>NW_025221145.1:441907-591952 GCF_014066325.1 Apis laboriosa | reverse complement strand
ATATATATATATATATATATATATATATATAAATTTGAAATGTATATTGATTTTGAAATATATATATATATATATTAATAAATAGTAAGAAGATAATTTTAGAATATAATTTTAGAATGTACATATATATTTTAAAACATGATATATCCTTGATTTTCTTAATGAAGTTATTTTATTTTTCCTTTACATTTTGTTTATTAAAAAAAATTTGTATTAAAGAAGACAAATAATATTAAAAGATATTTTGAAATATCTAAGAAGAATGTTGTAAAATTGTTTATGTGCATATATAGATATGATTCTATCTTTGTATTATTTGTATTTCTTATAATCATTCTATTAAAAAATCAACAAATATATGCATTTGTGTCAATATTTTTTAAAATTATAATAACGAAATGAAAATAATATTATTCGATTAAAAATTAATAACTATAATTTTTTAAATAGTATTATAAATTTTATTTATCTTTTTCTTTCAAAATTAAAAGTCTTTAATTTATTATTGAAGTTTTATTTGCTTTTGTTCTTCAATTTTTTAAGTTACAATAAAAATACAATAATATAAATTATATCTGTCATATTCATAATAATTATTCAAACAAATAGAAAACTCTCATACAATCATGTTAAACTGATTTCTAGAAATTTCAAAATTTCCAGATCAAAAATTTTCAAAATTGAAATTTAAAATTTTTCAAGCACAATAAAAACACTTGTTAAAAGTGATTATTCAAAATCATTTGATACATAAAAGTAACAGTAGCTTTATTCATATCCTACCGATAAAAATATACGAAGCAATTACACATGAGTAAATTATCCTGAAATGTAAAGTTTGCCCTCTTTATGCGGCTTTTTCTTTTATTTCTTTCGTTTTAAGCTATCGCATCACGAGATCTACATGTGTACTTTGAAAAGAAGAATATTGTTCGTATAAAACATTTGAATTATTTCATTGAGAAAATCACAACTTGCATACAAAACACAAAAACAAAAATATTTTTTAAGAATAGCTTATATAAAAATCAACTTATATAACTACATTTTTATGTTGTCCGTAATATATTATTTTATAATTTTATAACAATTAGAATGTGAAATATAAACATTATCAATAATAATTCTTTTTAAATTTTTGGAAAAAAAATATTGAATGGATTATCAATATGAAGGATAAATTAATTGACTATTCTTCAACGTGTATTATTTTTATTATTTTTTTTACAAAAAATTATTATTTATATTTCAAAAATTAATGGTAATTTATAATACTAAATAAAAAAAACTTGTGTACGAAAGAACATTAAACTTATATATTTAGAAATATGAAAAAAAACATTTGAATTTTATTGTTTTTATTTTATGTAAATAACAAATAATCGAATAAAATCGATAAGTTAGGAAAGAGAAACTTCTCATACAACGATAAAACATTTATAAAAGATATGATCGAATCAATTTGTAAAGTTATAATTAATTATTAAAAAGAAAAAAAAAAAATTCATAGTAAAGTCATTAACTAAGTAAAAAAGTATCATTTTATTATATTTTTTTACTATTGAATTTTTATAAACAATATAAAAGGAAATTTTAATTTATATATAATAATATTTTTAATTTTATCACATATCGAATAAATTAATACTTATAATAGAATAAATTCTAGTAATTTTCAGTCATTATCCATATTGAAAATCGATATTTATGATTCGCATCTTTATATCTTTGTAATTGAAATATAATAATTTGATGTGATTTTCCGGAACATCAAAAAAAAAGATATTAGAATGTTTTGTTTCACTTCGTACTTTTCTGCGCGAAGAATTTATAAACATATTTGCATACAATTTTCACGCTTAACCTCCTGAAAACGAAATTGAATTTAAGATAATAGCAAGTCGAATATGCATGAATTTTTACTAACCATGAATAAATTTTTGCAAAAACTATATTATATTATTTCTTGATTTCTTGTTTCACTATTAACTTTCGATAATGATTTTTCGCAAAAAAAAAGTGAAAAATAAAGGAAGATTGGTCAATAATCGCTTCGAATTGTTTTAATTTTTGATGATTCGGAGAAATACTTACAAAAAAGAGTTTATTTTATTTTTTAATATCTTTATTATTTCTATTACAAATTATTTTGTAAAGATTATTGTAAAAAATTATTGTATAAAGAAAAAATGATTTTTTTTAATGATTTTTATAAGAAAATTCTTGAATATTTTAATTTATGATTTAATTTCTGATTAATTAATTGATTTAATAATTAGAATATATAATTAAAATATATAGTTAGAATATACATCATTTGAATAAAAAATAATTTTATAACTTGCAAATTAATCATGAAATTAATTATTATTTACAAATCAATGAAAAATTTGAAACATAATTAGAAATTTTACAAAATAATCGCATTTTTCTTTTTCAAGAATAAAATTTGCATTGAAATAAAATATAGAGAGAAAAATGAAAATAATTTTTTTCAAAAGTAAGTAAGTATTGTTCAAGAGTATTTAATTTAAACATTTTTTTATTTTTATTTTAATATATATTATTCAAAATTTTTTTTAATTAAGATCTTTTATGATTTATATTTCATTTAACTATCATAATTTACTATTTAAAATATCTAAGACAAAAAAAAAAATAAAATAAAGCTTTCACTTTTAACTCATTCTCAAATTATTTAATATTTTGTTTTTATTAATATTATATAATTACAATTTTTCTTATTGATTTATTCCCACTAAAGTTAATGAATATTCCTATTTTCAGATTAATATTTAAATTTTTATTCGAGTAAGCAAAATTTATAAATTATGTTAATACAATATACAATTCATAAATGCTGATTATTGATTATTTATTGTTTAATTAATAATAGATTTTTCCTATTGTTTTTTCTTTTTCTATCAAATTTATTTTTACGCGCTTTTTAGATTATCTTATTGCAAGACTATTTTTAATTTAACATATATTTAGTACATGTGGTAATAATTTCTCGATCGGTTACTGCATGATTTTTTTCCTCATAAATATTGATTTTCAGTTATTTTTATCATTTATTATTATTTGATAGTATTTAATTAATAAAAATTATTCGATGATTTTAACAAAATGATTAATCAATGTTTAAATTGTGATTTATAAGATGCTTTAAGAAAGAATTCAAAAGAATTCAATTTAACATATGTCCAATTTAATATTTGTTCAATTTAATGTTTGATCTTGCTTTTGAATTGTAGCTAGTTTCATATATTATATGTATTTATTTTAATTGAAAATAATTTCTTTGGATTTGACAAACACACAAATTTACAGATATTTTATGATTTATGTCTTGTATTTATCCAAAAATGGCTTGGATTTGGTGAAAAATAAAATTATTTTATTTTTTTATAAAATACTTTGACATTGTCAATACCTTATTTATTTACATGCATATCAAATGAATCTAAAGATATTTACTTATATATACTTTTTGAAAAATTTTGGATAGACATTTGTTAGAAAAATTTTATATTTTTTTGTATATATATTAAATATTTATTATTATATATTAAATATTTTTTTATTTTTTGTTATGTTTCTTTCGTTTATCAATTTATACAGATTTCTGATAAGAAAGCGATATAAATCGTTTCAAAGTTTTATATTTCTGAACCTAAAAAATAATCATTTATTTCGAGATCATGCGGCAGAAATATTAATTACAATTAATAACTATTGCGTTTATTGATATTGCTATATTAATTGTAAATATCAATTTAATAGATTCGATTTCGAAAAATATTAGAATCTATTTTAATATATTAAAATTTACTAGAATTTATATAATCAATTAATCATAAAATCAATTAAATCATTTTTTACATTCAAAAAAAAATTCTGACTAAAAATACAACATAAATGATTGATTAGATGTTTTTCAATATTATTTAACTTTTATAGATCAAAAATTCATTTTATATAGTTCATTTTATTAGTTCAAATCTTAAATTTATATAGCTACATTTAATTCATAATTATAACTATTTGACAAATAGATATTTAGAAATAATATTCGTAACGATCATAGATTGTATTTGTATTTTATAATTTAAAACATTTTGTTTTTGTTTCCAAAAAATTTCGTTCTTTTTTTTAATCGTTTGATTAAAAGAATCATAGCATTTTTAAAATATTTTAATAAGCTTAATTTTATTCGAGAGACAAACATTATATTTGGAGAAATTTTTCATATAAAAAACTCTTTTTGTTCTTACAGCGCGCAGACTTCTATTAAACCTATTAAGCCTAAAAATAAAACCTAAGGAACGCTGTTATTTGACAAGACTATCTTTGAGAATTTAGCTGACACTTGTAATTGTATTTTTCTAACATACTTCAGACGAGTTGAACCGATCCTAATAGTGATATATTCTAAATGGCTGATTCAAAGACAAATAACATTGTTCATTGTTCAAATAACATGGTTCGAGGAATCTATAAAAGAAATGCGCCGGTCTGTTTCGGTATCGTGAGAGTTTTATATACAAATCATCACCCAAGTATAAAATTTCCTCAAAATTTGGAATATCCTGCCATTGATCACGATATTATTGGTTATTGGCATACCTCATTGGAAAATTGTAATTTCTTAATTGAATCAGGGGATTTTTTTAAGGGTACGACCTTCATTTGCTGAAAATGTCTTATTGTGATCTAACATCGAATACGACAATTACATTTGTTTTGTTCTAACACCATATCATGCTCTGACCGTCGGATATGATTACCTACTGTAACATTGAGAGAGACTCTGCTCTCTAATAGATATTCGTTCTGCATATATAATCTAATCATTAGTCCACTCATCTTTAAGAAGTATATCACTTACTATGACATCTATCGAAGGACATTCGACAAGCACTCAGCTTACATCCACCAAAACCAATACAACATTACCATATTATCATTGCAGATGCGAAAAAATTTATTTTAAACATATTATTGTTTTAAATTATTTTTTTATTGTTTTAAATTATTTTAATTATTTAAACATATTATTGTTTTAGATTATTTTTAATAGTTAAATAGTAGACAATTGGAAACTAATACGGGATTATTTTTGATTTTTGTTAAATTTTCGTATTCAGATATTATAAAATAAAATATAGGAAATTTTACTATTATTAAATAAATCATCATATATTTGAAAAATATATTTATAACTTATATAGTAATTTAATATAGTAAAAGTTATTTAAAGTAAAAAGAAATAAATGATTGAGTTATAGATGTATTTAATTTATTTTAATGAATACATATACAACATATTAATTTATCCGTAATATTTCTTTTGAGAATTATTTTTAAAAACCAAAATAAATATAAAATGATATAAATGTTACTTGAGATTTATTTATTAAGTTATAAATAATTTGTATTAGTTATAAGTAATTTATAAAAAAGTTTGTATTATATAAAGAGAAAGGTAAAATATAATAGATTTATTTTCGTCACATTGTCGTTTGTTTCATCTAATACAAATTTCAATTTATAGCTTAATAAATATATATTTGTAGCTTAATAAATCTAAATTGATATTTCTATATATTAAATTTTGTATTTGTTTTAATCTCTAAAATCATTTAAATCCAGATATTTTATAAATGCAATATATATATATATGTTTTAAGCGTTAAGAAATTAATAAAATGCGATATGATTTTAGTATATCAATGCGATATAATTTTAGTATATCATTTGTTTAAATTAATATAAATATCTATTTCTTAATTTGATTATATATAAATAAATAATATTTTGATAAATATTTTATCAATTTAAAATTATTTTAAAATTAATTAATTTATTAATAATTTTGTTAATAATATTAAATGAAAATATAGTTTTTTAGTTATTATTGAACAATTTTTTTTATTTTTTATTTTTATTTTGTTTAATTTTTTTAAATTAATATATAAAAGCAATAAAGGATTTTTAAGATACATAAATGTCTATTTTATAAATAATCATAATTTTTTATTATATATATTTTTGAAAATGAAATCTTGTAAAATTTACTTTTTTTGTAAATATTTTCAAACTAGGAAAATAAAATCTTGGCTACGTGCCGTAGGATAAAAATACGGTGATTGCATTTTTCTTGTTCATAATTAGCAAATTTGAAATTGTGCCAGTTCACATTTTTCTTAAAACGGAAAAAATTCAAATTATGTTAATTATGTTATCTTACTCTTGGAAATTTGTAATTTTTAGAATAATTTCTTACGGTATTAAAACAAAAAAACTTGAATTTGGCACGAACCAATTCAAGTCACCACGAAAGAAATTATTCATTAGTATAATTTACCTTTGTCTTTTTGCGAATATCTCTAATAGGACCGTAGTGGCCCGACTTTTAGCTAATTAAGCTCATTGGTTATATGCAGATCTTACAACTAATTTTTAAGTCGCTTCATTCCTCATTCGTTTCTTTTCTTTCAATTAAAATTCTTATGCAAAGCTAGTCATCGTCCGGACTAACGAACGAGTATTCTCAGAAATTTGTTTTGCACTTAAAATGTTCAGTAGCTTTCGTGCCAGGAAAATCGTTGGTCCTTGCTTTAATATAATTTTTATTTTAAACATTGCTCATATATCAGAAAGATTTAAAGTTTGAAATGCAGGAATGATAATAGTTATTGAATCTTAAAACGCGAAGAGAAATTATTTATATATAATGATCTTGTAATGTTATTAATGATCATAAATGATTTTAAATAAAAAAACACAGAATTCTTTTTCGCATAAAAATTAAAAACAGAATTCTTTTTTGAATAAAAATTAAAGGCAGAATATCTTACAATATTATTCTAAACTAACTTTTTTGAAGTTTTCACGATCTATACATTCGTATAATTATAAAATAATAAATATAAATAAATAATAAAGACATTATGTTATCTTCACAGCTTCATATTAATGAATTTTCTGACTCCTGAAAAAACTAGCTATAATGCTAAAACATCAAAAAATTTTTCTTGAATATGACATCCAAAAACTTTGATAAAATATCATTATAAAGTAAATATCCTAATATCAAATATTATATTATTATATTATAATATTATATTATATTATATGTTATTAGATCATATAAATAAATCTATAACATAATATATATATAATGTGAATATATATATAATATAATATAATATAATTATTATGTATATTCATATTCATTATAAAATATTGATTATATATCAATATTATTATGATATATATCTTCAATGATTTATTATAAAATATATTTTACATATATTTTATATATGCATAAAAATTTAATCAAAATTCATACAATTTCTGCATATATATTAATCAGGCAATATAAAGTGATTATCTGTGCACGATATTTTCTTTTTTTAACGAGACGTAGTAGAATGATCTGCATTTTTAAAAATGGCGAAAATTATAATGTTCTACAACATGCATTATTGTAGTTCTTTAGATGATTTATATACGATACATTACATCATTATCATACTATGCATCAACGAAATAATGGCATGGTGCGCAGAATATTGCGAATATTTCTATAACAAGTATTTCAAGTAAATTCATTTAAAATAATTGCATGATAAAATATTGATGAAAAAATAAATGACAAAAAATTAAATTATTTCTTTGTTATTATATTATGTTACATCATACTGAAAGATAATACAAATAAATATAAATATATTAATTATAAATAAATTGTTTTAATAAATTAATGTTCTATTATATTTAATGATTTTATCTTTTATTAACTTTATATGAAAATTTGAAATATTAAATATACCTATCTTTAAATTTATAAATAAATTAAGAAATTTTTTGAAAGATAAAATTATATCTATTAAATTATGTTAAACATTTTATTTTTGTTTTTGTTTTTTAAAATAAATTTACAATTAATAAAAAAAGAAAATATAGAAATATTTCATATATGGTAGTTAATTAAAAATTATTTAGTGAAAGAAATTATATATATTATAAAAATAGATAAGAATGGAATTTTTTATTTTCTATGTTATCTTTAAATATTTCTTTAATTATTTCAAACTGAAGTTAAATTATTTATTGAAATTAATTATATATAAATAATAATAAATTATTTGAAATTAAATTAATTCAAATTAATATTTTGAATTTTGAAGATTTTAAATTATTTAAAATTAAAAAATTTTTTTTTCAATCTTTTCATATTTCGAAGATATGGCATTTTAAAAAATATAAGGAAATCTTCACATGATCTTGAAATTTAACTTTTAACTTTCATTTAAAATTAAAAAAACTTTTCAAAAAATTGTTAAATAATTTTTTATTAATGAATTTTTCTCTTAAATTATTATATTCTTGATATTATAAATAATAAAGAAAAAAAATTTATCATACATTTTCTTTTCATTCTTTATCTATTAAAAAGTAACTATTATTGCTGATTTATATTTATTCTATATAAAATAAATTTATAAAATTTTTTTTAACATGATATATAAAATTTTCAATAATTTTAAATTTCATAAAATTTTGAAAAATTTAATATTATTAGTACCATATCGAATATGAATAATATGAATCATAAGCATTAAAACTGTTCAACTATAATATTTTCCTATTTTATTTTTGCTATTCTTTCTTAGCATTTATCTTTCAAACTTAAGTAATCCAACTTTTGAAATTGTGATTCATGAATTGCTATGTGAAATAGAAATTTAAACTGAATATTCTGATTTTCTCTTTTTCTTCTATTCTAAAATTTTTTATTATATTTCTTTTTTATTATATTTGTTTATAATATTCACGCTTATATCCATAATATGTTAATAAAATAAGAAAAAGTAAATATCGAAGGTTTCTCTAATCGCATCTTTTTTTTGACTTCTCTTTTACATTAACGATTATTGATGATCATTCTCATTTTGATCATTTAATTAACATATTACTTGGAATTATTTAATTATTTGATTAATTTTTCTATCATAATTTTTACGAATAGTATTTCTCAAAAATATTCTATTCAATTTAGTCTCTTTTGTGTCAAAATTTCAAAGATTTATCAAGAATATTATGAAAAGCTAGATCAGAAAAAAGAAATTAGATGCTTCATTCAAGCAAACACATTTACATGGCATATGCAAATCGCGTTACATTTACATTTACATTTATGCTATTATTTTACATTCCTTTGTGTACATAGAAAGAAAGAGGAATGGAAGAGAAGGATACCAGTTTCATATTTAGAACTGAGATTATATGGTGGTATCAATCCTTATATTTTTATCTAACAAAAGTTTCTATAATGCATTCTATCTATAATGCATTCTAAGAGCACGTAATAGTGTTATGCCACATTTTTATTTGCATATGCATATGCGATATTTGTTTATTCATTCATTCATAATTGTTTTTGCTCTCATAATATTATACAAAACGATATTTAAATCATATATGAGATATATTTTGAATATATTTCTACAAAAAGTCATCAAACGATTTTTTTTTAAACTAAGTGACTTTGAAAAGATTGTTTAGGAATTATAAACTGGATGAAATTTGAGAAATTTTTGATTTTTCAAAATATATGTTGCTTTATCTGTTTGCTTAAATCTGGGGAGGGAATCGCGAATTTTCAATATATCAATCGCAGCAAACTTTACACATTCTGTGATTGATTATTGTTTTTTATTAATTCATTAATGAAGTAATCGAAACAAAAATTTTTGCAAAAATTACTTCATCTGAAAAATCATCGATTAAGCTTTATTGATTGATTTTTCAGATATATATATCTATATATGTATTCCAATTATATATATATATTAATGTTTCAGAAATATGAAACTATTCAGTTTCATCTTAAAAAATAAGAAAAAAGATATAATTGGAATTTAATATATTTTATAATTACCTGAAATTTTCTTTGTTTATGTTTATATTTTAGTTTAAAAATTCATTGCAATAAAATATTTAAATTCGAATTATAAATTGAAATCTGTTTGATTAACGTATCAACATGGTAATTTGATATATTTAGTATTTAATGAAACATTGATTACATATTTATTTATTGATGACATATATTTATTTTAATATTTTAAATTATATATATATATATATATATATTGATAAAATATAAAATATATAAAAGATCAAATATAATTATTTCTTCAAAAATTAAAACTTTCTATCTAAAGCGATATTATACTTGATATGTATTGATTATGATTATAATTATTTTTTTTTTTACTTTATTTTATTAAAAAATTTTCTATTAACAGAATATTACTAATCATATATATTTTTGCACAATCTATTTGTCGTCACATTGTGTTTTGCAATCTTATTTTTTTCTTTTTGTTCTCTTTTCATTCAACATTCATTCTCTTTTCCTTCGACTTTTTATTTCATCGTCAGTTTCTTACATTTTCTCTAAACACATTTTCCTTCATTCCTTTTTTTTGCTTTATATTAATTCTGATACTATTTTCTTTCTTGTCCCCCAATATTTTTTCATTTTCGATAAAAGGCCCGGTATGAAATCTTTCATGTTTCTAATTTTCTTTACTCTTAACGTAACTCCCCTCTCCCCTTTTTTATATTTTCTTTGACTATCATTTTTCCTTTTAATTTCTGTCTCTTGTGCTTTTTCTCTTTCATTTTGTAACTTCATACACTTTCATATAAGTAATTTCTTTTGCAGAATTTCTCGCGTTCTTTTATAATTTCTTTTGTTCTTTTATTTTTATACATATATTTATTTATTTTATGTATATTTTATTTTTTATGTCATATTAATCTTACATTTTAAATTCAAATTTATATATATATAATTTTGTGAGTAATTTTTATAATTATTAGCATTGAAATAATTTTTATTTTAAACTAATCTTGCGTGATGTGTAATTTATTTATTATAATTATCGAGATAATTTTACATGACTAAAAAATTTTAAAATAAAATATAGATATTAAAATATTAAAAGAATCTGAAAACAAAAGATCTATATAGAAAATGCTTGGTAAATTATATTTTTTTATAGTTTTATATTTATTAATTTATATATATATTATATTATAATTTTATATTTTTTAATTTACATATGTATTATAATTTTATATTTTTTAATTTATATACATATTATATTATAATTTTATATTTTTTAATTTATATATATATATATATTATATATTTATATTTATATTTTAATTATAAAATTTAATTATAAAATTCAATTTATCGATTTATCAAGTTTATCTTTTTTTAGTTTTCATTTATTTCATTATTTTCAGTAATAGCTTTTTTTAGCTCTCTGTGTATGTATATCTGTCTATCTAATTTTTTATATTTTATATTATAAATGAAATAAAAAAAATATGATAAAACTTAAATATAAATTACATATTTTTATATTTTAGTGATATTTTTTACTCAAAACTTTTTAATCAAAAAAAAAAAAAAAATATTAAAAGATAGAAATCTACATATTTCTATTAATCTATATTTTGAAATCTATTGAAATGAGTAATACATGTTTTAGATTTTTTTCATAAAAAATGAAAAGAATATCAATTAATCAGAAATTCTTTTTATTAGATCATATTATTTTAATATTTCCACTAAAAATTTTGCTTCTTACATTTTTCATTTCTTACAAAAACATTTTCTATAAGTTGTATTTTTCATCTATTTTATTTCATATTTATTTTATCAATGGATAAAATATTTTCGATTGATATATTAATTAACTTTTTAATAAATAATATTTTAATATAATCAAAATTCTTTTTTTGTAATATCTTTTCTATTTAATTTATATGAAACTCGAATGTTATATGAAAATCGAATGTTTCTCATGTTTCTGTTATCAAAAATTTATTAAATTATTTTAAAAACAAATTTAAAATTTTATCAAAGTCAAAATAATGTTTAATCTTAAATTATAGTTTTTATGAATAAAATGAAATAAATTATCAAAATTTAATTTATCTCAAAATTTTGTAAACGAAAATTATTAACTTGATTTTAACAATTATGAATTGATATGTAATTAAAGCAAAAATTGTACTTCTCAAAATATATTCGAATTATCCATTATTATACATTATTTTATACTTTATTAAAAGATAGCTAATTTTAAATAGTATCATCAGTAAAATGATTTCCTACAATTATGTCATGAACTATCAATTATTTTATTGTATGTTTTATAATTTCAGAATTATTTAATATTTAATTAATTGATATCTAATATTTTTATAAAATTTAATATTTAATATTTAATATTTCTAAGTTAATATTTTGAAAGATAAACAGTTTAAGATAAAAATGTCCATTTTGATGGACATAATTTTGGATAATTTTGATTAAGTAATTGATTTCTCTAAAATTTTTTCTGAATATTTGATTATTATAAATAATTATTCAAAAGTACTCTTCCAATTTCGCTTTTTCTGAATAGCTTCCATTTCGAATTAATGGTAAAAAATAATTTATTATTATATAATTTATTATTATATTTTTTCTTAATATCTTCTTGCATTATTACTATATTTTTATTGAAATATCTGAGAGAATATTAAATAATAAATATAATTAATATTAAAGAATAAAAATTTGATTATAATCATGATGGAACATAGTTTATAATAAAGAAATAGGACATTTTGAGAATAGCAAGAACTATTCTAAAACAATACAAAAAAAATTAATTAATTATTATACGTTTAATGAAAATGAAATAAAAAAGTAATTCTAATGCAAAAATCAAAAAAAAAATTTAAGAGAAATAAGTAATTTTTCTTACGCAAAATTAAATACAAAAATAAACTAAAAATTCATAAGATAATTTTTGAATTTCATAAATTCAAACAAATTCTATTTTAAATTATAAAATTAAAATTATTGTTAAATCATAATATTTGATAAAAGAAATAAAAATTTGATGTTCATATTTTTTTATTTATATAAAAGTTTAATCTTGTGATTATGTTTAAATATTTCTTTATAGATCTATATGTAATTAAAATGTCCAATTTTTCATCTCTTTAATTTTTGACATATTGAAACACATTATATATAAATGCTAGAAATTCAAATTGAACTCATAAAATTTATTTTTTATAATCATCAAATTGAAATTTAATTTTTTAATTATTAATAAACAAAACTTTTAATAAATTAGTTAATCTAATGATATCATTTTTAAAATGAAAAACTTCTGATTTATTTTATAATAGATTACAAATTAATTTCGAACAATTTTGATTCAATATCAGCAATAGGAATTCTATAAATTATGAGACAAACAATTGAAATGATCGATATAAATAAGAAGTCGAAAAGTATGCTTATTGATTCGTCCATTCCTATTTCCTATTTCTCTCTTCTTTTCCTAAATCTGTTAAGAGGAAGAATAATAGAAGCTTTTATTTAAACCAGTCACATTATTTTACCATACAGAAAAAATTGTGTTTCGAGTAAAGTTTAAAATGGCTTAGTTTCTCAATTTTCCTAAGGATGCATTTCTTGGATTACGTCCACATTATCTCCTCTATATACTTGCGAACTGAAAGAAAAAGAAGCGACCCGGCCAGTGAAAACGATATTGCACTATGTCAATGATCATTATGTGTATATCATTAGTTTTCATAGTGATCAAATTTTAAACAATCAATCAAATTTTATTTTGATTTTCTCTGGTTCATGAAATTTGCATAAACTATCAGCTATTGAATTAATTGAAAAATTTATTCATTTAAATTGTTTTGTTACATTAACAATGATTTTTTTGAAATTTTAAGGATGATGAATATTATATTTTACAATTGCAAATTATTTTTTATCATAAACTTTTTGACTATATTCACTCATGAATTTTGGAATATTTTTTATTTTTGATGAATTTAATAGATAGACTATATATATATATATATTCGTGAGACATTTTTGGAGTGTCAATTGTAAAGATTTTAGAGATTAAAAAAAAAATACAAAAATTAATATACAAAAATATCAGTTGAATCTTATTTATTGAATTATAAGCGATTAAAGTTTACATTAGATGAATAAAACTGCCCTGTCTCTATTACATTATTATCTGTTTTGTCTCATTTTAATTAAAACAAACTTAAATTGCCTATAACTTAATAATTAAACTTTAACTATATATATAACTATATATATATATATATATATATATATATATATATTAATTAATAATAACTATATATATAAATATTTTTCTATATTTACTATTGTGTTTATTTTAAATACCATTATTTCTTATAAGAAAATGCAATTAACATAATTATGATATTATGATATTAAAATTGAATCAATGTATTGATATAGAAAAAAAATTAAATTATTTAAAAAAAATTTTTATATTAAAAATTGAATTTGATTTTTTTTAAAATACATTCTTGTATTTTCAATTTTTGCTATTCAAATAAGAAGTCAACACAAATTAAACACAAATTAAAAAAATAACAATTGATTAATCCAAAATGATGAAATTTCTCATTTCAAATGTCAGATCATCATGACAGAAAAATATATATAATTTTATATTTTTACATTTCTCAATAATATTGTGTTATATTATATAAATTTGTGTAATATTATGTAAATTTTATGCATATTCTGTGATATGACTTAAAAATAAACAACATTATTAGGTAACATTTTAAATAATTTAACAAATTAACAAAAAAGTAACAAATTTATATAATGTAAATTATTGATTTATATATTATATATCATATAAAAAGATTAAAGTTTGTGGTAATAGGCATAAATTTTTCACAAATTCTTTTTCTGTTGATCATTTTACACATTTAATTACAATTATTATTAACTCTAATTCATTCATACAGCTATGATATATAGTAATAAATTGATTTATTACAAATTGTATTATTTTCTAAACAATCAAAAACAAAGGCGAATGAAAATTCGCATATATCATTGAATTCACAAAGTTTAAAAAATTTATATTAGTTCAAAAAAATTTCTTTAATTTGAACTATTCAATTAGTTCGAATAGTTCAAAGATTGATAAAAATGTTCTTTTAGATATAAAATTCAACAAGTTCAAATATTAACAAAGTTTATTTATAAATTTAAAATTTAACAAATTCAAAGTTAAAATTCTTTTAGTCCATTTAATAGACTTAATAGTCCACTTCAATTATTCGAATAATTCAAAAATTAAGAACGTCCTAATTTTTTTTTTTAATTGTACAAAATACTTATGTTGTTTAAAATCTTCTTCATACTCATCTTGATCCAAAATCATAGATCCTCGGTGAAGCACATAAGCGACCAATGACTGCAGACAAGATTCCTGATTGTGTGACATCTCCTAAGAAAAATTTCTAGAATTAGACTGGGGAGCAATGCTGCCCACAGAGTTCGTTGTTTCCAGAAAAACTGATTCGCGAATATTTATAATAAATTTTTTATATACAATGATGTTGATTATCGTTTATCAAGATTATCATGGATGAAAAATCATCTTAAAATTCATTTTAAGATTATTTCACAGCCATATTGAAATATTTATAAAAAAAAATATTTATAATTATTTATATATTATATTTATATATTAATATATTTATAATATTTATAAATAAAAAATATACAATTCTTTAAATATTTCTCTTAAAAGCGGCATTATTTTCATGTATCTCTATATCTTTTGTTAAATATTTAATAATTATTTATATGCAAAATATTGAAATCAGCATTAAAAATATTGTCTTAATGCTATGGGAATATATCATAAGAATATATAATGTTTTCTTTAGAACTATAGATAACAAACATTTTTAATTCTATGAAAAATTTAATCATAAAATTAAGATAAAGATTTAATCTAATAAGAGAAAGATTTATAATATAAGATTTAATTTAATAAAATTAAGATAAAATTCAAAAAATTAGAAATTTATTGAAAAATTTATATATAAAATACAAATGTTATATATGTAAATAAAAATTTTTTTTTTAATTTTTTTAATTATTTACATTTATTTTATAATTTTTAACAAGTGCTTTATTTAGTATTTATGCGACTAAATTATCATAAATTTTAATCATTTTATAACATTTAAGTTGTTTTGAAATATATAAATCATTTTATTTTCTATGAAATATTTTAATAGTCCATAAAAATAAACATGATACATATTTCATATGTGCTGAAATTCTTTGAGACTGAAATATATTATTTTTTTTTATTTTCCTCTCTATTTTCATTTTATTTTATTTCATTTTCTTATGTTAGATTTTTGATCAGATTTTTCAATCTCTTTTTCTATTTTTTCTTTTAATATTTTATCTTTCGAAATTTCTTTTTATTTTGTTTTGTTTATTTATATTAAAAGATTTTTTTCTGATTAGTTATCAAAAACTTATGTATAGTTTTATGAATTTTAGTTTGCAAATCTTAGACAGAATTCAATTACATAAGAAATCGAATAATTTGAAGTTAAAAATAATTTGTAACTTTTCTTTTCAATTTATAATATATCGAAAAGAAAATAAAATATTTGTATCTCACACTTATCATCATTCTTTTTAAATTTGAGAAAAGTACTCTATCAATCGATGATGTTCTCAGAGATTTATTGTCGATTCATTGTTTCTTTTTCTATGTTTTTCTTTTGTAATATGATCGAAAATATTCTTTCCTTTTCTTATTATGAAGTATGAATAATATATCATCACATTTCTTTTCTTTATTTTTTTCTTTATTTTCTTTATTCTATTTTTGATTCAAAAAATTCATACGCTTACGTATTAATGCTTTTGTATTTTCTTTTGTATTTCTTTAATTGTATGTAATAAAATTATGAAAAAATATTTTTATTTACTAAAATTTTTCAAAATTTTATATTATTTTATAAGAACTTACATATCATTAATTATTATTTAAAGATATTTAATTTTTTAAAACTCAAAAAATATTAAAATAAGAACATTATAATATTATTTGTTAAAATATCATATNATATAATATATATTATATTATATTATTATATAATATAATATTATAACAAATATTTTATTTTTCTTCAAATTGATATTGAATTAATTAACACACCTAATATTTTTTCATAACTTTAAAATAGTAATAGAGAAAAATCAACAATAGAAAAAATCAAGAACAACAATTAAGATAATTTTTCTTTTCATTGGTATTCAAATATTATATAGTGTATTAAGATTTTTTCTATTAAAATATTTACTGCTATTATATAAATATTTATTTTTGCTATAAAAATGGTAACAAAAAGAAAGCATAAAATAAAAATTATTAATATATATGTAAAAAATTTTATAAAACAAATTTTCGTATTATATTTCGTATATTTAATTTTAATTAAGAGAAATTAAAAATGAATTGAAAATTAATAAATTAAATAATTTTAATCTAGTAATTCTAATTAAAAGATATGAGTTATAAAGTTTTTATATTACAAAAGTATTTTATATTTATTATTAGTAGATTATTAAAACAGAATATTCATAATAAATATCTCATTTAAAGAAACTTTTACAATGAATATAATATTATATGAATATAACATTCATTGTAAAAGTTTCTTGTTTTTAAATTAACGAACATTCATGAAAGATTAGTTACTTTTGATCATCAAGAGATATTTTTATTTTATCAGTCTAATTTCTTTTTAAAATTATAACAAATATGCAAATATACAAATAAAATAAAACAAATTTTATAAAATGAATTTGAAGGAACAAACTGTTTTATTTATAAGTAAATTTACTAGTTTTACTAATTTTACCAATAAATAAATAATTAGTGACATTAAGTATGTTATTATTAATGAATGCAAGAAATTGATTTGGATTATTTGACTTGTTGTTAATCAATATGATTATGATAGAAATCGATATACAATAATATATATGTATTAATATCGAAATTATTTACAAGCTTTTTGATAATTATTATTAAATTCTTGTTAATCATTGAAAATATGATAAAATCATTATGTCTGCTAATTTTTTGTTTGTTTTTATTTCATTATTCAATAAGATTTTTATAATTTATAAAATTACGAATGATTTTTACGAATGATTTTGTGTTTTCATCTTTTTATAATACATAATATTTTAAATAAATTGATGTTTATATAAAAATTATATATACATCATAAATTTTTATGCGTTTTTATATATATAAATATTTTTGTTTTATATTATTTATATTATGTTTTATATTATTTTTGTTGTTTATATTATTTATTCATATTTACATACAGAATTAATATATTCTATTGTTTATTTAATATTTTTTTAAATATTATAGAATAATACATTTTTTATAAATATTATTCAATTATAGAATATTTTTATTCTTAATCAAGATACGAATACTTTTTAAATTAATTGTATGTTTTATCGATTTATATACATCTTTTTTCAACAAATTGTTGTCTTACAGTTATGCAATTTCTGGCCAAATATATATATATATTTTTTATATATATTTTAAAAAATAATAATTAATTAAATTTAATAATAAAAATTATTATTAAATATATAATATCGGTTAAATTATTAAATCAAATTATTAAATCAATTTTATTAAATATAAATAAAAAATAGTTTTTGACAAATTGGTAAATATAATAATAAACAACAATTGGTAAATATATTTATATGTAATTATAGAATATGATTTGACTATTGTATATAATAGCTGTATGATATGATAGATTAAGTTGAATTTTCAACGCTTGTTGTTATTGCAATTTATATTGAAATTTATTTTGCAAAACATCCAAAACCTGAATCGTCATGAGATTATGTTCAATATAACTTAGATTTATCAAAGTTAAATTTGTTGTTAAGTTAAATATGGAGTTGTCATAGGATAATTTATATTATTATACATATGAATGAAATATATAATATAAAAAGTATAAAAAATATAACTCGAAAACTAAAATCAATGCAAAAACAATCAATAAAAAAATTTTCATTTTTGTTGAAAACGGTTCAATAACATATTTTAAGGTAAATGAAATCTGTTAGAATTTCAGTAATTATTCATTCAAAAATCAATATCAGTCCTTTTTCAATATTCTTTTATTTATATAGAAATATTTTAAATATTTATTTTATTTATATCTAATAGAATTTTCCAGGACTATAAACTTCAAAAAAATATTTGTTTATACAAATATTTGACTCGTTATATAACAAAGAAAATTTGCATGTATCATAACAAGAGATAATTTGTGATGATTTTCTTAACCGAAATCTCTATTCGAAAGAAAGCCTTGATATCTCGCAAGTTTTTAGGCACCATCCTATTTTTATAAAAAATTCAAGTATTCTAATAAATATAGAAAGTATGGACATGACCATAAATATGTCTTTTGATTTCTTAAAAAATGAAAATTCATAAATTCATAATCAACGACATTTTAATAAAAGAAAGCGAAGCAAGCGAACAAACCGAATATCTCAACTCAAATTCCTAATAGATATTATTAATTTGAAATTGAATCAAATCGTATCATGGATATATTCCTTCTTAACAATATCCATTAGATATTCATGGAATGTCTTGTGCCGATCGATTAATAAGAAAACCGTGTGTAATAAATTTATTCTTGCAAAAGAATCGATAAGAAAAACAAGAGCCAAGCAAGAACCAGAAACCCAAGATAAAAGAAAGCATAAAACGTTTGCACTTCAATTACCATCAATCTCCTCCAGTAGAAGTGGTTTCAAGTTAGCTTTGCTTCTCATTTGAATATATCATTTCAGTCACTGAAATATCAGTGAGATTATTAATTAAATAGTACGAGTTTTTCAATATGGAGAATTTATTTTTTCAATTATCTCATGGAACTATATTTCAATTATATCGCTATAATGATAAAAAACTTTTTATAAATATTAATATTAAAATTTATTATGATAAAGAAAATTAAAAATAATATATTATTAACTTCTTTGTTATTAATGACTATGATTTATTTTATATTATTTTTGATATTAGCTTATTTATTTTAAAAACTTGATGAGATTTTAGAAATTTTCTTTCTCTTTGAAAATTGTTTTTTTAAAATCATCTTATATATCATATTATATTTCAATTGTGATTAAAATGCAATCGATTAAATTAATATTATAATATACAATAATATTAATATTATTTCTATTGAATTTTTATTTCCAAAATTAAACCATATTTTTATGTTGTTTTAAAAAATCATACTTATTACATATACATATTACATAATTATTTTTTATTAAATTATCATTTCTTAAAAAAAAATTATTATATTATTAAAGAAATTTATTGCAGAAAGAAATAGATTAATAGAACAAAAAATCAATATTTCAAAATATTCAAATAAAAAAGACCCGATAAAAATATATCGATAAAAAATCTTTATGTTTTCTAGAATTACAAATTCAACTTTGTAAATTTAACTAAACTAACTAACTAAAAATTTAAGAATAAAAGTGTACTAAATTAAAGTTATAATTATTAATATCGTTATTATTAAATTACTAATATTAATATTATTAATAATTCAATATGTTGAAAATATTAATAAAATGAAATGAAAATGAAATGAATGAAAATGGCTGAAATTCCTATGTTTCTATATATTCGAAATACCATTAAAATATCAATAATATGAAACATAAAATTAAGAATATAATAGTTTTTAAATAAAATCTAGTTATTTTTATTTCAATTTATCATAAATAATATTTTTAATAATAATATATAATAATTTAATAATAATATTGAATAAGAAAAAATAAAAATTTCAATTTGGATATTTTAACAATATAAAACAATTAGAAATCGATATCATGTCGATAATCGATAATTCTTTACACGAACGAAAGATTTCAAAATACATAAGAAAAACAAATACAATTTCTTCACGCGATTTCAAAATTTATTAATCATATATCTTTTTAATAAAGTTAAAATTTTTTAAGTATTTACTATCATTATAAGCTGTTAAAAACTGTAATTCTTTTTGATAAAATATAATTTTTCAATGAAATCAAATCAAACTTTGAATTTTCTGGTTTTTTCTTTTTATTTTCTTTTCCTACAAAAAAATAAACATGTAATGTGTTTATTTGTGAAATTCATGTGTAAACCACGAAGTTTAGTACTGTCCAATAAAATTACATTCCGTTTGAATCGCACAATTTGCGAAAGCTCCACTAAATTGTACGTTCCTCTCTTTATTTTCGAAATCTCATAAAATTGGAAATTATTCTTTTTTATTAATCTTTTTCGTTTGAATTGAATATTCTTGAATGAAATTGAATCAAATTTTCTTTTATTTTCTTTTTCACATTTTTTTCAGATAAATAACTGTAAAATAAAAGATTGTTTGATTCTCGATATTTATTAATAACCAAATCTTTTTATAAAAGATTTTAATTTATATATTATGTATTATAAAAGAAGATAACAAGAAATGTATTTATTTTTAAAACACGTATGAAACTATTATTAATCAATAAATTACTTACAGAATTTTTCTATTTTGATTATTATATTTTTCTCTTATCTTGAAAATCTCAAACAAATGTCTTGCTGTTTCTTCAATTTTACAATATAAAATCAATTTCGTTTACAATATAAAATCGTATACAATACAATATATCATTTATAAAAAAAATATGTTAGATGTATGTTTGTTATATATATATATTTACTATATATATATTTAATTATCCTATATTGAAAGTAGAATTTTTCATTTATACTAGGTATTTTTTCTAAAAACGATTTTTGAGTTATTATTATAACTATATGCCAAAAAATAATTATGAAATTTATACGTACACTTTACATATTTATATATTTACATTTGAGTGATTAGATTTGTATTGTAATATTTACTGCAATAATAATATTGTAATAATACTGTAATAATACTGTAATTTTAAAATTTATATATTTATATATAATATTATATATTACAATAAATAAATGAAAATATCAAATGATAAGTTACTTTGTTTGAAGAATAATTATATAAATAAAACAAAATAAAATAATAATAAATAATAATAAAATATTTTTATTATTTTTCAAGAACAATTAGATTGCGACATATTACTTTGATAAATTTGATTAAATTGATATAACTGAAATCTTTTTGTAGAAAAAGTAAAATACTTTCAAAACTTATTTCTACTATATTTAACTTTTTGAATTTTTATTTTTTGATAATATATAGTAGAAAGTTCTTAAAAAAAAAGAATCTTACTTATATATGTCTTTAAAAAAATAAAAGAAAGAAAAAATATATAAAATCCAAAAGTTTAAAATAATTTAAAAAACTGAACTAATAATGAATATTATAACATTAATTATTTAATTCACTAATCATTAATAATAATTATTATTATTGGACGGTCACGATCAAATGCATAGATTCTTTATACTATCATTCCTAAATAACCATTGCGTCTTTCATTAGCATTATTCACAATCAAATATAACTATTGGATAGAACAAATGAATGTTATCGGTTTCTCGCGTAAATAATAATTGATACTAATATTCCATTTTTGGATAATTGCTACTTATTTTTTGATTTTCAGCAAAGCAGAATTTTATACTTCTTGTCCTTCCCGATTTTAAAGAAATTATTGAAACGTGACTTTTATATGTATAATTTTAATCATTGCACAATGACCCAATTGGCTAAGCTGACCAAACTTAAAACATTGACTTTTTCAATAAAATATGATATTATATAGTAATATATAATAATAATTATATAATATTATATTATATTATATTAATTATATAATTATTATATAATATATAATAATAAATATATAAATATAAATTATAAATAATAGTAAATATAATAGTAAAAAATATTTTATATATATTATAAAATATAAATAATTTATAATATATTATATTACATATAATAAAATTTATTACATAAATTGTATAAAATTGTAATAAAAAATTTTCAAAATTTAAAATGGAATTACTGAACATGAATATTAACTATAATGCTTGGAAATCAAATTTTTATATTTGATGATGGCAGTTATATCAATTTAATAATTCAATTTATTTTAGAGCATTATCAATTGTTTAAAACAACAAAAAAAAATTCTTAAATCTTAGCAAACTAAATATTCGAAAGTTTAATTTTATGAATACTTGATATACTTGATATACTTACGCTACAAATAGAGAATTCCTTAGCAATCTCTGAATTCAATTCATTACTTGCCTAATGGACTCACAATTTGTGAGATTAAATTATAATGCTTAATTTATCATAGTTTTCGCTTAATCTTTATTCGTTTACTTATCTTTAACAATTTTATAGTTTCAAGATAGTTTTATATCATATATCATTTTATATAAAAATTGTAAGACAGCGAATTGTATTTAAAATTGACGAACTATGAGTTGTTATGGTTTAAGTTATAATCATTCTTTTTATAAAATTACTTTTTATTTTTATTATTATAACATATTTTTAAGTTATGAAAATACTTCATGATGCAAAGAGAAAAATTATAATTTGAGTTTAAAATTAAAAAAATTTCTAATCAAATAATAATATATTATAAAATCAATATAACATCATGCATGAAAACTAACTAAAAATTTTTTTCTATTTTTTAACAAATATTTTATATATATTATTTATAAGATATGAAATATAGAAAAAATATAGTATTTATTTGTTTATTTTGTATATGCATTAATTTTTGAATATAAATTTATATTATATTATATTATTTTTAGAAATAATTTGCATAAACTTTCTTTTTATTCAATATTCGATTTTAGTTTTAATTAAAATTTTATACTTTATTTAAATATTAATATTTAAATAAATTAATATTTAATTATTTTATATTTTATTTAAATATTTTATATATATTTTAATAAATTTTTAATAAATTTTTTAAAATATTTCTGAAATTGAAAAAATAATTTTTATTCGTGTGTTTCTGTTTTCAAAAAATTATACAACTTTTTCAATAATTTTCGCGTAAGTTAAAAAGTCTAATTTAAAAAGTATAAAAATAATATTATAATTAGAAAGTATATCCGATAGTACTTGTGTAATAAGAAATAATAACTTGTAATTTTGTACAATATCATAAGTTATGTGCAGTTATCTTGTTCATTTCAATGTTGGTTTTTATGAATAATGTAGCTATTTGATTTCTTGACTAAAAATGTAATAATTCGTAGTTCTAAACATATGACAAATGTAGATTAATTTCTGATGCGTTATCTCTCAATTGTTTGCTAAAGAAGAAAAATGTTTATTTTTTTATTCATGAGACATCATTTTCATGATAATAATTGAATGTATATTCAAATTTATCAAATTTATATTGAAATAAAAAAAAATTTATTTTAAATTTTTTAGAATTATGACTCATATTCTGTAGCCAACTAATTTATTAAATTTCATTTCATATTTGCATATAAATCAATATTATAGTAATTAATTATTATTAATATTAGAATATTGGAATAAATATATATATATATATATATATATATATATAAATAAATAATAAATAATTTATATATATGTAAATTAAAATATTGGAATAAATAAATAATCTTATATATTATATATATATTATTTATATATATATATATATATATATTAAAAATCTATTTAAAAATTCTACATTCATTTTTTATTCATTTTATATCTAACTAAAACTATCTCTCAAAATTATAAAAAAATTATCTATACCTAAATAAATTATCTATAATCTAAAAAAATGAATCATATTCTAATTTCCCAAACTTTATTTGACAAAAATTCCACAAACCATTTTATTTAAAGAAGTAAAAATTCTTTTCTATTTATATTTACTTTTCGTCATAAAACACATCCATCACCAACGGCATACATTAATTTCAACACAATGACTATAAAGAATAACAAGAAGTATTTTTAGCATATTGTAAAACAAATGACAAATGAAATGATACTTGTATACCAAAATGCAAAAATTTTGCGACTAAAGAGAATTAATTAATTCTGAAGAATTAACATTTTGATGAAATTTAATTTTCATAAATTACCATCTCTTTGTTTATTTTCATGCTTGTTATTATACATGGCATTCGAAATAATTTCTAGTTGAAAGAAAAAAAAACAAGACTAAAGTATTATTTTTAATATTTGAAAATTTTATATTTCAATGTCAGTGCAACAACTATTTGCAAGCTCACTAAATTATCTATATTAATCTATATTATACAATTCAGAAATAATTCAAACAAATATTTATAATCAATAGTCGGTAGAGAAATGTGCACAAACAAAAAATAAAGAAATATAAGAAAACAATAGAAGATTAATTGAATGTGAATGTTAATTTAAACTTCCTTGTAATATAATATTCATATTATAATTTTCATTTCTTTGCATGTTGTAATCTTATATATGAAAAATATATAATTAATTAAAATATATAACATAAAATTTCTTAAACAAAATTCTTTTCGAAAAATTATTATTATTTAATTTTCACACATACATTTATTTAAACTATTTAACTATTTAAATAATTTGATTATTTTATTATAAGAATTCGAAAAATGCAAATATTATTATAATATATAATATTATTATAATTTTTTTATTTATCAGTTGTTTGATAATAATCAAATAAAAAAATATCTTGGAAATTGAAAAATTATTTTCAATAGTATTTCTTTGTAATTATTATTATTACAAAATATTATTATTTTGTAATTGTATTTTGTATTTTGTAATTAAAAATAATTATTATTTATAATAATTCATAAACATTTTAGTTAACAATTCTTTCATAAATTTTCATCATAAACATTTTAGTTAACAATTCTTTTTCTTTAATGTTATTGATAACAATTGACAAAAAGATAAAATTTAATAGATAATATAAAATTCAAAAGAAATAATAAACTCTAAATACAAAGATGTTAAAAAAATAAATATATATATATTTATATACCATATTTCTTTTCTTTTTTTTTCTTTTCTAAAAGATTTATTTCATTACAAATAAATTGTAACTTTCATTTTCATAATTTATTACATTTTATTGCAATTCCTTATTTAGTGTAAAAAAAAACTCGATTTAACAATTTTTTTATTTCTGATTTTATTTGGTGTAATTATAATGTACTGCATTAACTCTTTAAAAATTTAACTTAAATGCAATAAATATTAATGCTTTATTTTATATAATGCTTTATTTTATATAAATTTCTCTTTGTTTATTCAAATTTTTGGTTTAAAATATTTAAAGTTGTTTTTTAAAGTTGTAAGCATTTCTTATTATTATATACCATTTTCATATTTTATATCGTCTCAATAAATATGTATATGAAATATGTATATATCATTATGTGTATATCATTTTTCATGTAAATATATTATAATTTATACTTAATTTAATTTTTTTACAATGATTAACAATGATAATGAATTTAATTTAATACGATTTTTAAAATTTTCCTATAAATTTTACTATATTTTCCTAGAAATTATTTTTCATAAATTGTAATTTATTTTTTCTACTTTATTTATATTCATTTTCATTTTCATGACAATAACATTTCACTTAATAAATTATGTAAAATAAATTCGATGATGAAAAAATATTTTCTAAGCTATTTGTTAATATAAAATGCTGTTTTGTTGAAACTGAATACATCTATTTTATATTATTATATTATATTATTATATAAAAGCTTATTTCATATTTGAAATATGATTTTAATCAAATAGATTAATAATTTTATATCAAAAATATACAAGAAAAAATCTAAAGCCAAAATCATAATAAGAGATATTTTAGTATTTTATTTTAATAATTTAACATAAATTTTGTACAATATGCCCAAATATTTTATTATTAAAATTGTGGCTTCGAGTTTCAAACGAATTGATTTCTTTGATTTTGTCACGAAAAATAAAAATAGAAAAAATTTTATCCATGTAAAAAACAATTCCTTTATAAAATAAAGTTGAAATGAATAAGGCAAATGAAATTCGATTAAAGAACATTTCGATTTTTCTTTTTTTTTCAACTTTTTTTTATGATATCTTTTTGATATTTTAAGGAAAAAAGTAATAATCAAAAAAAAAATTGTACAAATGAAGCACGTAATTGATATCAATATAATTAAAAATGTTTTAAATAAGAAAATAATTAAAAAATTTTCATTTATAAGTATTTTTTAAAATTTGAAATTATCTTTAGATTTTTATAGTTTCCTGAAAATGTAATTGAAACATTAGTTTTTATGTATATTAATAATTGTTAAGATTTCTTAAAAAATTCTTTAGTAATCGTATTATAATAAACATTTTTTATCTATAAAGACAAATTTTCATTTAAGAAATTGAAGTTAATTATTTAAAAAATTATGAGTAAAAAATACAAATAGTTCAATATGTGTATTTCACTTTTATTTGTAAGTAAAATATAATTTTTATAATAAATTAATGATTTCTTATATTTTGTCATATTTAAAAAAGTTAAATACTTGATTTTTAAATTAATTGATAAAATGTTGTTTTCTTAAAATGGATTATATTTTTAATAAATTACATTTAAGTTGAAATTTATCCGCTCGAAAAAGAATAAAAATTTGAATTTTTTTTAAACTTATAACTTATAATATATTCTTATATTAGAAAATGAAAAAGAAAATGAATTTATGTTTTCGATAAAAACATATCTCAAAAATTATATGAATATAAAATGTTCAAAATAATGTTTTAAACATTATATTTCAATTATTCATTATTGAAATCAGTTGAGATGTCATTAATCTAGAAGTTTATTTATTTTTATTTTAAAAATTTTAACAATAGACTAAAATATGATTTACATAAAACCGTTCTTATTTGAAAATTTTTTCAGTAAATTCATTACTTAAAGTGGAATGAAACTAGTTCTTTGTATAACAATTTCTTGTATAACAATTTAATCATTAATTTCAATTCTTTTTAATCAAATTTAAAGGCATTCTTCATTTCGCAATTGAGTAAAAAATTATATTAAATTACCAACTCAATTACCAAAAATTATATTGAGTTTTTGCAAAAATTCTTGTAAATATGATGAAAGAATATTAATAGAGTAGATATGTATGTAATATACCTAAAACAAACATTTACTACAAAATTAATTAAGTATATTAAAATTTTGATTAGATTTTAACGGATAAAATAAATTTATATGCATACAACCATATTGAAAAATCACAAATATTGCATAAATAACTTATATCTACTCATTAAGCAAATAAATAACGCAAATTATTGAAAAAAATCGATTGAACTTTAAATATAATTTTTTCGAAAAGATTTTTCAACATTTTATTTGACACAAATCAATATGTAACATTTTCATTATATTATATTTCTGAAATCATTATTCAGATAAATAAAAAATTTATATGTAATATCTATCTATATCATACAGATATAAAAAATTGAAATATTTTAAATAGAAAAATATTTTCATCACTGATTGAATCGGAATAATTTTGTGTAATATTGCGAATAGAAACGAAAAATATCATAAAATAAGCAACGCGAGCATTAGCAGAAAATATTTTAAAGCATCGATCCATAAATATTTCATGTTGAAAAAACACTGATGTAAAATTCATATTGTTATTATATATATTGTTTTATGTTAGTAAAAAATAAGTAATTGCAAAATAATGCATCTGCATTAAAATTATAAAAATTTATGTGATAATGTGTTCATCATATATTCTTATATTATTATGTATAATATTGCTTATTAGAATGTTCTAGAATGTTATTTTTCCTTTCAATCTTTTGATTTATTTAATGATGAATAGTTCAAATAGACTTTCATTCATTTTGGTTTACTTATCTCAACAATCCTTATTACGAGATTTCTTATGATTTGTTCTTAGTCCAATTTTAAGAAAAATTTTATGATCACCTTTAGAAAAAAAAATCATTTTATCTTTTTTTTTATCTTTTTTTTTATCTTTTTTTTTATCTTTTTTTTTATTCAATTTTTAGAATTTCTCAAGATTTTTTCTTATCTTTTAGTTTACTTATCTCAACCTCAGCAATCCTTATTATATTTCTTATGATTTATTCTTAGTCTAATTTTAAGAAAAATTTCCTGATCAGCTTTAGAAAAAAAATATTATTTTATTTTTTTTTTTATTGAATTTTTAGAATTTCTCAAGATTTTTTTTTATCTTTTAGTTCTGTTTAGTCTATTTATTCTTAAGAGTTTTTTGATACTTCTCCTTATTTTCTACTTTTATCTATTTATCTTAAAGATTGTTTTGCTGTTTTATTTCTCATCTCTTTCCTTTCATCTTTAGCTTTAATAATTTTTTATATTTACTCTTTTTTTTGCTTTTTTCTATCTTCGAAATTAACTCTTGAAAATTTGACTATTTTTCAATTTTATTTTATAACTTACAAATAGAAAAGAGTTTAAAATATTCCTTTGATTAGATTTATCAATGATTAATTGTATAATCAATTTGTTGAAAAAATTTATATATGTTTAGAATTTATTAAGTAATTAAAGAAAATTTATAAATAGAAATAATAATAGAAATAATAATAGAAATAATAATAGAAATATAAATAGAAATAATAATAGAAATAATAATAGAAATATAAATAGAAATAATTATTTTTAAATAATTCATAATTTTTTATTTAATTGTTAAATAAATAAAAAGTAATATAAAGTATTTATAATTAATATTATTTTAAAGATAAATGTAATTATGCTGAACATTCAATATTATATACATAGTGTAAAAACATAATATAATTTATTATAATAATTTAAATAGTTCAATTATATTTTTAATTATATAATAAACGTATTTTTGCGAATAAAAAATTCATTAAGTGAGACAAATTATTGGAAGAAAAGATTATATGATAATTAAGTTTTCTTTATATGATAAACATATATATATATAATATTTCATCATGTTTATTGCTTTCTTTAATGTTGATAATTCAAACTCTGACATACATTTATATTCTTTTTAGATAAAACATTTCTTAGGAAATCAAAACAAATAATTATAATAAATAGTTAATTAATAAACGAGATTAATAAGATATATACTATATAAATACGTTTTGTGTATATTATCAGTAAATGTATTTGCTAATTATATATATACATACTAATTTGCAAAATATATTCATAACTGTATTCATAATCATATATACTTTTGATTAAATAAATGCATACATTTTCACATCTAATTTATTATGAAAAAATAAAATGCTAAATATATATATATATATGTTTCATTTTTTTAATTGATTCGGACAATGTGTATAATATTATCGATTTACGATTTTTTCATTTGAATTAATTGAATATTAAAATAAAAATAACTTACAAATTGACTTGCACAAAATGTATAATAGTACAATTATGATTTTCAATACGAATTGATTGTATTTCGGAATAAAAATAACTTACAAAAATAGTAAATAATATTAACATTTCCGGCTGCTTTAGACAACTAGAGAAATAATCTAATCATTTAATAATTTTGAACGTATTATTTAATGATTTTATTTTAAATTTAATTGATTTTTTTTAATTTATTGTAAAATGTATATATTGTTATAAAATATATATATAGTAATGTACATATTGTCTAATACGTGTGTATTTATTAAGAATAAATAATAATAAATATTTTGAATTGCTATTTTTATTAAAATCTTAAATAAATATATATATTGACTAATAATTGTATATGTTTATTATATTATTAATTTTTATTATAATATATATAGATCTTAGCTAGTTTGATCTCAATACTTATTATTATGAAATTATCTTAATTATTTATTATTATGAAATTCTAAAAAATCGAATTTTAATAGTTTCAAAAGATATCTCACAAGCAATAGTACACAATTTAAAAAATATATATATATATAATTTTTTGTACATGGAAATATTTGAAATTTCCAAATCACCTTGTTCTTTTTAACAGATATGATCTCTATGTTTTAAATTTTATAAAAAGTATCGTTTATTCAATTAAATTAATTTAAATATTTCGTATAATTAATGAAATATAATTATCAAATTTCATTTCTTTTTTTTTTGATAATAGAGAACAAAATAAGATGATACAATTTATTGTTTTAGTTATTAGTAATATTGAAAACATTTGAATGAAATTTTTTTTAATGATAATCTAGATTTTTTATAGTCGTTTTTTTTTATTGTTGTCAAATATTTTATTAAAATATTTTATTATTTTTATTATTACAAATATTAATGCATTTATTTGATACTATTATTAACATATTGAACCATAATTTACAATATTATATTCTAATTATTTTCTTTGTTATTGTAATTATTTATTTATTAAATTATAAATAATATAATTAATGAAAATATAAATAGATATATAGAATATATATAATATATATAATATAATATATAAATATATATATAATATATATAAATAGAAAATATAAATTAATAAAAAATAGAATTTTTTTATTTAATAATAGACAGAATATTTTCTACATTTCATTATTTAGCATTATTTATTTGGATTATATTTTCTATTAGAATATACTCATATATTTTGTATTAGAATTTATTTCAAATATGCAGTTATCAATATGATCAATTATAATTTTTTTCAATCTGTATATAAAATTTTCAATATATTTTATATAAATATTTTTAATATTTATTCTTTTTATATTATGTTTCAATATAAAAAATTATCATAAAAAAATAATAGAATAAAATACTACGTATTTCCAAAATGTTATTATAATTGAACAATTAAATTTTTTTCAGTTATCCTCATCTCTTCTATTTCATCTCTTCTATTTCATCTCAAAGCAAAGAAATAGGCTTTCTTTATTTCCGATTTTCATATCTCTAACATTGCTATTAGCCTATGTATTCTATCTCTGACATTGCATCTTTACATATAATTTTATAAATTTCATTTTACCGGAATTTCATCTTATTTTTTTTTCTTTTTTGCATTTTTTTGCATCTAATTTAATCTTTATTTATATCTATGAAAAATTTTTTCTTATCTCTTTTCTCATATAAAATTTGTATTGTATATTATAAATTGTTATTTAGAATATAATATAATTGATCATATAATAATTACATAATACAAATACATAAATTAGTACCATAATTTCTTTCATTTTATGACTGACTGATTTCAACTAAAAATGTAGTTTGAAGTGAGTATTTCATAAAAAAAAATCAAGTTATATCATCATGGCAAAAAATGGAATCCAATTAAAGAATATGCATTAACTCTTGAAAAACTTGAAAAATTTACGATTTATATCGAATTTTTAACAGTATAATTTGTGTTTTGTTAACAAGGATATAGCAGACAAAATCATTAATAAATATAAAAATTAATGATTATAATGAAATTATAATGAAATTAATGACTATAATCTGGAGCTTGAATCAAATATAAGAGACTAATATTTTCTAATGTGTATCTATATATTCATAATCCTTAATAAAAGTTCATCAGTTGCATTTTTAAATTATTTTTAAAAATATTCGTATATTCAATATTCGTATATTTTAATATATTCTTTTGTTTACATCCATTTAAATTTAATTATTTATGATATTCATAAATTGCGTGGAATATTAAAATTAAAATATAATATAATAATATTTCCTATTGGATCTACATCTTCTTGTTATTTTTATTAAAATCTTAAAATAATATATATATTGACTAATAATTGTATATGTTTATTATACTGTTAATTTTTATTATAATATTAAAATTTCAAATAAGAAAAATATTACTTTTGTTGAGAATTTTAACAATAATAATTCTAATTGATATTTCGAAAGAGCCATCTTCCATATCTTTCAGACAAGACATTTACTACATAGAAAAAAATACAAGCAACATTTACTTCTTATTAACTAATATTAAGAAATAAACAAATATTTTCATTAAAACGAACACAATCACAGATGATTCAAGTACAGATTTTAATAGACACTACTAATATTAATAAAGATAATATTCTTTATGAAGAATCTACTAAAATAAACATCAAAAAATTCATCTTATATACTAAAATAAATATAAAGAAAATATTTCAACCAATCAAATCAACCAAAAAATTAGAATCAAATAAAGAAATTAAAATCAGATAAGTTGTTTAATTATGAACAATTCAAAAATTTTATTAAAAATATTTATAAATTATTCAACATTTCAGAAATATTCAAATTATGTTAATGATTTTACAGTTTGCTTGATTTTACATATATTCATAAAAGAATTATATTATATTTTTAAAAAATCTTAAAAAAAGAAAAATATCAAAAAAATAAAGAATCAAAATATTAAAAAATTAAAAACAAATATTAAATTAAACATGATATATCTGATATACATGATATATTAATCCAATCATCTATTGATTAAAATTTATTTTTTTTAGTTTAAATTATAACTTATTCAATATAATATGATTAATAAAATTTTACAATTCAAAATGTTATAAGTACAAATATATTATGTATTTAGGAAACTAACTTCAAATTACATAAAAATATATTAGCATTAAAAATTTTGAAATTATCCATAAAATTAGATTAAATACATCGATGACTAGTGGAACAATCTATAATCAAAAATAATTTATATTTTACAGAAATACAATTACAATTGAAACTGTTGCTGCTAAAGTTTTTCTTTCTTCAAATGAAATTTCTATCTATAATATTTATATCTCTAAAGATTATAACTTCCGCATTGAAGAAATTATCAACTTGGAAATTGAACAACTTCTAAAACTTTTCTTACTGATACAAAATTTCAATAATCATAATTCATTATGAATTATGAGCACATTGACAGAAGAGATAAATTATTAGAATATTTTTAGAAAAAAACATTGTTAAACTCTGGAAATCTCACGCATTTCAATGTTTCTAATATTTTCTTTAATCAGTAGATTTAACCTTTTATAATTATATAGCCTTCTTCTATTTAATCAATTATTGAATAGATTTGTTTTGATCTATACAATAGAGATTACATATCCATAAATCTTCTAAATCATAAGAAAGAAAAAAAATTGAAAATTTCTTTTTTTTTTCGATATTGATGAAAATCTTATATAATTGATATTGTATAAACTTTTTTAAAATTTTGAATATAAAATAAAATAATATTAAAAATAATAATTATTTTGTTTTATTAATCTAAAAATATAAAATCTAAAAATATAAAATATCTAAAAATATAAAAATAATAATTATTTTGTGAACGCATTCGGTGCGTTCGGTGGCCTCATAAAATTACCATAAGATAATTACTCATAAGATAAGATTACACTTCATAAGATTATATATATAAAGAGCTTAGAAACCTATTTATGAAGTGATATTCTAAAAGAATCGAACATAAATAAATATTGTCGCCGTTTAAGTTACCGCAACAATCCCAGTGGTGCCGGAGAGTCACCGTTAAAATTACGGCATTAACTCAAATGATGACCGAGAATCACCGTTGAAAAGCAAAGAGTTAAAAATAATAGAACTTTAAAAATATAATTTTGAGGATTTTTTTATTGATTTCTTCATATTTGAAGAAATGATACAGATATTTAAAATAATTATAAACATGCAATATATTATTAAAAGTATATTTAGCATAAATGAAAAAAAATATAATATAAAAAAATTTTTTAAATATTTATTAAACAATAAAAAATATTATTTGCAATTTAAATTCATAAAAAGTTATTTAAAAGACATATTTATAAATCTATTTGATATATACTAAAATTTCACGTTTTAATAATTTTGTAATATTATTTTTAGAGAAATTTTGCAACATTATTTTTATAAAAACAATAACATAAATTTCTATGAATATCTTTAATATAAATTAATGATAAATTTTCTATCCTATTAAAATAAAATAAAACTAATGTGTCAATACGCGAATCTAAATAAATTACTATAAATTATAAATTATAAATATTGATAATTTGAAGATTATAAAAAGAATGTAAAAAATATAAATATTTTCTCAAAAATCCAAGTTCGCCTTTGTCAAATTTTGCATAGTTGCAAGTTGGAAATTCTTCGCAGATTAATTTCAAAGGCTTTCAAATTATTGCTATTTTTTTGATGAAGTTACAATAATTGAAAAGTGTTCGTTAAATGAAATGTCTATATTCTTATAATGAATATTCTTTCTTTACTAATATTTATATATATATATATATAATAAATAAATAAATAAATATATATATATATATATATTTAATAAATAAATAATAAAATAAATAAATAAATAAATAAATAAATAAATATATATATACACGTATATATAAATGATCAAACTTAATTTCTTATACTCATTCGAAGATATTTGATATCTTGTGCATTGCACCGTGTCATTTCAATGTGAAACTATCAAGAAATAATAAATTTCAGAAACTAAAAAAAATGAACTTAATAAAAATACAATATTTCTTCTATGATATATGGCTTATATATTTCTAATATACTTTAATCTGGCTGAACCGATCCTAATGGTGATATATTCCAAATGTAGTTGATTCAAAGGCAAATAACATTGTTCTAATTCAAAGAATTTATAAGAGAGATGCTCCGATCTTTCTTGTTTATTGTGAGATCTTTGTATACAGATCATCCAAATGAGAAATTTCCTCGAACTTGGGGAATGTCGTGAACTGGGACACTGACCGCTATATTATTGGTTATATCCTATTAGGAAACTGTGACTTTCTCAATTGAATCAAAAGAGATTTTTCTGAGAGCTTGCTGAGAAAGTCTCATTGTGAATATATCGTGGTCCAACTGTCGAATACGATAATTACATTTGTTTTGTTCTAACACCACATCATGCTCTGACTATCGGACACGATCACCTGCTATGAATTGAGAGAGATCCTAGTCTCTAATAAATAAGCGCTTCGCATGTGTAACCACTTATACATATTATATAGTCCACTCATCTTTAAGAAATATATCACTTGTTACGATATCTATAGAAGAGCATTTTACAAACACTTAACTATTAACTTATATTCACCAATCCATTATAATAATTATATTGTTGTGCAAACATATTTAATATTTTTAAACTCACTTTAAGTTATTTATTTATAAATATTAATATTAATACAATATTCTAAAATAAACTTAATTTTAATGAGTTTCATTTAGAAAAATAATAAATATTAAAAATTTAAAAAAAGATAAATTCTAATTATTAGAAATAAATTTTAATAAAATAATAAAATTTTCCCAAAACGTTTGACTTTTACTTTAATTAAATTTCTTATTTTTATGATTCGCTATCTTTTTAATATTAATATGAGTTTTACACATTCATATAATTTCACTAATAGCACTAATTCAGAGAATTCTTCTTTTCCCAATATAAATGTATTTTTACATTTTCTTTATAAATATTATTTTTATTTTAATGAAATTATTCCAGTCAATATTTGGCAAAGAGCATACACATCGAGATAATTCGATACGTTAACGTTAATATTCAATTTCACACATTAATAATAATTTTCTGATGAAAATTAAATACAATCTCGTTATTGTAATCTCATTTTAATGCTATGAAATACGATCTTAAATATCGCGGATTTAGATACATGTTATATCCTATTTACAATTAACCAAAATTGCATAGACTCTGATTGCATAATATCATCAGCAATGCGGGAGGAAAATGTCGAATTGATTTATTACTATATTGATAAATTAATTTTATTAGAGAATTCCGCATTTTATTTTTATTATTAATAATCGATGTCTAAAAATTAATGATTTAATTTGAATTATATGTATATATTTTAATATTTGTGCAATTTAATACTTAGACATTTAATCTTTTTAATTTCAGAAATTAATTTTTTAATTTTGAATTTTAAATTTCCCTAATTTATTCGAGAATAAATTTAAAATTGAAAAAAATATTATTTTTTACAATAGTTTGTTATTTATTTTGCTACTTTGATATTCATTATTTTAGAATATTATATATTTATAATTTAAAATTTAAAAATATCTCTTTATAAGTCTTGTAATTTTAAAATAGTTTATTTTAATAAAATATTGAAAAAGATTTGACAAAGCCAAAGATTAAAGCAATTTATTCCTTATTCATCGCTATATTATTCTTATAATTTTAAAATATCTTATTTTATTATTTTATTATTATTTTTATTAATTATAATTTATAATTAATGAAATTGTTTATTTGAACAAGAAACATTTAAATCTTTATAATTTTAAAATATTTTAGAATATTTTAAAATCAATTTTTAAATAAAAATATTAAATAATTTCAATATTTATATCAATTTATTTCTCACTTTAATATATAAAACTCTAAAGTACCATATATTTAGATATTAAATCAAATATACTATGACTTTTATAACTTTAAAATGTTATATTTAAAAAGTAAACGTTTTGGGAAAATTTTATTATTTTATTAAAATTTATTTCTAATAATTAGAATTTATCTTTTTTTAAATTTTTAATATTTATTATTTTTCTAAATGAAACTCATTAAAATTAAGTCTATTTTAGAATATTGTATTAATATTAATATTTATAAATAAATTCAGCACAAAATTTCAATATTTATAATTTTATTTGCTTGGATAGATTTCTTTATAATTTCAAAACATACTTTTCTAAATTAAAATTAATAAAATTTTACACTCAATCTTAAATCTCTTAACTTTAAAGCTAAAGTCAAACAAAATTTAATTTCATACAACAGCAATAAACATAATAAATATTCTATAAATATAAATATATTATATATTCTATAAATATATAAAATAATCTTTTTTTTTAATTCTATATTTTAATTCTATATACATACACATACATATATACATATATATATATATATATATATATATAACACGTACATATATTTTTACTATATATATAACACATACATATATTTTTCAACATAATTTAAATTTATATTTAAACTTAACTTTTTTAAATAACTTTTTAAAAACTTTGATTTCTATACATCCGTTAAAATTTGTTTCTTCTTGCATCGATTATTAATTATTTTTTACAATAGTTTGTTATTTATTTTGCTACTTTGATATTCATTATTCTAGAATATTATATATTTATAATTTAAAATTTATATAGCTTTGCATGTGTAACCACTTATACATATTATATAGTCCACTCATCTTTAAGAAATATATCACTTGTTACGATATCTATAGAAGAGCATTTTACAAACACTTAACTATTAATTATATAAAATTTATTATTATTAATTATATAAAATTTATATAAATTTATATTTATAATTTTAAATTTATATAAATTATATATTAATATAATATTATATATTATAATTATATATTATATATATAAATTTATATTATATGATAATTAAATAATTAAATTTCATATGTAATTTAAAATTATATATGAAAAATTATATTTTTATTTTATTATTTTTTTATTTTATTTTATTATTTATTTATTTATTTTAACGAAATTTTATAGTTTATTATAAAATTTTATAATTTATTTTTATTTATAGTTTTATATTGTGTATTATATTTATTATGCCAATATACAATGGAATCTTTTTTTTTGAATGAAGTATTGTATGTTATTATCTTGATTATGTACACTGATCAAGATATGTTATATAAATAATATAAAAATCGCAAAAAATAAAGTAATCATAAATTTCGACTTAATTTATATAAAAAATATGATTTAATAATAAAAAAAAATATTTTTTTAAAAAACGTCAAGAGAATTATTTATTTTCACTTTCGAAAGTAAAAAGCTATTAATAAAGTGCGAATTTAATCTGGTAATGTTGAATATTATATTTATTTATTTATTTATTTATTATAATTATATTATAATATTATTATATTATAATTATATTATAATATAATTTGATATAATTTTTTATCGATAAAAGAAATAGACATTTTTTCGGGATAAATTGCTTAAATTTGTTTATGCTTATAGTTGGCAGCACATAGTCATACAACAATGTTATTGTTGTAGTTCAATTAGACTATATGCTCCGTTATTGGTCAATATTTTTTTTTTTAATAACTCGTGTTTACGCCTAGTAATAATATTGTAGTGGATTGTTAAATACATGAATATGTATCGAATGTTCCTTTCTATGTGAATTCTAAGTTTGTGTAGAAACTAATACTTATGACTATTTATGTATTTTCTTTACGATGAATGGATTATATTAGTACGGTTACAAGTGCGGTGAGTTTGAGCTTCTCACAATGTCATAATAATAATTGTGTCCGATCACAATGTGTAATTATTTTAATTATTAACAAAGAAATTATTTATTGTCGCATCCGGCAGTCAGAATATGACGTGTTTACAATAAGCAATAATTAGATTCTTTTTCAAGCTACAATAGATAATTATGTCCGATAATCAGAGTACGATATTAAATCAAAACTATTTGTTGTATTGGACAATAGAACCTTCATAATAAGATTCTCCTTCTCCAACTCGTGTCCCTAAAAAATCTCTTCCTAGAATTATAATTGGAAGGATCACAGTTTCCTGATAGGACAATAATAATCAATAATATCGCTTATTCGATTCGTGACATCCTCAAGTTAGAGAAAAGTTCCTCGAATTGGCGATCTAATATATACAAAGATATCAAGATGCTGATAATCAGGAATTGATTAGCGTATCTCTATTATAAATTTCTTCGAACTAAAATAATATTAATTATCATCATCAATCATGTTTAAAATATATCACTTTTAGGATCGGTCCAGAGCTGAAGTATACCGAAAATATTTCTAATTATACGTATCGGATAAACTTTCAAAAAATGCAATCTTTTCAGATAACATTATTCTTTATTTAAGCTTAAAAGAGATCTGCGAGCGATACAGGAGAGACTCCCATATCCATACCCCCCATCCCATATTCGAATATTCTAATATACGGACGTTCTATTATTCGTATGTTCTGTTATCCGCACAACATTTCGTAGCGATATATTACATATAACATATTATATTTTAATGTGAATACAATGTATTTAGATATAATAAATACTTTCCTGTGTTCGGCCGGTTAAATGTAATCATATCAATTCAGTCTGAAGCAGAAAACGGTATCACAATAGTAAATAAAGGAAAACATATAGTTTTAACTATTGAAGAGAAATACAAAATAATTAAAGATCTTGAAAGTGACGAAAGTGCAATAAAATTAGCAAGATTACATGGTGTTGGGAAATCTATAATTACAGATATTAAAAAACGAAATATTGAAAATTATATACAGAATGTAGATTCGATGAGGCGCAATAGAAATAATTCTACGCAGCTGCTTACAATAAAAAATTTATGTGATTTAGTGTCAACAGAAATAGTCCTATCCTTCTTCACGACAAAGCCCGGCCACGCCGACCTTTCAAAACTTTGAACGAATTGGTCTGAAACTCTACCTTATCCAACATACTCGCTAAATCTCTCGCGCACCGATTATCACTTTTTTAAGCATCTTGACAATTTCTTTTGTGATAAATGCTTCAAATCTTAGAGAGATGCTGAAACGGCATTCAGTTTGTCGCTTCCAGGACTCAAGAATTTTATTTAACCGGAATAATAAACTTGTTTCTCGTTGCCAAAAGTACATTAATTGCAATGGTCTTTATTTTGATTAATAAAGTTTTGTTTGAGCTAAGATATATGCATTTGAATTTAATAGTTAAAAACCGCAAGAACTTTCTTTCCAACTTAATACATATCTGTATTTTCATCGTTTGGAATTAATTCTCTGAATGTGTATCTTCACCATATATATTACTTCACGAGAAAATTCTCATAAAATTTCTATAAATATTCACGATTAATAATTGAGACAATTTATTTTTATTACTATAATTCTGTTCATTATGCTTTCCTTTAAACGAAAGCTCATAAATGATTAATGATCAGCCGAATCAGAAAGCGATAACAATGCTGCTCGATTACCAAAATGCTTGGCTGTGACTTTTGCACACAATTATCTTATTTATTAATAATAGAATCATCGTGTAATCCGTGAAATATTTTGCAATCGTACCAACTGCTCATCAATTTCATATATTTTTTCATTAGTTTCTTTATAACTTATTTGTGTTTTTAAGCTAATGAAATTCAGAAAACAATCGAATTCGTATTATTATGTAAAAATATGTCATTGTTACATAGAAATTATAATTTATAGGAAACTAAAAATATCATTTGAAATCACTTTTCGCTAAATACGATTATTTCGCTAAATAAGATTATTTTTTGCGAAAAAATTCAATTGAAGTGATAATTAAATATCATTGTGTTTCTTTCTAGCAGTTTAAAAAACGGAGAAAATTTTTGAATGGAAGAAGATTACAATAAGAAATTTAAATGATTTCATATCAACAATTTTATGAATTCAGTTTTTTTTTTAATTCTTTCAATTCCTATGTATAGTTTTTAGCTAAGAATTATTTCGAATTTCATTCATGAAATTTGTACTTGATACAAAATTGTCAATATATATGTTTTTAATATATATATTTAGCATATCTCTATAAAGTTTTTTGACAAAGTTTCAATTATTCTCGATTATATGTACTTATACTTAATCAAGAACTAAAGCTTTAAAATCTTACATTTAAAGAATTTATAAATATGTTTATTTTCATTGAGAATATTTATTTTCTAAATATGAGGTATTACTAGATTACTAGAAAAAATCTAAAGGCTCTATATGATAATACCAGCAGATATTTCTTTTTTTTTTCTTCGCCCATAAATAATAGAAAATGCATTGAAGAAAATTTGGAATATTAAAAAATAATGATAAATATAAAATAATCTTTTGGTAATTAATAATGGTAACTTATTTCAAGGAAAATCTAGTAAAGATTTTTCAAAATTTTATACAATATAATAAAAGTGAAATAAACTTAAAATTGAATAAACATATTCATTATCTAATATTTCAAAACTTCATGAAGCTATATTAATAAAGATTATAAACACATGAAATCTAATTAATTGACGAATAATATTATACATATTTCATTAATACATTATATATATACATTATACATTATACATATTTCATTATACATATTTCATTAATAACTGGCTATTGCAAATAATCATACACTAACTATTGCGTATTTTAGTAGAATCGTTTTATATTTCAAAAAATATGCTAAATGGAACAGTTTTAATAAAATATGAAAGATATGTCATATCTTATTCTTTTTTTCTTTTGTTTTATATAAACGTATTTCATCAAATTACATTAAATAACGAGATTTTAAAACGAAGGAAATTTATTCGATATGGGCATACAGGAATTAAGTTTTAATGACCTATAATAATATTATTGTGACTTCACTTGGAATTATAATCATATGAAATTGAACAAAATAAGAAAAAAAGAAAATTTACATAACGCAATAACGAGAATAATAAATATCTAAATATTTTTTCAATATAATTATTTTTTTAAAAATCAATATTAATATCATGAAAAAGATAATATTTTATATTTAATGTTAATATTTATAATAAGTATATAATTATAATAATATAATTTATATTAATATTAATTATATTATATAATATTTATATTTAATATTTAATATTTAAGAATCATTATTCTCTTAAACATATATATATATATATATGTATAATGAGATAATATATATATTAAAGTAATAATTAAATAAATATTTCAAATCATAATTATTTGTATACTTATTATTTTTCGTTAATAATAAATATTTCATTCTAATTTAATAGTGAAAATAATAATTCATTATTTGATTTTAATATTTTTCTTCAAATTCAACTATAACAAATTATGCAAAATGGGAAAAAGGAAAGAAAATTTAAGTTCTTATTAAATTTACAATAAAATAAACAGATAAGTTATCAAAAATTCTTCCACAAAAAAACTTAAAATTTGAAATTCATATTTAAAAAATAGAATAAAAGTTTTAGAATATAAGTTACAATTTAAAATCATAGTTACATTCACAATTATTTAGAGAATTTATGAATCTATTAGAATATAATTAAAATATAAATCAGGGTTTAGGTATAAATTGATTTCATAACTGCTCATATAATAAATGTTATTAAAAGATTATTGTTATTGTAGTCCAATAAGTATAATTATTATTATTTCCAAAACTAATTAACGTAAATTTTTAAAACAAAGAAAAAAATTTCAGATAATATCAAATGTAAAACATCATCATGATTTTAACATTACAATTCTGGGAAACTTAAAATGTAAAATGTAAAAATAATAAATATATATATTATATATTATTATTATTTCCAAAACTAATTAACGTAAATTTTTAAAACAAAGAAAAAAATTTCAGATAATATCAAGTGTAAAACATCATCATGATTTTAACATTACAATTCTGGGAAACTTAAAATGTAAAATGTAAAAATAATAAATATATATATATATATAATGTAAAAATAAAATGTAAAAATAATAAATATATATATATATATTTATTATTTTTACATTTTACATTTTAAGTTTCCCAGAATTGTAATGTTAAAATCATGATGATGTTTTACACTTGATATTATCTGAAATTTTTTTCTTTGTTTTAAAAATTTACGTTAATTAGTTTTGGAAATAATAATAATATATAATATATATATTTATTATTTTTACATTTTACATTTTAAGTTTCCCAGAATTGTAATGTTAAAATCATGATGATGTTTTACATTTGATATTATCTGAAATTTTTTTCTTTGTTTTAAAAATTTACGTTAATTAGTTTTGGAAATAATAATAATTATACTTATTGGACTACAATAACAATAATCTTTTAATAACATTTATTATATGAGCAGTTATGAAATCAATTTATACCTAAACCCTGATTTATATTTTAATTATATTCTAATAGATTCATAAATTCTCTAAATAATTGTGAATGTAACTATGATTTTAAATTGTAACTTATATTCTAAAACTTTTATTCTATTTTTTAAATATGAATTTCAAATTTTAAGTTTTTTTGTGGAAGAATTTTTGATAACTTATCTGTTTATTTTATTGTAAATTTAATAAGAACTTAAATTTTCTTTCCTTTTTCCCATTTTGCATAATTTGTTATAGTTGAATTTGAAGAAAAATATTAAAATCAAACAATGAATTATTATTTTCACTATTAAATTAGAATGAAATATTTATTATTAACGAAAAATAATAAGTATACAAATAATTATGATTTGAAATATTTATTTAATTATTACTTTAATAATATAAATTATTGACAAATATTAATAAAAAATATATTACCAAAAAATAAATTAATTAATTAATTATTTAAATTAAATACGAAATAATAAATAAATTTTCTATTTTTAATAAGATATAATAATTTTTTATTTTTAATAAGATAATAAAAATAAAATAAAGATAAAAAGTTACGATATAGCATTTTAGATTTAAAAACATTTCAAGTATCAAACCATAGAAGAAAAATACCCTTGTTTTCGATACGAATATATTGATTTCACATTAGAGATTTAATCGTTTCAAAAAATAGACATGATAAAACAAAAGATAATATTATATTAAGTTTTCAAAATACAATCTGAAAAGATTCTATGGCTGCAGGTAGCAGTTAAAAATTGATAATTTATCATTTTCAATCAAATAATTTCAATCAAATAATAATATTTTAAAAAATAAAATAAAATAAAGAAAATGTTCAATTGAAGGTTCAGTACTGCATTTAGAGAATAATATAGATTGATTCATTGAAATTCTATTGAATAGTTATTCGAACGATATTACAAATAACTAAAGCGATTTGAGATTATAGGCAGAAACAAAATAACTTTCTCTAAAATTCTCTAAAAACAAAATCTTATTTGAATGCAGGACAACGAATTGGTTTTTGCAGTGAAAGGATCGAAATAACTAGAGAAATAAAAAAGAATTTTCTTTTTAAAGAATTTTCTTATCTTCTTTTTTGTTTATTAATTTTAAAATACGTGAATGAAATTATCGAAAATTATTTATTTTTTAATTAGAAGAATTTTGGATATTAATGATTATATAATGTTTAAAAGATTATAAAAATGAAAAATTAACTTTCAATTTAATTCTCATTGAGAATTTGTCAATATGTATCATACATAAATAAAATACATAAATAAAATAAAGTTAAATTTTAATCTTTCTAAAGTATTAGTTTGCTAAAATTATTAAGTATTCTTCTACTTTTAAAGTATTCAATAAATAAAAAAATATTAAATGAAATAAATCAATTTTTAACTTATACAATTAATAATAAAATTATACAACTTATACATTAATAACAATAATAATTACAATAAAAAAACAATAAAAATAATTATAATTAATAACAATAATAATAACTTATACAATTAATAACAATAATAATAATTTATACAATTAATAACAATAATAAAAAAGAAAATTATCATATGTTCTTTTTCAAATTATGTAATATCTTTCCATCATAAATTATAAATCGAAATATAATCAATTAGCTATTTATTTAATTTCAGCATTTCAATCTTATGAATGGACAATAATATCCATCGATTGAATTTGCTGGTAAAATTCAAAAATGATATAATGAATAAATTTCATTAAGAAAAGAAAAAAAGAAATATTATTAAATAAAAATTATATTCTATAAAAGATTTTATAGTAGTATGTTTGATTCTCCAATATATCTTTATCCTATAATATATTTTATATCTAATAAACTTGTTTCATGTTTTTACATATCATTTGAAAAATATAACTTTTTTCTTCTATTACTCTATTATTTATAAATATATTAATAATATTGCAATTATTGAATAATTATCAGATAAAAAAGATAAAAATTATGAAGCTGATAAATGAATAGTATAGATATTTATATGAGCTAATATTTATAAATTAAGCGCTACTAATATAAATATCATTTTAGCACAAACTTCTTTGTTTAGTTCTTCTTATAATTAATAGAATAATAGATATAATATTAATATTTTTAGATTAATAGGTATAATAATAGATAAAATGTAGAAATAATTTAGTTTTATTTCTTGAATAAGTTATCTAAAAATCTAAATTGAAATACTAAATTCATTTTTAATTTTTATATCAAAATTTTATATCACTATTGACAATGTTTCACAAAATTCCTAAAGAAAATTTGAAAAATTAATATATAATAACTAAGATTTTAATAAGAAAATTGTTCGGAACGAATCAGGTTCTCGAAAATATCTTGTTACATAGAATATAATGATGAGATCTTTTTGAAGAATTGTTTCTAAAGATCAAAATAAACTCAAAAGTTGGTAAAAATATTGATTGAGTATTATTTATTAAATTATAAGCAATTAATATTTGCATTAGATAAAAATGAAAATTTTATTTTTGTCATGCCATTGTCACAATATACTTCTGCTTGATCTGAATTTATTATTCAATGCAAACTTTAATTACTTATATCTTAATATAAATCTTAATCAATATTTGTATATAATTTTATACAACTTTTGATTTTTTTTCTAATCTCTAAAATTATTCTTCTTAAAATATTTCATGAATATATTAATACTTCACATATGAAATAGTAGATAAAATTACATATATATTATTGACATTTAATAATAGAAAAAAAATAGAATAACAATGATAGAAGAAACAATATTTTCCAATAAAATAATAAAGAAATATTCCGTAATTAAAACAAATAAAAAATCCATTGTTTGCAAAATTTTATTTTTCATATTTTAATGTGATAAAATTCTCAAATTGATTTTAAGCTACAACAATTTATTTTGTTAAAATTGAATCATTTTATTTAAATTTCATATAGATAGCTATTTAAAATTTATAAAAATCTCGTATTATCGAGATCTTTACATTTAAAAATATAGAGAATAAATAATAGAACATTAAGAGATAAAGTTCTGGCTTCTGAGATTGAGAATTGTGGATTCGAATCCTATTTGGATATATTTGGCTTTTTCTCTCTTTTTTTTCAATTTCTACAAAAAAAAGAGCTGAAGACGAAATATAAGAAAGTAATTTATGAACAAGATTTTTTACGAAGTAAATTCTTAAATTGTGGGTATTATAAGTGATATGTTTCCCAGAAGATTCAAGAAATTTCCGTATAGTGACGAAAAAATACTGGTGACGATAAATGAAAAAGAAAAAATAAATTGTTATATGACAAAGAAATAGTCGAGTATTAATTAGCCGAAATCTCACGATATACAAAAAGAAATAGAAACAATAGAAAAAGGAAAAAAATATTTATTATAGTGGAGAGAAATCTCGGCTTTCGAACATTTGAAGATAGTGAGTTCAAATCCTACTGATGTGTTTTCTTATTTTTCTTTATATATTATTTTCTTATATATATCATTTACAGAATATTATACAAATCATAACTTATTCATAGAATCTATTTTTTTTAAATATAATAATTAATCATTTCAATCAAATAAAGATTTTCCTTCAACCAAAAATTTCATTCCATAAATCCAGATTATAATCCATTTCATGATCCAGAATTTTTCGAATTTATATGGATATAAATTTATATGAATAATACATGATATATAATAGTTATTACTTTTATGTCTATAAACGTATATCGTCCATAACTATTATTTTTAATCCTATCATATTTAAAAAAATTTTCTCAAGATCAATTTTATGAATAAAATTACATACATATTGAACAGGAACGTCAAAAATTTCAACGTTTCTTGGTAATTAAAGATATTAAAAATAAATCAAGTAGACTTTTAAAAATAGCAGAGATTATTCATTGTATTCATAAACTTAAAAAATTTGAAAATAATCTAAATAATGATAATAAACGTTGAAGTTACCAAAATGTCATTTCTCACGCACAAAATGTTTGAAGCACAAATATGTTTGTCAATGATTGTCAATTATTGTGATCTATAATGTAACTGTAATATGAAATAATATATCATATTTAATTAGACTAGCATATCAGATCCTGAAATCAAATTTTTTTGTCACTTAATAAGACGTGATAAGCGATCACGTAACTTTAATGAATGTTTTGCATGTGTGACTCACTCATTTTGTACTGTGCACACCGAACAATGAAGTAGTTGCACGAATCGCATGAATCGCATCGCATGAATCGCGTCCACTTTTATCTTGGCAAGTATATGGCATAAAAAAGAAATCATTATCTGTATCATATCTAACTACTTGTCTTGCAAAAGTTATTTTGAATTACATTGAATTATCAGAATATCTTATTAATAAATAATAATTAAATAAAAAATTAAATAAAAATTATAAATAATAATAAAAAATAATTAAATATATTCGCTGATATATATGAAGGAAAAAAAAATCAAGCTGAAATAATGTTAATAATAATATGATGCGCCGTTATTGAGATGTATTGATGTATTGACTTGAAATAAATAAATTAAATGAAACAGTTTATTTGTAAAAAATTTATAGGATTATTATTTAAAGATTAAAATTTAAAAGTTATTAATAGGTCTATATATGAATATTTTTAGTGCAATATTAAATTTCTTGTAAATTGAATATTAAGTTATTATTATTATTATAATATTAATTTTTTGTAAATTGAATATCAAGTTATTATTATTATTATAATATTAATTTATATTTTTGTAAAGTTTTATTTTTATTTCGATGTTTAAATATATATGAAGAAAATCTTTTATTTTTGATTGTAAAAAAGTTTGTTGACAATCTATGTATATTTGTATACATAGATTTGTATACATATTGTATATCTATGTATATTTTTAGTATATTATTAATTGCTTTTAAGTTGAAAATTAGTCTCAATAGATGTTTTTGCACATCAAATTTTATTTGTTGTTTTAAAAAGATTTAGATTTTATTTTTTAGACAATTAAAATTATAATTGGATTATATGATTAAAGTTTAAATTTTTCAGAGCCAAATTCGTTGATTTTGTAATTCTATAATATAAAATGCGTAAAGGAATTTTTCATTAAATTTATCGATGGTATTTAATAATAATTATTAAACAATTAACTCTATTTAACATAAGAAAATGTAATAGAAAACTTGAAATTTTAATTGTTCAAAATAAAATATCTCTAGATATAATAGGTATTATTATATATTATATTGTATAATATTGTATAACATACATTTAAAATATTAAAATCAATTTTTATAATAAACATTTATGAATATATTTTTTATAAAAATCTATATTTAACCATATATGTAATTTTTATGAGTAATAGTAATTTAAACATATTTATATAATGAATATAATATTGAAAAATTTAATTCTTAATTAATACTATATTTTTAATATTTTCATACTAAATATTCTAAATAATAATTGAAACAAATGAGTTATATTAATTCAAATATAAATAAAAATAGAAAAATTTCACAAATTATCAAAAAATCTTTATCATCTATTTTGAAACATTTAAATGGTTTTATAAATCTTCTTTAAATATCAGAAAATCATCTTTATAAAGAAATCTTTCACAGATTTATTATACAAATTTATTCCACATATATCAAAGAGAAGAAATGGCACGAATTCGCAAAATTGCCAAGCTAATAGCCAAATTATTGCGCGTTCCATCGGAACTATGTATTTTAACTAGTATTACGTGGCATTTTCAAAGTATCAAATTGCTGCAACAGTAATCATTCTAAAAATATATGGAATTGGATTGCAGAAACGGAATATAATCAAAAACAAAATTTTTGATCTAAAGTTTTTTAGGATTTATTTTTTTCATCGAAACTTATAATTATATATTTATAATTAAATATTATATATATTTTAACTATGCAAAAAAAGATATTTAAGAATGTTTGACGTGTTAATTTTTATACATTGGCATTTGTCATTAGTCTAATATTATTTAATAAGGTTTAATAAGGTATAAAATAAGAAATAAAAATGAAAAATAATTTCAATTATTTTATAATGAAAAATTTTCCAATAAATTATGATAAATGATAATATATAATTAATAATGAAAATTTAAAAATATTTATTAGAAATATTTTTTATTATATGCATTATCAACAATTTGTAAATTATTCAATATATATATATACATGAAATATCAAACAAGTAAAAATAAGAACTATTTTATTTTACAAAAAAACACCATTAATTTATAATATAATTCATTTTTTTCTTTATCAATTTCTCTAATAAATTAATTCATTAAATTATCAATATATGTAATTATAAATTACAATATACAAGATAAACATTAATTATGACGAAAATAATTAGAGAATAATCACAAATTTTTTTTTGCGATCAATAGATAAGTATGAATCAGTAGATATAGAGATCTCACAATATAGTAAAAGACAAATACAATATTTTCAATAACGGAGTTGTTGAAAAATTCATTTAAAGGAGAGAAGAAAGCTCGGTTGAGTGAACGATTAAGTCGAACGAGAAAATAATCGACAGAAAGTTTAGTAAATTGATCAGCTTGAATCGAGGCAATTTCTGTGATTTTTACTATCCATTTCGAAATTTTCTTTTCCAACGTAAAACATGGAGAGTTTCAAATCGACGAATATCAATCGCAAGCAAGCCAATGTATGTTTTTCATACAATAAGTGCCGACTGTACCTATAGAAAATAAATAAAATCGTGTATGATTGTGGGAATATATGATGAATAAGATATGATAAATAATGAGATGATGATAAATAAAAGAATTAATGTGTTATGAAAAATGATTGAATACGTTTATATTCTAGAATAATATTATTATAAAATGTAATACTATAATATTAAAATAAAATTAGTGCAATAGATTAAGACAAATATATAGTTTATTTCCTTAATAATGGTGATTTTTGAAGATAGTAACTCGATATTATAAAAATTAATTTTCGATGTTTAAAGAATTTGTTTTAATAAAAAACAAAAATTTGAAAAAAAATTTGAATCAATAATGAATGAATTTTAATTATTTTATATTCTCTTTAAAAATTTATTATAGAATTTTATAAAAAGAATAATTAATACTATATTGTAACAAAAAGTATACATGATTTAGTTCTTTTTTGTTAAATTTATTTTTTTATTTATTTTTCTATAATTCAATTCAATCAAATTTAATTAGTCTTTCTTAGCACATGATTTCTTTATTCCATTAATCATAATTTTAAATACAAAATAATATATATTATATAATACAAAATATATGTTACAAAATAATTATTACAAAATAAATAAATCATTAAAATTCAGTTTAAGAAAATAAAAAGATAATAAAAAGAAAATGATATACAATCTACAATATCGAAATGTTTTAATGCATAAAAGTATAAGTATAAATTCTTGAAAATTAAAGCTTTAAAATTATAAAAAAATAATTGGAGATATAAATATATATTTATTCTAAATACATCATGATATCTAATAACTAAACATGTGTGGAGAATTATATTCAAATGAGAATTTTTTTTGTTATTTATTATTGTAGAAATGTTTAAAACACTTATTAATTTTTATTGAAAAATTATTTCATTTACTTATTAATTTTTATTGAAAAATTTATATAATGTACAATTAACAGTTAAATAAATAGAAGATGTTTAAATAGAAATAAATTATTGATATTGTTATAGGATAAAATTTTAAAATAAAAAAAGTGATTATGATTATTTTAATATCCGAAAATTTTTTAAAAATAATTTTATAAAAATAATATTAATATTAAAATTATAAATAATATATAAAAATAATAATATTAAAATTATTCATCTCTTTATTAATGATATAAAAAACTTTATAAACTTTCTTTTTCTATATTTTTATTTTTTTCATATATTCAAAAAAATCACTTAAGCTATATATAATTAAACAGAATATAAAATTATAAATTTATTTTTTTCTTTCTGAAATAAAATAATTTTCTTAAAATTTCTAAAAAATTTTTTGGAACTCGTATAGTGAACTAATTTTTTTAATTTCTCAAAAAAATTCAAATTTTATTATTTGTCAATTTTAAAAAATTTTTATATATTTTAATTGTAGACTTATATTTTTGTTCGCTATTGTGTTATAATAATAATGAAAAAACAAATGAAAAAAATAATTTTAAAAATGTGTATTTATTTATTTGGGTATTATTATATTATATTATTTATATATGATATAATATAAGATAATAATTAAATACAGAAGTTAATTTTATATGCAGATTTATTCAATTTTCTTTACTCTTGTATATTGAAAAAATTCGTAAAAATTAATAAACACAAAATTAATATACATTATTTTTTTTTAAAAATAAAATTTTAAGAAATCTCTAATTCAGAACAACATCAAAACATTTGAATTTTCTACTAATACTAAAAAACAGATTTTAAAAATTTTGATATATTGATTTATATGCTTAGAAAATAATTAATATTTCTTTATGAGGATATGCTAGTTCAAAATCAATAGAATTAATTCTGTGATTCTACGATTGCATTATTAATCTTTTGCTAATGATAAATATGTATTGAGAAGCTATCATTTTCTTTTATATTGAATACAATTTGAATACTCAAACGATTTCTTTTTGTTAGATTTTTATTATATTTTTCTTTCATTGCATATTGTTTCTTATTATATTTTTTATCTTTTATAAAAAAATGAATAAATATGATCATGTAAATACTCTTATTTTTTGTTCTATAATGAAAGTTTTCATGATAAAGTTATACTATTTCAAGACATTTATAATGATAAATATTGATAAATAAATATTTTCTCAAGATATTTTTTTTTTTTATAAGATTCAATTGTCATCGATATTTTTTAAAAAGATATCAATTCGAAGTCAAATTAGCTATTCTGATTATTTATTTATTTATGTTTGAAGATTATTAAAATTTTTTAACAATGATATTATGTTTACATTTAAATAACAAAGTGTTATTAAATATCTAAATGTTCTTATTTTATTATTGAATAATTTTTATTACTTTATTTAATGAACGTATGAAAATCTGATTTCTTATATTCTTCTTTTATAACATAAATATAACATAGATAATTTAAAGTTTTTAATACAAATATTCATTAATAAATACATCAATATAAATTTATAGCAAGAAGAAGTGCATTATTTAAAAAGATAGATAATATAATTCAAATCTGAAATGCTTTATTTTCATTCAATTTATGAACTCATATGAATCTTTCTTGAATCAGAATAACATCTGCGGTGCAAAATATCATAATTAAAATTTGATAAAAATGTATATTACCGAATTTTTTTAATATAATAATTTTTAAAAGACTCACTGATTTAAAAACTCAATTCAATGAAATTCAAATAAAAAATTGGATTTTCTTTTTGATTCATACTTCAGACAATCAGATATATCAGATTACTCTTTAAAACGTAAATAATGAAGTTTTTGTTGTAATTTTTTAATTTTGTTTAAAAAAGAAAATACATATTATATTCATATAAATAATATTTTTACAATTTTAAGATTGCGTTTTCAACTAAATTACATTAAATTTATTTAAGATTTATTATTGTATTTAATTTTACATAAAAAAATGCATAGTATAAAAATATCATAAATCTTGTATATAATAATATAATAATAATATATTTATTTTTTCGTCATATATTTAACAATATGAAAGATTTAAAATATTTTAAATATTGAAAATGATCATTCATTGAATTTTTTTATATCAAGAACTTCGGGTATTAAATAGTTACTGTCTACTCTTTCCTTCGATATTAAAACTTTGAAGTAATTAAATTATTATAGACTATTTTGTCTTATATTTTCATTATTTTAATATTTAGAATTAAAAGGTTCTATTAAAAACTGCAAAGAAGAATTATGCTATAATATAATATAATATAATATAATATATTATAATATAATATAATATAATATAATATATACTCATTCCTTACTTTTTTGTTTCTATCAAAATTAAGGAAGTTAGAGCAAAATATAATGTTTCATTCTTGAGAACTTGTTAAAGGTGTTAATAAACATAGATATAACGATCGTTGATATGATAATAAATTCCAAAAATTGAGTGTAAACATATTTTAAAAGATAATATAGAGAATAGAAATTGAATATTCGGTAAAAGATCAAATGAAACAGAAAGAAACAGAAGAGGATTAAATCCAGGAGATTAAATTAAATTAAGGTAAAAGTAAGAGCGAAGGAATGGAAAAAACAAAAGTTAAAGAATTAGAAATAGAGATTAATTTATAATGACGATATATTAAAAAGAAGAAATAAGAATGCAGAAAGAAATATAATAGATAGAAAATACTAATGTAGAAAATTAGCACATGATAATATTATGTCTAATAAGACATATCATTATTACGCATTATCATGTGTTATAATCACACAATATACATTGTTTATTATAATATAGATTTTAGTTATAATTTTTCTTACAATCAAAAACTATTTAAAGACTATTTAAAGATTATTTGTATTGAAAATATTATTATTTTTATTTTAAAATTATTTTGATTGAGAAAGATTTATTTACATCTTAATATTTAAAAACTAAATAAAATAAAATATATACATACATACACGTTAGGAAACATATTTATTATTATAAAAATTATATTTTTTGACAAAAAAATTTGAAAAAAAAATTTTTTTGATTTAAATAATAAAATATATCAAGTATTATTTTTATATATATATATAAATATCATATTCTGATTTCAATGTCTTAAAGTTTTATTCATTTTTGTGGTATAAGGAAAAATAATTTTTTTATTCTATTTATTGTTTTCTTTATATTCGGTCGTTATTTATTTTCAATATAGAAAAAGAAATTCGAAGAAAAGAAATTTTATAAAAATAAAATAAAATTTTTAAAATATAATTATAGTTTCAAATTGATAATATTCAAAGACAATATTATTGTTAAGAATTTCGATTATACGTTATGACAAAATAATTACTATTTTAAAAAGAAAGAAATTAATATTTTATTTCATATTAAAAAAAAAGAAAAAGATTAAACTATTAAAATAAGAATATAATTAAATATAATAAATATTTAATTAAATATAATTAGAAGAACTTATATAAATTTATATAATTAATATATATATATATAATTTCTATATTTATTAAAAATTGAAAAAAATCTTTATAAATATTATAATATATTAATATTATAATATAAAATTATATTATAGTATAAATATATTATAATATAATATTATATTATATTATATTATAATATAATATTATAATATATTTATGCTATATACTATAATAATATTTTTATAAATATTTATTGAAAGATTTCATTAATTAAGATTTTAAAATTAATAAATCGCATATAATTGTAATATTTATAATTCCGATTTGAAGAAATTCATAAATTTCGATAATTTTTTATTTGTTTATTTATTTTTAGAAAAAAAGAAAAAAAAATTTTAAATAATTGATAATTTATCAAGATTGGTAATAATTAAGTAATTTTTTTTCTATTAATTCCTTTTCATTGGGTTGCAAATTAAACATTTGATTTTGTTATACACTTATTATTGCGTAGCCATAATCATTTTTAATTTTTCTTCTTTATGATTTATCTACTAATGAACAATTCATCTTGGTTTACTTATGCCAGTCTCAACCATTCTTATTATGAAACTTCTTGCGACTTCTTTGTCCAATTTTAAAGAATACTTTGACACTTTATTCAGACCGTCCCTAAGTATAGCACGCTACCTTTTTCTTTGTTTAATTTTTAGCATTTTCCAAGACCTTCTCTCATTTTCAATTCTGTCCAGTGCCCAGAGAATTTTTTGGTTCTTCTCGGCTCTCTTATCTTCTCTCATCTGTTCATTTTAAAAATCGTTTCATTCTTTATTCTCGCTTTTTTTCTTCCATTTTCAAAGATTCAAAAATCTTATGTTTTTTATCTTTTCTGTTTTGTCTCATCATTCCAAGAATTTTTCTTGCTTTTAATTCAGCACTTAGTATAAATAAAAAAAATCTTGTAATTAAATTCTAATCAGGAGAAATATTGAAATAGGAATAATTGAAATTATTTAGATAATTAAAAAAGTTAATGTTTCTAAAAAAGCTTAAAAAAATTATCAAGAATTTTTTTTATTTTGTTTATAATTGAATGTAATATTTTTTACATGTTACATGATAAAATTATTATGAATAATAATAATAATATTTATTAATTATTAATTAAATTAAAAATTTCCAAACAATCATAAACATATATCATTTAAATATCAAAATAATCTCAATATAATAATATATTTATTTTTTATTATATAAACTAATAATGAAAAAAATTAAGCGTTAATTTATTTTTTAGGGAAATTTTTAGTATTTTATTTTTATGTGAAAGTGATCATTTTATAAAATGAACATTTTTATGAATGATTTGAAAATTTATTTAATTAATTTTAATATCTATCTTTTTAATATGTAATTTTTATTAGTCTTAGTATATTAATTTTTATTATTATATATATATTAATAAAATATTATATATATATTAATATTTAATTTTTTAATATATTATTTTATTATTAATATTATTATATACTATTAATACAACATAAATAATATTTATTATTAAATAATTTTTATAATAATATAAATAAATAATAGTTTAATAAATATACAATAATTTATTTATTAAATAATATTTATTATATATATTACAAAAAATTTATTATTATTATTTATTAATATTTACAAAAATTTTATTCTTTTATTTTTTCTTTTTATTAAAATTTTTATATTTGTTTTACAAAAATTTTCAATTTATTTTTATGAAAATAATATTTCAGAATTTTTTTTAAATGTTTCTAATAATATCAAAATGATCTTAATATATATGAAATAATGAGATATATTTGTATAAAAGTTTTGAATAACACAATCAATTAAAATAACTATTCTTTAAAGTATCATCTTTTAGAAATGAGATTCTCTCTCTGTCAAAATTATATCAGTTAAGTATAAAATTTCTTCTTCACTTATCATTTAGTGATATTTTTTTCTATTCTTTCTTTCTCTATCTTTATCTATGTTATTATTTCACTCATTTTTACACGAAGGATAACAGATCAATCATTAAACAAAGTTACCATAAATCTTTAAATTATGTTTTTGAAAATGTTAAAATTGAAAATGGCATACCAGCATATATCGTGAATCATAAGCAAACTCAATAAAGTATTTTCATCCTAAGGTAATTGTTTATGGAATTTTCTTTCAAAACATCCAAAATCTTTTCAAATGATGATTATGACAATTACATATGTACGTTATGAGTCAATCGAATCAAAAATCGTATTAGCGATTTACTTTGTATATGCTAATATATATACTACATATAAGAAATTATGATAATAATGTAATAAAATAAAATATAATATTTAAGAAATTATGATAAAAATATTATGCTGTTGTAGAGGTTTAGCTCCAATAAATATCACTCATATATTTGTAATCTTCTTTTTGTATGTTCAATTCAGCAAGTAACTTATGATCATGGTGAATCATTTCATTGTAATAAATTAGAGACATTTGGAACGAATGTTTATTCTGTATAAATTATAAATATATATAATATATATGTATATCTTATGAATTAATATTTTTTCATATTTAAAAGAATTCATAGAATACTTAAAATTGCAAGCATATTGTACGAATGAACGAAATCATTATACGAATGAAAAAAAAATTAGAATTTGATTCATAAAAATTGAAAGAATATAGAAAGATCAAATATTTTATATTTTATTTTATTAATTCAATTTATTTACTCATAATTATTCATAATTATTAATCATTTTTTTTTAGCGATTAATAATTTTTTTTAAATATATTTTTTTTATTGTTTGTCAATTGATATATTAAATATATTTTAACAATTTAGATTATTTCTTTATTTATAATTAACGATAAATATTTTCATTATCTATATTCATTATCATATTTCAAATTATTTCTTATACATTATTTAAAACTTATAATTTATAAAAAACTTTATTTAGTTTATAATTTTTTAAATTATATTTTTTATATAAAGTTTTAAATTTTTCTTCTTTTTCATACATTTTTTCTTCATAATTTAACTTAACTTAATAACTTAACTTAATAACTTAAAATTAATATATCTTTATGTGGAATATTAAATATCAAATATATTCTTTATATACAATTATTATTACATATATACATTCAATCATAAATATTTTTAGTAGAAGTAATTTAAATTTTTAAATTATATTTCGTATAAATATTTTTAATATTTATTTCTTTTCATCATATTTAAATTCTGTCATCAAATTTTTCTTCTTTTTTTCAAATTATCTTTATTCTTCATTGATTTATTTCATTGACATTCGATATAAAAAAATTATAAAAAATTTTAATCATAATTATAAATAATATTATTTAATTATAATTTTTATATATTTTTATATTTAATTATAAATAATATTATCATTTTTTTAATGGAATATTGTGTTTGTTCCTTTTTCTTCTTTTCTTTCTTTTTTGATTTATCTGCAAATCACGATCATAAGATATAATTATGTTAATTGCAATAAAAGTAATAAATAATAATAAAATAAAAGTAAAGTGAAAATTATACGGAATGTACTTTTCTTTTATCGAGTATTTCCATTTATATTTTTAAAAATTAACATTATTTGTTTTAAAATAAAATATAAACAAAATATTAATTTTTAAACAAATAAGAAATAAAATATATGTATAGTAAGATAAAAAATAGATAAAGTTAATGATTGCTTAAAGATGCTTATGATTTTCAAATATGACTTAATTTACTAATCTAAAAATATTAAATACAATAATCAAAAATTTTTTTACAATAAAAAAAAATTGTTCGTAAATCAAATTTCATCAAAAATAATTAATTAATATTGATAATAATTAAATTATTAATATTATTAAATTAAGTATAATATAATAATTAAATTAAGTTCTTAATTATTAATATCAATAACTAATTATAGTATAATAAAATTTTTGTTTTTTTCTATGTAATATCAATTTCTCTTCTTAAAGGAAAGTACACTGATTAAAATAAATAATTCTTAAAAAAAACCTTTTTGAATAGAATACATTCTTTATATGATCGCCCTTAATTTATGAAATTATTAATTTTAATGAAAAGAAAGTCCTCTTTCTTTATTTCTTTTCATAGTTTTCATATTTTTCAATCGATTTGATAAAAAAAAATGCAATATTTAATAAACTTAAACTATTATGTATTTTTTTTAATTGCTTTATTTTTCAGAATTACACACTACGAATTTTACGAATAATTAAAATTCAGTTAAAGATTTCTTTAATAAACTATCTATAATTTTATCATTAATAATTAAACAATTATACAAGTTCTAGAGATATAATACAATATAAGTAATAGAGATAAAGATAAAAATATTCATGATACTTAGTATTGGACAAAATGATAAGACTAAACTAACGAAATAATAAAATGATTTTTAATATTTCTCAAGATTAATGCAGTTTATTCAAATTTTATGAACATTCTATAATTTAAATTATCTAAATCCTATTATATTTATAATATTATTATTATCTTATCCTATTTATATATATTTGCATATAAAATCCTTTGCTTAATAATATAAAAAAAATCAATCAAAGTTAATATTTTTTTCTACAAATTTTACTACAAATTTCGTTTATATAAAAAATAGATAAAATAAAATAATAAGATAGATATGAAAAAATAGATCAGTAAAATTTTGTTATTTGAAATTGAAAAGATTTCTTATATATTTTCACTGAATTTGAATCTGTTTATAAATATAAGATTTAAGAGAAAAATATAAATAGATAAAAATAGAAATATATAAATAGATAAAAAAAATATTTTCATTATTTTTATGAGAATATTTTTAAAAAAATAATTTTTCTTCAATATTTTTATTAATCGCATTCTTCTTCTGTAAAATCAAATTTAATTTATCATGATAGAATTCGATATATAAAAACTACGATTAGTTTTATATTCTTATCCATTTCATATGCAGATTGTATAATCTTATTTTGAATATTTTTTCAAAGTTCATATTCTGTTATATTTCAAAAAAATATGCTTTCATTTAATTAGAACTTTTTTGAAATTAAAAGAAAAAAGTAAAAGAACTTTCATTTTTGGATAAAATAAAATTTTTAAAATAAAATTGTTTTGTTTTCCTTTTCATTTATTTAAAAATATTTTTAGAAATTTTAAAAGTCTTTTTTAAAATAATGATAAATTTTAGAAGATGATATGATCAATTGAGAGATATAACTATTTTTAACTATATATAATAAATATAAAAAATTTATTTTGTTATTATTTAAAAATTTATATACAAAGCCATAATTTATTTGCAATTCGATAATGTACAAAATTTAAATCACATTATATAAATGTTGTATAATTTGAAATATTTAACATTAAATGAATTGTAAATTTTAATTAATAAACAAATTTAAAAAAAAGTAAATTTAATCAAAATAATTAAATAAAATTGATTCTAACTTTTAACACTACCTTGATAATTAATAGTTTGATATAGAAATAGTTATGATTTTAGTCGTATTTAATCAACTTTATTTATTTAATATATTTAAATTTTCGAAAAAAATTCACGAGCACACACTATTTCAATATTTATCCTCTAAATATGGTATGGTCTACACGGTACTAATTTCTTCGTCATTAAAAACTTTCAAACGTTTATTTTCTGAACAAATTTTCTTTTGAATAATTTTTCTTTTTATAGCATTAAAAATTTACTGACTGTATTTTTTCATCTTTCGATTATTTAAATTTCCAGTGTTCGTTAACTTCGAATAATTTTAAAAAATGCGATACAAAAAAAAAGAAAAAGAAAAAAAATAAAGGAAAAAAAAAGAAGAAAAAAAATAAAAGAAAAAAATAAAGGAAAAAATATACATCAAATGATCGATATTAAACATCGAAAAAATTGATATGCAAAAATATTCATATTTATTTTTTAAGATAAAAAAATATAGTATTTATTTTTTAAAATATAATAAATAACTTAAGATTGACAAAAAATATTTTTTAATTCTTATAGAAGAATAGATTTAAAATTGAATTTTGAATTCTTTTTTGAATGCGATAATTGAATTGTAAATTTAAAAATTTTATAGTTTTATATAAATAATATTTTTAATTGTATTAATAATAAAGAATCACGATTTTAAGGAAATGAATTGAGTATTTTGAATGTAATTTAAAATATAGATGCATTTAAATAAATAAATTTCTTAAATATTAAAAAAGCATTAAAATAAATAAATGCGTAAAGGAAAGTTAATATAATTTTGTTGTTTACAACAAACAGTTTTATATTATAATAACAAAAATGAATACTTTATAATAATATAATAAAAACAATTTTGATTATAAAAACAATATTGAATAGTAAGTATAAGAAATAAAGATAATTTACAATAATTTTATTTTATAATAATAAAAATGAATATTTTACAATGAAATAATAAAGAATCTCCGTGTATCATTGCAGAGTTGTACATATAATTGTAAAATATATGTAATTATTTAAGAAAGATTTAAATACGCATTCTTCATTCATAAAATTTCAAAATTTAATTTATATTTGTTAAAAAATATTAAACTTTAAAAGTTGATATATCAATGAATTTCTTCTGGAAGAAAAATAAAATAAACGCATATTTTTCATGAAAAACAAAATTACATATACTTATTTTCCATTTTCTTTTCTAAATAATGCTCTAATAGATGAACTTTCTTATTCGAAAATTTTGATCTTATGATAAATAAAATAGAAGTATACTATACTTTTATATTTGTATATATATTTGTAAACGATAAAATTGTATCGACATGATTTGAGTCTCGATATAATATTATTTAAACTTTATATATTGTCGATATAATTACGCAAGAAATATTTACGATATTATTTCATGAATGTAAAACTTATATGTAAATTATATAACTAATTTGAATATTTTGTGAACTAAAATTTACATAAAAAAATGAATCCATGAAAAATTCAAATATTGACTGCATCTCGTTATGTCAATCGCTAACTAAACTAGTTTTATCTTATACATTATTTTACTCTAAACAAAATTTACTTATAATAATAATCTTATGGCAAATTGTTCTGATTTTTGAAAGATCAAAAAAAGAAAATTTGAATTCCGATATTGAAATATCGTTATAGATTCAAAATTTTGTGTATTGAGTCTATATGTATATATATATATAAGCGAAGAGACATAAAAAAAAATGTCTTAATTGAATATAGAGTTCCGAATTCTTGAGTCAAAAATCTTGGGATTGTATTTCAATCCTCAATCTCGAATTATAATATATCAAATCTCAATATATTTTTCTTTACTTATTATATATATGTAATCTATTATAAATTTATTTTTGAAAAATGCTAATTTATAATATGAAAACTAATTAAATTAGATATACCCATCTATGATTATAGAGATTACGAAACTTATGAAAATATAAAAAGCTTATGTCATATTAATAATAAATGTTATTCAATGAGTTAGAAAAGAAATATTTACTTACTTAGAACAATTTTTAAAAATTATCTATAACATAGATAAGAGTTTTTCAATTGATTGAAATTTTTATTTTTTATGAAATTATTATGAAAAATAAGATATATAAAAATAATATAAATATTATTCATGAAAATACAAAAAAAATATAATCAATAAAAATATATTGTTTTTTAAATATATCGGAAATAACGTATAAGTCTTGAAAAATAGATGTATTATAATTTTGTTATTTTTATTATTTTTATTATTGTTTATTATTATTTTCTAGAAATTTTATTGAATAGTTATTTTCAATATGACAGAATTAATATTAGAATGAAACAATATTAAATAAATAATCATTTCTTTGAAGGACTGATCCTAAAAAAAAACAAATAATTACATAAGATCATTAAAGTTTAATTAAAGTCTATTTATTAAATTATAAGAAATTTAAATTTCAGCTAGATGAAGCGAAAAGATAAAATAATATGATGATATGACGAAAATAGAATTATCTCATTCTATTTTATATAATATAAATTTTAATAATTAAATCTTTATAATTTTTGTAATTATTTTTATTCTAAATTCTTATAAGATCAAGCAACATCCTAATGAAAAAACAATGAAAAAATCTTCTGTTCCGGAAAACTTAAAAATCCGACATGATAATACTAGCAAGTTGACAGTCATGACAATCATGGCTTCTCTTTCTCTGTTAATAAATGCTTTGAAAATGCGTTGAGAAAAATTAGGACATTTAAAAAAACATTTTAAAAGATTGTGAATAGATTTATTCATTTCAATAAACTTGTTTTTTATTTATTATTTATTTTTTATTTTTACTAATTTATTTCCTCTTTTGATTATTCTTTTCATTTGTATTCTTTATATTTTAGAATCTTCTAAATTCCAATTTTCCAAAAAATATTTCAGAAATATATTAATTGTGTTTATGAGAAAAAGGGAATAGAAATAAATATATCAATGTTTAAATAAATATATTAAATAATATAAAATATATTTATATTAATATATTTTATATTAATATATAATATATATTTATATTAATATAAAATATAAAAAATATATTTAAATAAATAGTAAATATATTATGCAAAATTATTTTCATTTATTATTAATTTCAATCAATATAATTATCAGTATAAAAAAAAAAAATTTCTATATATTTTATACTCACGGCCGTAATAATAGTATTGTAATAGATTATTATATGCATATGTCGAATGCTCTTTTAACTATGAAGTGTATATGTATGTGTATAAAAAAACTAGTAATTGTTAATATATTTCTTAAAGATGAATGGATCGTGGTATTGTTACACATGCGATGCACGTGTCTATAAGAAAGCAGAATCTCTTACAATGTCACAGCAAATAATCGTGTCCAGTCAGAATGCATAAAATAAATAAAGAAATTATCAATTATCGTATCCAGCGGTCAGATTACGATGTACCACCATGTATCACCATGAATTTATATTTATAAATAACGATAAATAATCGTATCCAATGATATATATATATCAAATTTCCATTTAGATACCAAATACAAAATATAAGGACGTAAAATTTTTGTTTCATATTAATTAAATATTGGCGATCTTTATATACAGAAGATGCACTTGTCAAAATCGATACTATGTAATTTGAATAATGTATATTAATTGGACAAAATTAATTTTTATATGTATAAAAAATAATTATTTCAATGCAATGTATAACAATTATACATTAAAACTCTTATAATTAAAATTTAAAATTTTTTTTTTAAACATTTACAAATTAAACAAAATACATGTATGGGCAAAAAACGATGATTACATTTCAACAATTGAGAAATATTCTATAAATTTTTTAAAAAACATTTAAATTTCAATTTTATAACGGATATAATATCATAAAACATCTATTTTAATCTAAATCGTTATAAATTATCAATAAGTTTTTTATTTTTTATTTTTTTTTTTGTAAAAATAATCTTAAAGTTATGTAATTACTTAATATTAGAAATTCACATAATGTAATAATTTGTTAACAATTTTTTACATATTCCACATTATTCCATGCAATAATTGAATATATGAAAAATAGAAATTTTCTAATTTTTTTACTGCCTAATATTTGATTTGCAAAACTTTAAACTGATTTGCAAACTATAAATTAATTTACGGCCGTCCATGATATTATATTTTACGGATTATATTATACGGACACAACTGAACATTCGTCATTTAAAGAATTTTTTAATCTCGATTCACATTTATGGATTAATTTTAAACTATTTTATATTATAATATATACATTTCTATCACTATTTATTTATTATATTTTGGAAAAATAAGTAATAATAATATTTTGATAATGTAACTTTAATTGGTAATGTTTTTATTCCTTTCAATTTTTGAGCAGTCAATATATAGTATATCTTATTACAATGCTTTCTTCATTTTATAATTTTTAGTTTTATTATTTTTATTGTTATTTTGTTAAATTATCATTGTTTAGGTCTATATCTGACTCATATTTATCGAATAATTTATAGGATAGCATATTGAATATATCCCAAATAACCATAATTTCTTTTTTTAAGCATTTTTTTTTTTAAAATTTGTTTCTTTAAAATATCATTTCCAATTCTCAAAGTCTAGTTTATTGTATATTTCTCAAATTCGAACCACTTTTTAAGTTAATTACCTTTTACAACTTTTTTGCTACATCTGTCATGCAAATATCTTGTGCGATTACTTAAGGATTCAAATTATAAATATATGTATATTAATATATTTATATATTTTTTATATTTTGATTATTATGTATTTTTTTTATTCTATATTATTTAAATATAATATTAATTTTTTTATATATTTAGTCATATTTTTAATTTATATATATTTTTAATGAAATATATTATAAAAAACAATATTATCTTCTAAAAATTAAATCTCCATATAAGTTCAAAATAGAAAAAAAATAATTTTGTCCAGTTAACTTCTATTATTCGAAACTATGCAACGAGCAGTATTGATTCATTTTCATTGTAATACTGACAAACAAATCATTGTTTTTATTTTCAAAAATATTATCAGAATTTATAGAATAATAGTAATTTTGAGTGTTAATATTCTTGAAAACTATTGCAATTCCAAAAATCATGGATATTATAATTTCATACATTATAATCTGTTATAATTGTTTGTTATCATCTATAAAGGATCGCATATATGACTCGAAATTATGATATCCTATAATATATAAAAATCAATAAATTTTTTAGAAAAATTTGATTATTTGGAATGAAGAAAGAGTGCCTTCTGATAAGAAGATTGTAATGGATTTCTTAGCATTTCTTCAGAATTTTCACAAAGAACGAAATCGTTGAAAAGTATAAAACTCATCATCTCATTATCTCATATATCAAATTTATACAAGGTTCATAAAAATTGAAAGAAATTTTTCTTATGCATTTTTTAAAGTTTCAATAAATTTTATTTTTTATTGTCAATATATACAACTATAAGAGATTCCGATTAATCATTTGGTTACGACGAAATAGCAAGAAAATTTCCCATCAAATACAAATTATTTGAGAAATATATAATTAGAACGATGTTAAATTGCTACTATCGAAGATTTTCGACTGGATAAAATTTCTATTAAATTTCTTTAGTTTCAATCAGCCAGAAAACACAATGTAAAGCTACGTTGGTTTGTATAATGTCAGACTGTCTTTTACCCTGAAAGAATATTTAAACGTAATGTCGATATATAGGATTCCAATTTACAATAAATAAATTTAAATCTATTTAAACAATCCTTTGAAATTAATATTATCCGAAAGAAACTCTAAAATTTATTTTCGTATCTACGAAATATTTATACAATATTAATGATTCGAATAATCGATTGATTAGATTCAATGCGAATAGCTATTTTTATTGAAATTTGTCTTTTATTACTTGACTTTTTACGAGAAAATTTTTCTTCAATTACTTATGGAAATTATTATGGAATACAAAGTGATTTTTGGATAAAAAATAATATCTTAAAATTAAAAACAATTTAATTAAATTTTGATAAAATTTCAAATAGTAGATTTAAAATAATTTATGAAAATTTTATTATTAATTTAATATTGAAACAGTAGTTATAATCAATATATCAATTGAAACAATGAACAAAAAAAAAGTTTCTGTATAAGGAAGTTTTTGAAATTGATCATAAATCTCAATACTCGCGAAAATATAATTTGAGTTATATAAAAATAGATTTACATTATTTATTAAATATAAAAAAACTAAATAAATATAAAAATATTTGATTTAGCAATGGTTATTGATCAATCAAATCATTCTTATTTCTGATATGATTATATCTACATCGATAAAGATATAATTCTTCCTTATTTTAAAAAAAGTAAAATATATTTAAAAAAAAATATATAACAAAATGAAGAAAAATTATCACAACACAACATCTTTAAAATGAATTTTCATAACTTAGAAAACACATTAAAAGTTAATATTTTCGATTGAATAGTTAAATTTTTTATTAAAAAAAATAAAAACAAAAAATATTTCAATTGAAAATTTTGTATTGCATGCAATACACTTTAATATATCGGAATTCTATCGAACGAAATATATATATATTATGAGCAACTGGATTGACTGCAGATTGCTGACAAAATGACAACAAATTTAATTTTTAAAACGTAAGTTCTATTTGAAAAATGAGACAATAAATTGTTATGTATAGAGAAATCAAAATCTGAAAATATAGAGATTGAAAAGATTTAGATGAAAAAAGATTTCTTCAAGGTATGATTTTTAATTTTTATAACTGAATACTGATAATTTACTAGAAATTATGAAAAAATTTTCAATTCAATCTATAAAAGCATACCTTTGAATATAATTATTTTTTTATGTATACTGATCAACATATAATTAATACTAATACAAATAGAAAGAAATTTTGTAAAATTTTATTGTTTCAAATTAAATATTTTAATACATGTATAAAAATTTGACTTTGATTAGTAATATATTATTTCATGAATTTTTTTTGCAATCATCAATAATAAAAAAGTTATTCACGTATATTATCATTGTTTTGATTAATTTGAATATTAGAAAAACAAATGAAATATTATGTTTATTGATAATCAATGATAAATATTCATCAATATAATGAAAAATTATTTTATTATTTAAATATTAATTTATACTTATTTAAATATTAAATATTTAATAATTTAAATATTAATTTATACTTTCACAAAATTTCATTTTTTAATTTTGTTTTAATTTATATGATTAAAATTTCCAAATTGAAATACAATCAATTAAAAATTTTATTGAAATTTCATATTTCATGCAATTATTAAAATTACTACTTTATATTTTATTTTATAACATAGTAGTCACATTCATATATAAATGACATTGATTGAGTATATTGAATAAATGATTATATAATTATTATTCAGAATTATTTTATAATTTTATATGAGATACATTTCTGGATATTTTCTGACAAATGATGAATGTCAGAATTATTTATCAGAATGATAATAATTATCGTGAGGTGAGAAATATAGAAATAGAAATAGAAATAGAAATGAAAAATAGAAATGATCTAGTATGCATATATAGAGAGAATTTAAGAAAATGAAAAGAAATAGAAACGATGATAGAATGTACCGGAGATGACTGAATAAATTAAATAAGAAAAATTTTTTGTTTATGTGAAATGTTTGCCTAATAATTAATATGTTAATTATATACATATCTTTTTAATATAAAATTAAATGTCTCATAAACTGAGAATTAATCGACATTTTTGCATATTAGATTTTCTCTTTATTTTATTATAAAATATTAATTAAAAAAGTCTTTCATTTATGCTTGTGAAAATATTTCGATTATTGTGGACAGATTTTTTATATATAAAAATTTTTTGTTTCTTTTCTATTGATAAAATTAATTCAAAATTAATTGAAAAATATTCTTTTTTATCTAAAAAATTTTATAATGAATTTCTGAATTTTTATTTTTTGTTAATAAACATTTTATTAATCATTTTATTAAGATATCAAATTTATTATTATTTTTTCTAAATCCTTCATTTATACAATGGAGTAAAATTATTTCATTATTGTAATAATAAATAAACCGTTTCGTTTTTATATTATTCGTATATATCTTTATATATTATCGTATATATCTCGTTTTATATTTCGCATATATCTTTCTTTTAATTTGTTATTAATATTAATATATATAATATAATTATTGATCTATTATAGAAATATATATTGATTATATTATTATTATTATTATTATTTATATATTATTATTAATATCTTTTTGTTTTTTTACTACATATATTATAAATTTTTCATGAAAATAATTATAATTAAAAATTATTATTGATTTCATTAAAATTTATATTAAAGATTTACAAAATCAGAAAATAAATTAAAAGTAACAAGATTAAAAAATATAATATTTAAATGAACAGATATTTAATCAATGAACTATTTAATAAATATTATCGAGTAAATATTTAAATTATTTTCAAAACAACAAACAATTCAGAAACAAAATTATTGTGTAGAGAAAGTGAATATATAATTAAAATTTTATAAGAATTTTCGTATTCTATGACATCTCTTTAAACAATATATTATTCGTGTATCCGTCTAAAATCATAAATAAAAATGAAGTCCGTGCACTTTATTTTTATTTATGATTTTAGATATGGTTGAAATATCTTCATAGAATATAGTAAAAATAAAACTAAAATAAAATTGTATATGCACATATCATAAAAGCTAAACAATAACACTAATATATCAAAGTAATCAAAGTATTAGGAAATAGGTTGTAAAATGATTTGACCAAAAATAACAGCAAGAAAATGTATATTTAATAAAAGAAATAGAAATAAAGTATGTTATATAGATATGAATTGTGCCAATATCTTTGTTTTACTACACTAAACTTACATGTTGCATTGCACGACATATCGGTTCAAAAAGGAGAATAGACAAAACAGAATTGAAACAGCGATTGTGTCCAGTGACATTTTTTCTTTTTTGTTTTAATAAAAAAAATATAATTCCAATATATAATTCCAAAATAAAATAAAATATAAAATTCCAATTTTATTTTTGGATATATTTACAATAAATATTAAGCATAAGGATTTGTATTGTTTTATATTTAAAAATATAAAAATACTTATCAATAAATGGAATATATTAAATTGTTGCATATAAAATAATCGATTTTCGATAAATTCAAAATGATTAAATATACTTTATACTTGAATAATATTTGTTGCATGTCAATTTAAAATTTAAAGTTAAAATATTTAAAATAAAAATTATGTTATATTATTAATTGTCTTATTATAAAGAGTAAGTAAGTTATATATTATAATATTTACTGTTGTAAAATTATTTACAATAGTAAATATTATAATATATAACTTATTATTAAATTAATATATAACATTTATTATTAAATTATTTATTATTATAAATTTTGACTATATTTCTCTTAGTATTTTTATTGATATACTAATGACTCTATATAATATATAAAAAAATATTGATAACATTAATAAAATTTTGGAAAAAATACATTAAAAAAATAAACAATCATTCATTAGTATAAAAAATTATGATTGATAAATGTAATCATAAAAAAATTATATAAATAATAACAATTAATTAAATCAAATCAATTAATCGTAATAATTTTAATTTTATTGTTGAATTTATGTATGTAAAGTTTAAAAAAAAATTTATATATGTGCGTCTCATCTTGTATTTATATGTGAATTGGTATCAATCCTGGATGCAATCGCTATTTCGATTTTGTTTTGTTCTTTTTGTTTCCTTTTTCAAACCAACATGCAACGCGACATAGTGAACTTAACACGGTAGAACATAGTTTATTTCTATTTCCTTTATTAAATGTATTCTTTTCTACTGTTAAGTAGAAAGTGATTTCAATTTATTGCCTAATATTTACTTTTCGATAAACAAGACGTATTGTTAAGTGATTATTTTGATATTATTTTTAATATTATTTTCAATATATAATAGTTATAAATGTTATAATATTTATATTAAAAATTTGTTTATTTCATTTGTTTCAATCAAATAAATTCATTTTTTGTTTATAAAGAACAAAATTTATATATAGAGTTAAATAAAGCAATTTTATTATTGAAGAAATTTAAATAGAATAAGAATAAAATAAATTATTTAACATAATTCGATGGTATTGATTGAATTGTTGCAATTATAATCTTCTTAAGGTATGTAGAGTTTAGTTGCAAAAACAAAATATAGATAAGAAAAATTTATGAAATTTAGAACATCCTTCAGAATATCAAAGTTTTCCGGAACTTATTTTTAATTCATTGAGATTTATATTTTAAATACGCCAAGAAGATACACAAAAATGTTTCTCGTTGGTTTCTCGTATATTCGAAATCTATTTATCCGACATTATTCCTGACGGAATAAAATAAGAATAAAATAATTCCAGTCACTTTGAATATACAATAGAAAATTTTTGAATAAATCAAACATTATTTTAATCATTTTTACTTCGAAAATTTATCGCATTATGATATTGAATAAAATTATTTTTTCTTACATTCTTGAGCCTATTCGACAATTTAACGTAAAAATTAAATTTCTTTATCTCTATAAAGAGATAAGATTTCTTTATCTTTTTTCTTATTTATCTATAAATAAATTAATTTTATAGGAGAAGGATTAGAACTATATGCAATTGGTAAATATATTGAAAAAAATTGTTTTCTTTGATAAATATTGAAATATCTTGAATCTTTGAAAATATTTTCATAAATATAACAAAAATCGATATTTTTAATGAATATATTTTCTAAACCTAACGTGAAACAAATTTTATTGCCATTCAAATTCAGCATATTAAAAAAAACGAGACCTTTTTATTTTCAAATGACAAAATCTTCTCAGTCTGGTTTTTCTGCCTTATTTTATTTCATTTTATTTTCTATAACGATTTTACTTCGTTCAATAAACAACTTAAATTTATAAGAAAAAATGTTAATTGTGATTGATCTTCTATATTATTAAGGACACGCATTTTATCGAAAGTTAAAAAAAATTGGTAACTTTTAATATAAGTTAAGTTTATAATATTAAAAATATAAGATGTTAATATGTTTATGAGACATAATTGATTCTTGAAATTAAAACAAATATATAAAGATTATAAACAAAATATCAGTCTTGAGCTTAATTATTAAATTAATAATAAAGTAATAAAAGTTTGTATTATGTATACATACATATATACATATATATATATATATATATATATATATATATATATATATATATACATATATACATATATATATATAATGATAAAACGAAATGGAAATTGAAAGAGACAATGTTTATCTTTACATTTTTATCTCATTATATCTCTATCTGGTTTTATCTAACGCAATTCAATTGCTTATAATTTAATAAATAGAATTCAATCATTATTTTTGTATTTCAACTTTGTGCTTATTTTGATCTCTAGAATCATTTCTATAAATGACTTATAATAACATTAATAGATATATGTATAAAAATATATACAAAAATATAAATATATACAGAATATTAATTCTGTATATTATGTCATAAGAAAGCGATAGAATAAAATAATAGTATAGCGGAAATCCCAGTGAAATAAAATCGCAAAATTGCGATTTAAAAATTGCAATTTTAGAATAATCGAGTTTAAATGATTTAAATTGAATATACAAATATGTAAGAACATTACATTAAAATAAAAAATTATATGATTTGAAAACTTATTTCCTTCAAAAAAAAATTATAGTAACAATATTTTTTGTTTGTTTTGCATATAACTCGAAATTAAAAATTTGAATATACATTATGTTGTTGTTGCAACAAGTATATGATATGTAGGGGAATGAAAAAAATTTAGTTTGCAGACCAGCAATTATCTAGCAAGCTTGATTTAAATCTTTGAAATTGTTAAATATATGATTTATCGTCTATTTTAAATCGATGGTAAATAAACTTGATTTTAAAGCTTTTTTCAGAATGATAAAAATTTTTTAGATTTTCTTAAATAAAATAAAAGAATATTTAGAAAATATTATAAAATTACTTTAAACTTATTTTTTAAACTTATAAATAATAATATAAAAAATGATTTTATGTACTATAATTTTTATTATAGTACATAATATATTATTATAGTACATAATAAATTTTCCATTAAGAATCTTTCAGATAAAAATGATAATATTGAGAGCTTAAGAAAACTTTTTGGAAAAATTATAGATTATATTCTTGTAAAGAATAGAGAAATCCGAAGAATTGAATATGGATAAATTGATATGGATAATGAAATAATTAAGAGAATAGAATACGAAAGACAGATTTAGTGTACTATATTGGAATGTTGATGAAAAGATACATTTTACGATTACGTTGAATTATTTTTGTGTTATTTTATTATACAAGATTATATTTGTAAGTTCATATAATTAATAAGAAAATAAAAATAAAAAATAATTTCTTTTATTATTAATTAATATAATTATTAATATAATTATTTTATTATGTTTAGTAGAAAGTATAAAATTATGTTATATTTTATTTTTATATATTGTATATTTTATATATTATATTATATTATAATTATATTATATATATTTCTCGAGATTAACATTTATTGCAAATTTCTTTGAAATATATTAAAATAAGAAAGAACTTGGAGGAAATGAAAAATATAATATTTAATGAACATAATCAATATTTCAAAGTAATCATTATAATTTTTAAGAATCAATTTTTAGAAAATATAATATATTATAATCCAAAATAATAGAATAATAAAAATTATACCATTTCTTAATAATTATTTTTTTTTAATTTTTCTACGACAAAATCGAATATCCATATCGACTATCATACGTATATAAAAATATTCTATTTGAGATGATAGAAAAAAACGTTGTTCGTTCAATAATGGAATTCTATATTTGAAAAAATACTCTATTCTACAAACTTTTAATGTTGTTTCTAACAAAAATGAAATATTTGTTAAGAATTATTATAATGTAAAACGATATTATTTCATTTTCTAAAATTATATAGATTTATGTTTTATTCAAAATAATTTTATTAATAATAATTTATTTAATCTTTATATAAAATGTTCCAATGTTATTTTAAGTATCTTATATATTTCTCTTATTTTCTAANTAATTCTATTTCTATAAAATATTATAAGCATGTCAACATATATATATATAATTATATATGTCAACATATAATATATATAATTTCAGAAAAAATGTAATGATGAATTAATGGTATTAATGTAACTGATATTCTATTTTTTAAATAAATAAATCTTTACTTGTCATGTAATACTTTAAATTTAAAAAAATGTTTTATTTTTAAGTATTTTTAAGTTATTTAATAATTAATAACTTTTTAAATAATGATGTATGAGAAAGTTAAAACTTACACATAATTATGAAATCTTGTTCGATTATTATTGTAGACAAATATTATATATCTATATTTTTTTTACTTTATATAATGAATATATAAATAAAATAAAGCATATAAAATGTTTGAAAATAATTCAAATTGTTTGACAAATACAAAAATTAATTTTCCTAATTATGAATTTCTAAATTTTAATAAAAGTTATATTATAAAGTTATGTATATTTTAATCGTCATACATCATCTATGTTTCTATTAAGGAAGAAATAATTCATACAGAATCATGCATAATCAATCGAATCATGCAAATCATTCAAAATGCCTTTAAAATTATGTTTTTTAAAACTTAAAAATTTTGAAATTTTGTTTATGATATTTAATAATAAAAACAAGTATCAATGACCATAATAAATTCTTGAGTAAATCTTTGAATCAGAATTAATAATGTCGATTCAATTTTTTATTTTCGGTAATAAATCCTAAAATATTTAATCAATTTAAAAGATACACAAGACATTACATGTAATTAATAAAACAAAAAAAATATTTTTATCTTACAAAATTATTAATTTATAAATATATTTCGTTTTCTTAATTTGTTTGTTAATTTCGTTTTTTTAATTCTAATGAATTAATTCACGAAATTTACATTAATAATACATTAGGATGAGCTTCAGTTGAAAAAATCATGTTATTGAAAAAGTTTGAAAATTGAAAAACAGGTACATAGTAAAACATGAATGATAAGAAAACAGAAAAAGCAGAAATTTCGACAAAGATGAAAAAATTTGCCTAAAGCGAGAAAATCTGTGCTATATTCGCAGCGAGCGATCAATTCGAATTAGTTGGAATATTTCGTAAATTGATCAGCTCAAATTGAAGCAATTCTTGCTGATTTCATTATCCATTTCGAAGTTTCTTCGGATAAAATCAGAAAGAATTTTCAAACAAAATGAAAGAATATTAACCACGAACAAACCGATAAATTATAACTATCTTAATTGATTGGATAATATCTGATTCATGTGATTCCTTTTCTTCAGTCAATCTTTAATTCTTGAAATTATAGTTGAAATTCTTGAAACGATAGTTGAAATTTTTCAAAAAACATTTCGTATCACGAAAATGAACTTTCTACAAATTGTGTGAAAAAGTTTATTTTAATAATTGTTTATGGATTTTTACAGTTATGGATTCTTGAACAAATTCCATATTGTTAAGTATGTTAATATATACTGTTAAGTAGATTAAGTAGAAATAAAAAGATGAGAAATAAATGAATAGATACTGAAATTATATATATATTAATTGATATATTATTGAATGATTATTAGGATATTCTTATTCTTTTAAATTAAGCATAATAAATAAAAAGATTATATTCGTTACAATATAATAATTAAATCCTTAAAATTTAATTTAGAAGAATATAAATACGTTAATAGAATTAAATATTTTACATCATATATCTATTGCAATAATAAAGAGTTACACAAAAAGAATATTTTTAAACATGTATTGTATAAGATCATATACATATAAACATATTCAATTCTTCTTCTTAAATCTAATTAAGAGAAGTATTTTTTGTCCAAAAATTTCCTTTTTATTCTTATTTGCAAATTATAAAATTGAAAAATAATTAACTAATATTCTATTCTTTATACTTATATACATAATATTACATTCATAATATTACATATTACATATATACTTAATATTACATTCTTTATATTTATATTTGACAGAAAATTTGATAACGAAAAAAAGAAAAAAAGATTATATAATATATATTACACATGTTCAGAATTTCAAAATTTTTTGAATTTTAAAGATTTTTTTATAAACATTATCAACTATTAATTTTCTTAACATTCGATGGAGTATGATTTTAATACTTGAACTTCTTCTTTGATATATCTCTATTATATTTTTTGTTTATTATACATTATTTCTTATTACATATTTTTTATTTAGGAAGTGGATTTTCTATATGAAATCACTTAAATATTTTTATTTTTTATTTCAATTACATTTATGTATTAAAATAAGTTTAGTCATTTAGAATTTAATATTGTTATTTTATTATTAAATAATTTTTTATTCTTTTTCTAATCTAATAGAAAATTGGATCCTTAATATTCATATAATGTTAACAATATATGATTGAGATCAAATGAAACTCAAAAGTACTCTATTTTAAGTGCAAAATTTTAATTATTTGAATATTCGATTATTCGAATATCACTATATAACGTTTAATTATATGTACATCGATTATTTTGATATATTATTATACATATAATATACCAGGATATACAAATTATGATGAAAATTATGATGAAAGAAAAAAGTGTTTCAAAGATAATATAATAATAAAAAAAAATTACTAAAAGAATTAAAAAAATTTATAGCAGAAAGCAATGAAAAAGATGTCTCCTCAAATGATTTTCATGCATTCGGAAATATTCACGAAAATAATCATGTTTAAAAAGATTTAGTTTGGAAAGATTAAAAAAACAAAAATAATTAAAACATATGTATATAAATATATAATATAAATATAAAATATAATATAAATATAAATATATAATACAAATAAATAAATAAAAAATAGTATGTAAAAAGTTATAATTTTTTATATGAAATATAATCGTAATATTATCCGAAAAATTCAATTATCATCAATCATCCTGCATGAATAATCGAGATTTTATTATATTTTATTGTTTATAATATGAATGCATTATTTAACTTACATAAATCATAATTGAAATTTGGCACATTTCATTTAGATCATGAATTCGTACGGATTGCTTTTGAATTAGGGCAATATCTACGATACGCAGAACTCATCAAAACTTGATAACAAGATACGATGGTACTCGATATTAATAATTGTGTTAATGATCTTTCCGTTCGAAACATAGCTCAATAGATTGCAGCGCTAAGTACACTAAATTGGACTACTAGATTAACTTACACATCAAATGTAATCTCGCTTACATATCAAATTGACTTGATTAATGAGCTCATTATAGAAAATTTAGTAATAAATTTTCTTTGGATACAATTGCATTTACAATGATTGATCAATTGAAATTATCTTACAGAAATACAATCGATGATCAATTACAAAAATTCAATAAAAAATGAACAATATTGAATAATATTTAAAATACCATTTTAAATTACAAATTAAAGAAGATTATTTTCTATTAGTTTAAAATTTAAGAGTTTATTACACAATGATTTACGTGGATTGTATTATATTAATAGATATTATATTATATATAATATTTAGAGGATTTTTAAAAACTTTTTATTTTTTCAATATTGATATTGCCATTTTAAATTGAATTAGAAATAAAGTTTAATTTATTTTAATTTAATATAAAGTCTTTAATTATTAACACAATACATCTAATTTAAAATATCGTAACTATCGTGATATAAAATTAAATTAGAAAGAAGAAATTTAAAATGTAATAAAATTTAAATTATATGAATCTGTTAAAATGTTAAAAATAACATATTAATTATAAATTTTATATCGCATTCACTTTTTGATCACTAGCAATGATTAGATTTATCTATTTCTATAATCAAAAATTACTTTTTTATCTTTTGATAGTTTCTAGTGAATCTATTATTTGAATTATGAAAGTTGGAATTAATTTCTTAATTTAGAATGTCCTGAAGATATTTTGTTATTATAGCTCTGTATATGTTTGTTTTTTTTTTTTTTTNTTTTTTTTTTTTTTTTTTTTTGAGATTTTATTTTAGAATACATAGATTTTTTGGTTAAAGAATGAAATCTTCAATCATTTTTATTGGAAAATAATCTACCATAATCATCTAAAATTTCCTGTTCCATATATTGTGATAATCAGCAGAATGTTAGATCTATCGTACTCAAATTTCCGATAATGACTATGAAGTTTGATTGAATTTCTTATATAAAGTAGAATAAGTTCTGAGTTTTCCAACAGTTTTTCAATATTTTTCCGATTATTCGTTTTATAAGAACCACAGAGATAATGATGATTATCAAAATCTTTTATTAATAGAAATAGTAAAGAAAGTTTGATTATTAGTTCTTCTATGTTTATTATATTTAAAATTTAGCAATTGTAATATATATCAATTTTTTTGGGAAATGAAATAATTATTTAGTGAAATAATAGAATTGTTCCAAAACTACAATGCATACTCTTCTTTTTGAATGATCTTTATAGTTTCTATTTTTTAAGAATATAGAAATTGGGATTTTAAATATTGGGAAGTTTAAATATTGGATAAGAATTTTTAAAATTAGTTTCTTAAACAACAAATATTTTGATCGTGCCAATTTATTAAGATTTCTAATATATGTAAAAATTAATATTCTACTATAATATTTGTTTCATTTTTATAATTAATGATATTCAGTTGTTGATAGGATTGTTGCATCATTAATTTTATTTACAGATTACATAATATGTTTTTTTTATATTTCTTTAAATAAGATGTTAAAAACTGGAACTCGCTTATGAAGTCAGATCAAGATAACTTGAATTTCATTTTTCAATAATTTTAGTATTTTCAATAGTTTAGGTTTTTAATAATAATTTACGAGCAGTCCTCATTCTAAACTTTTCAATACAAGACTTACTCAGATTAAGATACAATAATGATCATTTCATAAATTAAATTTGATGGATGAATATTTTGTGATACACGCTAAATATTTTGTGATACAATCACCAGATTGCAGTCCTAATTCAATCAGAAACACGGAGTTCAGAATATATTCAATTAAAAATTAAAAAATGAAAAAAAAGATATCATTTAGACGCCATGGAAGCCAATCAGATCGCAATTAGTCGCTGCAGAAGTCAAAAATCAGAAGTCAGTCAGATATCAATCAAAAAATGCCGAATATAATCAATCGCAAAAATAATAAGAATCAATCACTATTTAAGAATATAAACAGTTGCATTTTCACAACCGAATAATTCTTTGAGCGACAGTAATTAGTAGAAACATTCATTTTTGTCTCCATATCCAAAATTATATTTTGTTGAATTTTAACATTTGATTTTTCAAATCGAATTCAGCCAAACACGATCAAGAAATGAATATTCAACAACGAGCTCTATCAATTCAATATATCCAATGAATAGTGATAAACAATGATCAAGAATCTTTATCATCAGAGAAGCATTCATTCAATTTTAATATCAGAAATCTTATTGCATTCGATTTTGAAAAGAAAGTCAACGCAATTATCAACAGGAGGAAATTATATCGAACTCTCAACAGCATCCAGTATAACAATAACATCAAACGATCGCTTGCGATCCCGTAACAAATAGTGTTGTGATGGCAATCAACTTTTAATATCATCGATCTAATTTCCCACTTAATTTTCGTAAGCGATTTTCTATTTCTTAACATAAATAGAAATGGAAGATCACAGAATTTAAAGTATTAGTCAATGAGTGGAGTTCAATCAAAGCGTCACTGACAAAATTTAACGAATTTTTTTGAAGAATAATTGGTAATACTGATAATACTACTTGCAACAGTATGAGTCCCATGTATGATAAATATATACATACGCAAAGAAAGATAGAATAAATTCTTGCGGATACCGAGTTAGAATCATTGCACTCAACTCGTCGCGAAGATTTTAAAAATATGTATTTCAACATAATGAATGTAAAAGATACTGTAAAATATTTTATAGAGGACACATGGATTTATGAACAGAGAGAAAAAGTTTTTCTTCGTTGTTAGAACCGATCATATAACTTGCTATCATCCATCAGCAACATCTGCAATTTTCCACAAATAAAATTGCCAATATTCGAAACTTCCAAAGATTGGACCAATTTCAGAGATATTTTTGTATTATTGATTCAGAATAATAAATCTTTATCGAATTTGTAAAAATTCTATTATTTGCAAATAATGTTAAAGGATCATGTTGCTCGTATGATTCAAATCTTTCGAAACAAACTATAAGATCTGAAATAACCTACAAAGACAACATAAAAATTCATTGAATCATTACCATCATCATGCAGATGCATTTTTAAATCTATTATTAGTTAGAAACAAATTTTACATCGCATTAAAAAAATTTATTAATAACACGAATAATCTCTTCACCTTGGGGATATGAGATGAACCGGTAGAATCATGAAACACCATTATATATATTAATCCTCTCGAAAAAATTAAACACGACGATGCTAGAATATGTATTAACTTTAATGCATAAAACTATGTTCAATGATTTCCATCTTTTAGAAAATCTGGCGACGTATTTAAAAGATTTCGTGATAAATAATCAACCATATGTACGGAAAATTCATCGATCGAAGCGATATATGTAGTTAATAATTACATTTTTACTTGCCCAGTTTATCAGAGCAACCACTCTTCGTTACAGTGCAGAAAATTCAAAAGATTATATAAAGAAAAAAACAAAAATAGTGCAGCAAGTGAAATTATTTCAATTATTTACAATCAGAATATTTCATAAAAACAACTGAAGAATGTATAGGTGCAAACACTATATTGAGACAGAATCTTTGGACAGAAAAACTCGAAGCTTCTTTAATAAAAAATCTTGACTTGGAAAAAAATAATTCGGCGAAAGTCCATCACTTTCAGGCTGTGTCATAAATTTTGCAGCTCATTCATTGTCAAAAAAATATACTATACTGTCAATTGCTGTCGAAGTCAATCCTGAATGTAATTTCATTATACAAGAACAATAATTATATAACAGATTCAATATATTAGACATAAAATTGCAGGACAATAAAATCGAATATTTCAAATATCAGAGATTTAATTAATTTCATAATAACAGAAATGTAAATTAGTATTTTCTCCAAATGTAATAAGCCAGTATCCTATATCTGATTATATAATATAAAATTATATAGATATATTAAAAAATTTTCCATTAATTGAAAAATTAGAGATATAATTAGAGATAACATTATCTTTAATTTAATTAGTATAAGAAAATAAATATGTTTATGTGAGCACATTTTGGACACATTTTGTGTATAGGACAGTTTTTACTTATTATGGTAAAAAATTCAATTCAGTTAGATAGTATTTTTATCTGATACAATTGCAAGAGTCCAAAATGTATTAGGTGTGTAGCAATGATTTGGACAAGCAATTTGCTAAATTTTAAATAATAAAGAAAATATCTGTGAAATCCGAACAAAGACAGATATTATGAATCTCATTTTTTTAAAAACGCAACTAATGAAAAATATATAGTTAGTATATTGTTTCAAGATAATGTTTTTAGATGATTCGCGCGAACAGACGAAAAAATTATTGCATTCTTTTGAGAAAAAAATTAAATAGACAATGGGATTACAGGCTCAATATCAGAATTTCATTAATATAAAAGATTAGAACATATAACACGATTAATTTTTCATCAAAACGAGAAAATTATGTTTTATATATTACTTACCTCACTACGTTGTTTCTAAAACCAATAGTACAAAGATGAAGGTTGATGTTGGATCGAAAAACTTTCAGTTAAACTATGATAGTAGAACCGTTTCAATTCCAAATAATTTATTTTTCATCTTATTTTAATTTCGTCAAATATAGCATCTTATTTTAATTTCGTCATTATAGCAGAACATAAAAATATATTGCTAAATGTTAAAAGTTAAAAAAGACCGCATATTCTAGGATATATTTTGAATATTAAATCGGAAGCGCTGCTGAAGTTGAATATGGTCACGTATGGTATCGCGATGTTATTTCTAGCCACATATATATTGTGAGAATAGAAGAAGCACTGATAGAAGAGAACTGATAGAATAGAAATGTGCACTGAAACCTTTTCAGAGAGTAACCGGATCATAATGGCAGACATCGATGACTTATTAACGGGATCAGATAATTTGAAACTCCGACAGAGATTTCGAATATTTCAACACAATTCAGATTCCTTTTATGGAAATGGGCTTTGAATTATTCAATTATTTTAATTGATTCTCAAAGTGTTGTTGCTTAAATAAAAATAGCAACATAAAAGAATTCTAAAACATTGAGTTTATTATAGTCTATCAATGATGAATTTCCATTTTCCGACATATTCAATTACATATTGCGCGTGATAAAATCAGATCTATAAAGGATTAATTGATAAATTATCCAAAATTTTTTATGCAACGCTTATGACAAATTCAATTAATATAGGATGAATTGGTCCCTTAGAAAATTGATTCTAATTGGATATTTTGAAATTTGAAATAATTAACAGTATTCAAAATTTCGCTCAAAATTAGCGAAGGTAAAAAGAATAGAATTGTATGGTTTCTCCGATGCTTCCGAAAAAATCTATATGTCTATCTACGCTCTTCTAAAATGGGAAACACAGAATCCAGAAATAAATTCAGAATAATTAAATCAATTTTTTTCTTTCTTTTAGACCTTTGTGACAATCTTATTCGAGCAATTAATGTTAAAGATTACATGCTTTCTATTTATCATTCGCGAATACTAATAATCAAATTCTACTATCCCGTTCACGTAGATAAATGATTCATCATCAATAAAAAACTTCGTGGTCAATAGCGGAGATACATGCGATCATCGTGTATTATGGTATCACATAATTACGTGCAACAATCTAACCGATCTTATATTCCGCACGAATCTTCAATTCTACACGTTAATACTCTGTCTATTTGGATAACAACAAGACTAGTGAGTGCTCTATTTCGGTGAATAAACTGACAACCATAATAGAAAAAAGAGTAATAAAAATTGGATACTATTTTGAGAGTACAAATTATAAACAGAAAAACTTAATATGTAATCTAATTACGCGTATCTGCTCGACATCAAATTTAGAAATTCACGCATAAAAACGAATGATAATGATTCGAAAAATCATAAAGAATTTGGTGTTTTGATAAAACTATTTAATAAACGCTCGCGAAATGATTAGAATGCTTCATTCAAGAGAAAATCTTCTCTAATAATAATAATAATATAGAGTTGTTGTGTCTAAGAACAAGTCACTGCCAAAATCTAATAAACCATTTTTAAGAAAAAAACAAAATTATAAGAATAAGTAGCAAATTGCAAAACGCTATATAATTTTTCAAAAAAGACATTCTATAGTATTATTCTTCATTTACAAAAGTAATAATAAAAAATGAACAAATCAGATTATTAGATTGGAGATCGATAAATAATAATATTATTACGCAAACATTATTAGCCCATAATTTACAAATCCTTGGTAAGGAGAATCATAGGAAAATATATAAGATATTTCAAAGTAAAATCAAATCAATCCCTAGAATAAAAGATAAGTATAATATGTTTATTTACTCATCATTCTTAGACTATGGTAGTCGATAGAAACTGTAACAAAACCGTAGTGAAATCTTATTTATGCATTTTCATATGCTTTGTCATGATAGCCGTATACTTAGAATTTTAAAATAGAAATTTTAGATCTTAATTTTGAAGCATTTTTAAATTGCCTAGAGAGATTCATATCTCAAAAGAATTATGGAGAACAATATTTTCAGACAACGCGAAATGAGCTGCATGCTCTTGAGGAATAAGGAACATAACAAAAGGTATAGGAAAATACAATATAGAGAAGTATTTGAACTCTTCGCACGCGCTATTTTAATAAGCTGTTTTAATAAGAGTGCAATGAAATTCAAAAATACCATTAATATCGTATCGTTAATAAATTGAAACTAGCGTTTGAAGAAAATTATTCTGCTGGTACAAATAAAATTTTGTCTGAACTTCTGATCTTTCACTTCTATCATTCGATCCTGATAATCTAAATCCTTTGATTCCAGATGATGGCGATGCATTGACCGCAATATCAGATGATTTGTCTGAATAAATATCAATTACCAACAGATATTATAGCATTTTTAGCAATATTGAAAAGAAGAATATCTACAGCAATTATAGCAAAAAAAAAAAAAATAATAAATGGCACCTTAAGTGCTATTGAAGAAAAAGACTTGATAACAACATGAAAGGAAAAACTAAGATCTGCGACAATTTTCAAAATCAGATTACATTTAATTCAAATCAGATCGCAGTTAGAGTACATAGAATTAATAGAGAAACCGCAGAAGATTATATTTAGTTTAGATCAATTAGAAAACAAAGTTTGATATATCATAGAATTTGATTAGAAGCCGCAGAGTTCAGATTATATTCGGTTCAGATTAAATCACAATTAGAAACCGTAGAATTCAGTCAATCTTCAGTTAAGAACAATTAAAATCAATCATCATTAAGCTCGCTAAAGGCGATAGTATATATAAAGGTACAACAATTAATATACAGTATGTAGTATAATTTATAATAATAAATTTAATTTATAATAATAATTTTAATATATATATCGTTTTTCAAATGATAGTATTTAGTTGAAGTATCTCTTTTTGTGCAATACATAAAATATAATTGAATTTTAACATTAAAAAGTTATAATCAATCAATCAAAGCTAGATTGTTTGTGTATTTTTTTAAGATTTCCAACGAATTAAATGATCTTATTAAATTTTCCAAGAAGTTTTTGATTTAAGAATAATTTAATAAATACTTATTGTTTGCGTTTTCAATGTTATTTTTGATTGGCTTAAGTATTTTATGTATTTTATTTCGAATGCGAATAATAATTGTATACATTTTCGTTTTTTTTTTTTTTTTAATAAACTAGGATTCACGCCATTTTTTTTGAACCTTTATTGAAACTTGAGTTTTTAAGCATAACTCGTTTAATTTTACAAAGTTTGCAAAGTTTCTTTCCAATCTGATAGATAGTATTTTGATTTTTTTTTAATTTTGATTTTCTTTTATTTTTATTTGTCGTATCTATTTTGCTATTCATGTGATCTAAATATTAAAATAAAAAATTTGTATTTATATTAATGTGAGAATTAATGCAATATAGTAGTTTTATGATTCCTGTTTTAATTGTGCATACCTTTTTTATTTTTATTGTATTTATCTTATCTTTCAAATAATCGTTTAATCCGGTGGCAAAGAAAATCGTTCGTAATTGTAGTATTGATTTGAAAATTTATTATAGCATTATTTTGTCTTCCTTACTTGAAGTAATGAAGTAATTTAATTTGTCTGTAATAAAAAATATTCTAAATATATTAAATGATCGTAAATAAAATTGAGATCTATTTAGCATTATTTAGCATTATTTTGATTTATATAGATTTATCAAAATAAAACTTAAAATGTGAAAATTCTGGATTTGAAATTCCTTCTTTTAAATAAAAATGTAATAATATATTATTTTATAAATTGTATTTCGATTGTAGAATTAAAACTTATTCGATCTACAATTCGATCTAAACAATACGATTAAATAATATGATTCTTTGAGCTCATATCAATAGTGAAAAGATTTTTATTTGTACTGTTAATTGTATTTAAATATTAAATTTGTAACTGTTATTCAATACAATATACATTCTTTCATTTGAGATCAAAATAAAAAATGTAAAGATTTAGCTTATATAATATTTCCGATAGTTTTAACACAGTTTCAATAATAATACTAATACAATACTAATACAATAATAATACTAGATTGTAAGATTATGATTTGATCTTTAGTTGATATATGACTATGTTTTATAATATTTACATAGATTTTGAATTCTTGCTTTTAATTTCATATATTGTGCGTTATTGGTAAGTTGGCAGCCGATTTGACTACTGAAGGAAAATGATGTGATAAGTCATCAAATATAATATATTGATATGTGTTATTAGTGCCAATTAATAAATATTCTATCAATCAATGAATTCAATCAATTATAGAAATATGTATTATTCTATATAATATGCTTGTATTCGAGTAACTTATTTCGTTAAAATTAATAAGATCCTACTCCTTCCATCTATTTATCAGAAACACATATGTTAATAATTTAAAACGAATTTTTGTTAATAAAAGTATCATTTATATATTGATTTCTTTATGAAAGTGAATAGTAAATGAATAATAAATATGCATAAAGTATACTGTATGACTGTAATGGATTACTAACATATCAAAATCACTGAGGGAATATAATTCCCTAATACTTTCCAGATCTTCAATTTAAATAAAAATATAGCAGCAATGGCCACTTCACAAGTCACATTTGCACATCTTGTGGACCATCGTGAAAGCAAGTGCAAAGATGCTGACGCGTTGCTATACAAGAGCTCATCCTTCGAAACCACTCTTCAACGCGATAATTTGTTTTTCTAACCCTCTCTTATATATAGTTTGTCCTTTTTGAACCGAGGACGCCGCGAGTGCAATGCGATATAATGAGCATAGTAGAGTTAGTAAAACAAAGGCATGATTCATATCTATATAACAGTTTCTCAATTTCTTTATTAAATGTATTCTTATTATTATATCTTTTATTATTAATTAAATCATTTCATAATTCTATTCCCTAACAAGATCTATTATAGTTATATATTATAGTTATATAGTATATTATTCAAAAAATCGTAGAAAAATGAATTTGAGCATTTTTAGTCATTTGCAACTCATAATAATATTAATCGATTTTGATAAAATTTTACGCAAACTTTGTATATAACTTATATAACTTTGTATATAACTTATTTAGGTCTATAAAAGTTAGATTTGAAATTTTTTTAGAGACTCAAATATAAAAGTTAAAAATCTTTTTTTTTTTTGTTTTATTTGACTTTTATTTTTATCGATTCTGACTTTATTAACAGCAAATTTTGTAATAAATTAATTTTATTACTATATATCATAGTTGCAACGGAGCTAACAAAACAAAATGTAATTATTAGATTATATATTTTTAAAAAATTTTTAGAATTCAATATTCTAAAAATGATATAATTGTGAATTCTTAATTTTTATAATTTATAGATTTCATACAAATAAAAAGCGTTGCTATTATGAAAAATTAATTGGTATATATTGATAAAAAAGATTTAGTTTCAAATGATTTTAATCTTGATATATGTTTTTAAGAATATTTTAAAAAGTTTTAATCATTGTTTGTTAAAAAGTCATTAACAAAATAATTTTTATAAATGAAACATATTTTTTCCATACCAAGTTATATTGAATTAGATATATTTTATTCAAATTTTCCTTTCAAAAATTTTTAATCATGCCTTGTTTTTATTTAGAAAAATATTGATTAATAATGTTGAGAATATTAATGTATATAATTATATATTTTTAATTTAGAAGGATTTAATTTCAGTCAGTAATTTCGAAAAAATATATCATTCTTGCTTTCTATGGATCATATTATGATATACTCTTTGATTTGCATTCTTTGTTCTTACATGAAACAAAAGTGACAAATTATAAATAATATATCGATATTGATTCAATAATAATGTTATTGAATTTTTTAGAAAAAATAGAATAACATGTCATATTCTCGCTTTCACGAATATTTGAATTTTGGATTTCTTTGGAGTTTGAATATTAAGATAGCTATATTAAGATAGCTTTTTCAAATCAGATAACTATATATAATTAAGATGAATTGTATGTAATTATCATAATTTATCAATCTATACATAGTCTTTTTTCCTTTGATTTGATTCCAACAGTTTTTCAGTTTTTTCAGTTTAATATTTTTTTTAAAATTATTTTCTTTAAATAATTTTCTTTAAATAAAATTTATAACTAATATATGGCACTTGAGGAATTTTTTTTCATTCAAGGTCTCATTGTCGCCAAAATATATTGCAAGAGTTTTTTGAAATAATATCTCAATTGTCGAATCAGGCTATCACTAGTAATTATAAATTACGTATTCGATTTAAAAATATTAGCCATCTGATTGATCGAATCCTTATTTTGAAATTATCATGATTTTTCACTTAGAGAAAAATTTAGAATAAAAGTCGCCTTTTTTAAATTCCACTTCGGACCAAAAAACTTTCTTTTAGATTAGATAAAAATAAAGCAATAAATAAATAAATAACGAGTTTTAAGATCAATTCAATCTAAACGTGCGAAGAAACTAAGAATCACTTCTTACAATTAGTATAAATTGAATAGTGAAGTTATACTTATCTTTCTCCTTTAATTAAGCAAATGGTGAATCAACTTCAAGTACACTAGTTGCAAAAATCAATCAGGATCCATCCTGTTACAAATAATCGATCAATCAGAGTCCAACTTCTGCTTAATAATAGCTTTTATCAAAGACATTATTACAAGGACATTATTACAATACTCCTGATACAGATAAGCATTCAATCAGGATCTGAATAAACAATTCAAAATTTATCTTTTTCTACATCAATGAGTAATCCTTTACTTTTATAAATGGTATTTATAATATATCAAGATACAACAATATTATTCTGTTCTTAATAAACTAATCATAAATAAAGAAATAGTAAATGTGTCTTTTTCAAATCAGATAACTATATTGTCATTTTTAAAATAATATTAGTAATAATCTGACTATTATTGGTAGCCTTATGGGTGACTAGCAATAATTAACAAATTTACAATACTAAATTTAATTATAAATGATAGATTAAAAATATATAGTATCAATCTAATCAAATCTAATCTCATCCAATAACAATAAAATAAATCTAATTCAAACAGCATTTTTATCTTTTTATTCTAACGAATATATTGAAATTATAACTTTTAAAAAAACTTTAATATAACTTTAATATAAATGTAATACATTTATTGAGATAATATTTTCTTTTTTAAATAAGAATTAAGCAATGATATATGAAACAATATTTATGACATTATATTATTTACATTTATTTATGAAACGAATTCATTTAAATAAGTTAATTAATTTAACTTATCAAGAAGATATTATTTATCAAAATTATTTTGTTAATAATTTTGTAAGGAATAATAAACAATGGCCAAATAAAGTAATAATCTTCTGGAATTTCTCAAAAAAAGTGTTTTTTACAATATATGTGAATGTTAAGATCATTTATTTGATTTATCGCTTAGTTGAATAATGGGCCTCTTTTGTCAATATATATATTTTCAATAATAATTATTAATTAATTGAATATTAAAGAAATGAAATGTATTACGGTTTATGTAATATTTTTATTTTATTTATTATATTATTTTTTATGTTTATGATTAAATGATTAATTGAAATAAATACAAGATTTTTTTTATATGGAATATAAATCTTTATTCTTCTGTTTATCTATTTATCTCTTATAATAATAAAATAATATAAAATGTAATATTTGAAAAAAAATTTATTTTTTGCAAAATCCTGTAACTTTTAATTTAGAATTTTGAAAAAAATAGATATTAAAACTTAAAATTCTAGAATATATAATCTAGAATATAATCGTTATAATCTAGAATATAATTCTAGAATATAATCGTTTAAGATTTATAAATAAATATATAAATATATTTATATATATTATTAAAATATAAAATAAAATTATTGCTTTCAAAAATAAAAACGAAATTCAATTATAAACAAAAAAATAGTGAACTGTATTATTTCTATTCTTTTATAAGATATTTTAATATATATCTTAAATTTTTCTAAATAATTATATTATTAAATTAGTATTATTAAATATAATACCGAAATATTTAAGTATTTATTATATTCGTTTTCATATCAATTCTACATTTAAATATAATTAAATATAATAAAAAAACTATTTTAATATTTTTATTTATTTTATCAATTAATACTCTGCACTTTTTAGTTCATAAATTTTTTGGTTCATTTTATCTCATATTACGAAAAAAATAGTCGTGTGTTATGAAAAGATTTTATAATGAGATTTACTTATTTTATCAATTATATTCTGATTTTATATTGTGCATATTTCGTTTAACACGTTAAGCCAGATATTTTGAAACCTGAAAGTGATTTACAAGCCTCGATGATTTGCTAGTAACTCGAATTAAGAACTCATAAATCCCTGTGGAAATTTCTGAAAGAAGCAAGTACAAAACGGATCGCTTTTCGTGTCTCAATATTATTGATTTTTCTTTTTTTCCTTTTTTTCTTTTTCTTCGTTGGAAATAACAAACAGAAAAAAAAATATTTTATTGCTCATATTTGTGCTATTATTTTCGAAAAAATTAAAGTATATTAGAATTTTCACTAAAAATGTTTAATTTTTGAAATTTATTTAATTATTTCTCAAAAGGAAATAAGCTGTGATATTATTCAATGCGGTATTTTTCTAGCAATTAGATTTCAATAACTTAAATAGTTTTTAAATAACAATTTTATGATTTTAATGATTTTAAATATAATAATTTTGTTATAATTCTCTGATAATTTTGTAATTTTTCTTAATTTCTAAGAAAGAATTGAAGAATACAATAAATTTATTATAGTTAGAAATATATATAGAAATATGTACCTAATACCTATACCTAGAAATTTGTATATAATTGAGAAATAAATAAATCATTATTTCCTTTATAATGTTTTTTATATATAACATATATAAAAAATTTATAATTTATAATTTTTTATATTTTATTATTTCCAATATTTCTATTTTGATGAATGAAAACCTATTTTAATGAATTGAATTATTTCTCATTTATAAAATGAACATATCTTTTAAATAGAATTTATATAATTATTAAATAAACCTAAATAAAAAAAATATTAATAAATATTATAGGACATTAATAAATATTAGAATTTTAAAGTAAAAAATTTTAAATAAAGTAGAATAAAAAAAATTGTAATAAATTTTCTAATTAAATTCATTCAATATATAAATATAAATTAATTCAATATATAAATTTTCGATAAATAATTCATTGAATAAAATTTAATAATTCAAGTAATTCGTTTTACATACAATTATATATATCAAACTTCCTTTGTTTGATTTATTTTCATCGTTTCATTATAAAAAAATATAAATTATATAAAAATATAAAATATAAATCGTTAAAAAGTTTTTTCTGATCAAATTGAATCTCTCATGCTGTTCATATTTTACATGTTTCAAAATTAATAGTTTTAATCAAAAGTACTGGAATTTTCGCTTTATTATATCAAATTACGAAATTACAAAGCTTGAGAAGAATACGGTTCTTGTATTCCCAACGATATTGTGAACCATCTAAGATCCTTAGTAGATACATTCCTTTTGATATTACGATAAAACACGATTAATCTGAATAATTATCGAATAATAAAATCAATCTAGAAAAATCATTTAAAAAATAATTATCTTAATTATTGATATGTTAAATGATTTCTTCAATGTCTTTTTATTTTTTTTTAAATATTTTCTTTAATAGTCTTCTTTAATAACTATGATTTCAAATTTGATTCCATCCATTAAGTGCACATATACATATCGAATGTTCTTTTGATTGAGATATATATTTGAATGTATAAAAGTTGATGCTTGCATTTTCTTAACAATAAGTGGATTATATTACAAATGCAATAGGCATGTATATACGAGAGTTAAGTCTCTCCAATGTCACAATAAGTGATCAATAGTTAGAGTACGATATGCTGTTATAAGAAAACTATCTAATGGTCATATCCAATGATTAGACTACAATATATCTGCAATGAATACTAATGAGATTGCTCTCAAATTTGTGCCCTCAGAAAATCATTTCCTAATTCAATTGGAAAAATCATGCTTTCTTGATGGAGCACAATAATAACCAACCAATATTAGGGACAAATTTGAGTTTGAATTTAGGTTTGGAATAGATTTTGGTTAGATTAAATTAAGTTTTGATTAAGTATGTGTTATTATTTTTGAAAATCCACTTATTCATGTTTGCATTATTTTTAGCAAAGCTTGTAAATGTATGATATGTGCATTTTCATTTATAATTTGCTATGACTACTCGATTTCGTTTGTTTCTCGTGATAATGGAGCAATTGATTTATTAAATCTGATTTTTCCTCAAAAACTTTAATGTAATATATTTAGGAATTGGCAATGACAGCGATGAACGATTCATGCGAATAGTTTCGATTTTGTCAAAAGAATATAGAATTAGAGAAGAATTACTACATAAATTATGTATATACTTCATTGCCAACTTTCGTCATTCTGTTATAGAAAATTTGTTACGAGAAGAGAAAATTGATCTCAGCGAATTAGTTCCAACTTTTAAATGAGTTCGGGGATTTGAATGGATTATCAAGTTGAGGAAAATAAATAAACGAAGAAATTTTTTGTTATTGTTCAGTTCGATTTGTTTGAAGACAAAAATTTAAATTTGATGAAATTCGAAATGAGAAAACTAAACTCATGATTTTTTATATTGTTTTTTACATTGAAAAGTTTTATTGTTATTATATTTTTAATATATGTTTATATTAAATATATTTATATAATATATCTTTAATGTATATTATGTATATTTATATAACATATCTTTAATATATAAATATTATATATATTTATATATCTCTAAATATTATTATCATTATTATTAAAAAATAAAAAATTAAATTAATTAAATTATAAATCAATAAGATTGTATATTTCTTGGGAAGAAAAATTAAAATATAAAAAAATTATTTACGGAAAAAGTATTTTCTTTATTAGTATATTTATTTTTACGAAGATATTTCTATGAAAATTATTTTAATTTTTAAGAAAAATATCTGTTATGAAATTCCAATATCTATCAAAATTCCAAAATAACTTCTTATATAAACTGAAAAAGTAAAATTTTCTTTTTGTATTCAATCAAAAAATTAAAAATTTTGAATATAAACTATAATTGATCATAAAAACATTCTATTATTGTAAATAATTAAATAAATTCTATTTTATTTATTCTATTTATTCTATTCTATTTTATTTTAAAAAAAAATATAGTTGAATATTAATTGAATATTTTCGAGACTAGTTATATATAATTCTATATAATTTTTAAGTACATAATTTTTCAATGAAATTTGAATCAAAAATAAATAAATTGAAATAATTCTAGATATATTTAAAAAAAGATTTTAATTTGATGTTAATACAAAATAAACGATGATATTAATATAAAATAATTGACTACATAGTCAATTAAAAAAAAACATAATATATTTTTATTATATATCTACATTAATTTTAATTAATTTTATTATAAGATTATTAATTATATAATTAAGATATATTTTTAATTAATTTTATTATATATCTACATTATTTTGTTTATTTGATACATTATATGCAATAAATGATCTCAAGAAAACTTGTGCTTTAAATTATTGTTTTATTATTTGTAGCAGTTCATTTGTCTAATATTATATGATAAATTTTTTAAAAATCAGAACAAATAATTATACTGCTTTTAATGATAAATTCTCTTTTGAACTATATTTTTTTTTTTTTTTTATGATCATCATAACTCTTATTTTTGGAATATTTTTTCTTTAAAAAAATAATTTTGCATAAATTTATATAAATTCAGAAAATCATTTTAAAAAAATAATTAGCAAAATAATTTCATATAATTATATTTTATATTTTTTTGGTGCAATTTATTTTATAATATTATTATTTTTCGTTCAAACTAATATTACTTCTAAACATAATACAAAAGATTTAAATTTGCTAGTAAATTTTAATTATTTAATACACTTTAAAAAAATTTTATTCATTAAAATTATCGAATATTTTTATTAAATTTTTAAACTATTTTTCTATATTGAAATAATATGGAATTTTTTATAAAAATATTTTATAAATAAAAAATATTTTATATTTTTTATTTATTTTTTAAATCATTTTTTATACCAGACTAGTGGCCAAATTTTAAACTGTCTATTGTTTTCAATGTTCAGTATCTATGCGGATTATTTTTTTTGTATTTCAGTTTTTTTTTTTTTTTTTTTTTTAATATTTCTTTTCATAAAGTTTCCTAAAATGAATTTTCGCTCATATAGATTCTGTCTATGAATTCTTTCTATCGTATAAATGAAAAAGCAATGTTTCACATGTGACAAATAAGAAAAGAATAAAATCGAAGAAGCAATTTTAGTTAATAATGACAATTTACTTAAATATTTTTTTTTTCAGAATACTTTAATTACATTACGCGAATTTTTAATTTTTTCTTTTATTAGTAAATTACTTGTAAATTGATCGATCTTTCATTGTTTCTTATGAAATTCTTAAAAATTATTGAATCCTTATTTTGTGGAAAAGTTCAAGACAGCATTATGTAATCTATTATGTATTAAATTATTTATATTATTTAATCAAAAACAAAAAAATCCTATTATTTCTATTATTTATATTACCCCCTAAGAAACACAAAAGTATAATTCGTTAATTTATAGAAGTTTTTATATTAAAATAAAATAAAATTAATATCTATCTAATATTTCTTAAAATCTTAGTATTTATTTCATAATTTGATTAGAAATTATATAGAATTATAGAAAGCAATATTTTATTATTGTAATTTAAAAATAATTAAGAAAACTGAAAATAAAAAAGAGAATTTGCAAAGAATTTGTAATTCCTTCGTGATAAACAATGATTATTATTCTTCTACTATTAAATTGAATAGAATTATGAAAGAAAGTTGGATTACATTTTTTTAGCACTTTATTATTTGAAAACAAAATTAGAAATTGTATATTGAATAACTTATAAATATATATAATATTTTTCTGTGCTTTTTTATTATGAATACATAAATGAGTACATAAATATAAAAAAAAATTCATAATTATTTCATTATAATATACATTGTTTATTGTTAAATTAAGTTTTTAAATTAGGATTGAATATTCTATAAAATTATATATATATATTTATAATTGTTCATTATTATTAAATTAAATAATTTTAACATAAATATAATAACAAATAATGCAATTTATTATGATAATGAAATTAAAATATATAAGTAATTGATTATTTTTCGATCACAACAGGAGTTATATTTTGCTTACTAAAAATACATAAGTAATATGTTATTAAATCGATTTAATATTGATTTAAATATATAATATAAATATATTATTATTATATTTATTATTATTATATTAATAATATAAATATATTATTATATATTTATTATATTTATTATTTATTTCAAATATAATTTAAGTATTTACATAAAATTCACATAAAATTATGAAATGATTATTTATTTTCAAAATCTATTACGGAAATATTATTCTCATTTCATTGAAATTTGGATAATATAAATATAATCTAAGAATATAAATTTCATTTATTCAATAATAAAAAATCATCGGATAGTTAATTAAGAATTGTAATTGATTCTGATTTCGGGAAACATATCTTTATTTCTTAAATTTAATTCATAACTGATTCTTATTTTATAATATGCAATACATTTATTATATGTTATAAAGTGCATGTCTATTAGCAAGTAACTTGCAATATTTTTTACAAACGCAATTTGCAGAAATTATCTGTATACACTTGTATGCAAGTATTGATAAAATTCCTTACAATAATTCGTGAGAATAATTTCTGAACTTTTTGTTTAATAAAGAATAGGAATATTTACATTATTCAAAATTACAAAATATTGCAAAAAGAAATTAACAAACTAAATTTTGTTACTTTTCTCAAATCAAAATATTAATTTAATAAATTAAATGTATTATACTATGTATAAACAATAATTTAAAAAAAAACAGAAAAGTCTGAATGAAAAATTGAATATTTGAGAAAGTGCAAGTTTAATATGAAATTAACTTATTATCTGAATTGAGAATTAAAAATCCTATAGAATTCAATAAATTTCTACATGAAACTGATTTTAAATATCTTGTATAAATTATGTAATTTGTGGCTAGTTTTATTTTTATTAAAATTAAAATCGGTGAAAAGCTTTTTAACATTTCGTTCTTTAATCTGGTTTTGTTCGAAAATCTTTATATTTAACATTTGCAAGTTTATTATGTTTCCGAAATCGCGAAATTAATTTAAATATTTTCATTATAAATTTACATTTATAATTATTTACATTTATATTTACATTTACATAAAAAAATCATATCATTCTCTGAAAAAAATTATCGCAATTTTTTTCTTCTGCAACTGTTATCTCGGAAATGTTTACACACATTATGATACTTGCTCTCACAAAAAATATTGTAACTTATTTGTTAATAAACATACATCTTTATATGCTATTATATATTTTCGAAAAAACTGGATCATCTAGACACATGTGAGTGATACTTATTTTCTCGATTTAATACTTATTGCATAGTGTACATATTGCTAATAATGAAAGCTGTGTGTAGTGTGTATTTGGGTTTATCTAGTTCTATTAAAAATTAATGTGCGAGTTGATTGCAGTGATTTACATAAGATATTTATGCTTATTTTCGTGATTGTCTAATATCAATAGTATTAACAGTTAATCAATGATATTAATAATTGATGCTGACGAAGCGTGACGTTATGTCATAAATTTATCTAATAAATGCATCGAACGATTTTTTTCTAATATCTTATATTGCTATAAAAAAAAACACCTTTATTATTTATGATACAATCCTAATCTTAAACATGTATATGCATAAAATCAATGGAATGGTTTTTGAACCTTTTGTTAACTTATTGTTAGTTATGTCAGACTTAATTATAGATCTAACTTAAGATATCTTGCAACATGCACATCATCAATACATAGCCAAGTATGTATAATTTGAATCATGGTGAGCTTCTCAGCCTCAAGGAATTCCAGTATGATTGTGGTCAGCTTATTTAAGCTTTGGTCATGTAATTAAAGACGAATCGAACGTGCCGAACGTACCGAACTCTGATAACAGAAATGAGCTTCAGAGGAATTGGAATGTACAATACATTGTATGTTGAAAGGAAAATTTGATATTGATTACGTAATTAGATTACAAACTTAACAGATATTCTTAATGTTAAGTTTGTGACACCATCCATAGCATTTTCTTTTTCATTTTCTCTATCCAATACTCAAAAGTATTGGTTGCTTGAAATTTAATACTAGATAAGTCATATTTTATGGGCAACTAGCATGTAATTTTATTCTTTGAAAATTAAATTAATCATCGATCTATGGCTTCTTCATTATTCGCGGCTAGCCTCTTGCTTCTCGTATTTCTTACTATTCTGTAATGTAAAAAGCATTACCAAATAATGATGATTGATTTGAAAGATATTAGTATAAAAATATGGACTACATAGTAGTCATGATGGAAATATAATTATATATCTGTTGTTGTTGTTGTTGTTGTTGTTGTTGTTGTTGTTGTTGTTGTTGTTGTTGTTCATCATCATCGTCATCATCATCATCATCATCATCATCATTATCATTATTATTATTATTATTATTATTATTATATATTATATTGTGAAAAGAGTAGATATTTTTGAAAAATGAAATTTAGTATTTTACCTTGAATATTAATCAAGAGAAAAATATTATCTATAAAAATAAAGTATAATTTGTGAATTAGATAAATTGTAATTCATATTATAAATGACAAGTAGAAAAAAAAAATAATAATAGATTAAAATTTTTTCAATATCTCAAATACTTTAAAATTTTCCGAACAATATAACTTAGTTTTCTAATAATTTTTTTCTTTTTTTTTCATCCTTTTATAGTCAATGGTATAAATCTTCGAATTTGCATAAATTATGAATGACATTATAATTATATGAATGACAATATATATTATACTAATCAGGCTGGATATTTTCTTTATTATATAAATAAATGATTTTTTCAAATCATTTAACAAATTGACAACAAATTTCATTTTAATTTGATGAATTGACAAGATTCAAAAAAACTGGATCCTAAAAGCTTCAATGATATGAAAAAATTAAATTAATGGTCATGTCAACTTATCAAAAATCATTGTATTGATACTTGTTTAAATTTTTTTATGAATTAATTAATTTGTCCATTAATAGCAATTGTCAACTTACAATAAATATATTCGATCAAATAGTTAACTCTGAATTATCTGTTTGAATTATAAATAAATTTAAATTTTCGAAGAGAATAAATTGTGGTTGTTAAAATAAATTATATAAAATTATTAAAATTATTAAAATTATTAAAATTATTAAAATTATAAAATTAGAAATAAAATTGATCGAAATTTGATTTTTGAAAAAGATTCTTGTTTTGAGATTATATATATCTTCATAAAAATTTTAGTTCTCTATCGAAATTATATTTTATATATTTTATAATGGATCTGTATTCAAGTTTATTATTTTTTTTGTAAATGATTCTTTCAAATGATTTCAATTAGATAAATTGAAAGATAACATTAAATTGAAAGAATTTTATTTTAGTTTGATGAATGTATAATATAATATTCATTTTTCTTCATTTTTTCATATTTTTTTTAACTAATAATTCATATAATGAAATATAATATTTTGATTGTTAATCAATTAATATTTTGATTGATATAAAATAAATTGAAATAAATTTAAATGTCTTATCTTAAATTTTTAATATAATTTATATTCAAATAAATATTAATATTAATTATATATAATTAATATAATTAATATTAATTATAAATATTAAAATATTAAAAAAAATAAAATAAATAAAATATTGAGTTCGATGTAAAAATGTAAAAATTTAGTGAAATTAAATTTCTTGAAATTTTTATTGACAAAAAGCAAATTGCATAATTAAATAAAAAATTAATCTTTTATTTATTATTAATTATTCATTAAGTATTAGTAAAAAAATAATTTAAAATATCTAAAAGAGTGATTGAAAATTTATTTGCATTACATAGATAAAATATTCTATTAGTTGAACGTTTTATTATTTAATGTAATAAAAAATGTTAATGTAATATATAATAAGCTATATATTTTTATCTCTTTTTTATAATATAATCTTTATTGATTAATAAAATTATAAATTAATAAAATAAAAATATAATATGGTTCGCATAAATAACATTTGATATTCTATCTTTTTATTTTGTGTGTGTGTGAATGTATTGTTATCTACAATGTTATATATTAAAAAATAAAATTTTTATAATTTATAAATTATCTTATAAAATTTTAATTTCAATATATAAATTTTTTTCAATTTTTTATTTTTTATTTATTTTTTTTTTTAAAGAATCAATGATACAAAAATTGAAATTGTTCAAACTTTTTTATAGCTCTTAAGAAAAATAATTTCGAATATGTAATCATGCTATTAATTTATTATAATAATTATATTAAATTAATAATTATTATATTTACTTTATAAAAATATCAATTATTTTAATAATATACATTGTACAAAGTATAAATTATATATATATTTATAAATATATAAGTTTAAGTTAATAATATAATAAGTTTAATATAATAATAAGTTTATTATATGATTATATGATGTTATTATATGATTTATTATATGATAATTCATACATGGATTCACAACCCTATTGATATTATATTATATTATATTATATTATATTATAATATATATATATATTATAATATAATATATTATAATAAATATATTATAATAAATATATTATAATAATATATTATAATATATATATTATATTATATATTATATTATAACAATCATCATATATGAATTCAAATAGAGAATCAAAGGAAAATAAAAAAAAAGATATTTCCTCCAAAATTTTCTTATATATGTTCATTGTAATATTCAATAAAATAAATAAATTTATTGTAATATTTATTAAATGTTTGATATATTGGTAAAATCAATATTATAACAATAATATTAATATTATCACATCAATATTATTTAATTTATTTTCTAATAAAATATTTCAAAATAAATGTAAAAATAATTAATCGTAATTTCAACAAGAATTTCATAATTTGATGCTTCAAAAAAAAATTTATATATTTTGGTAATTTTAATGTTTAATTTTTAAATTAAAAATTAAAAAATCTAAAAATTTTAACTTATAGTATAATATATATGTACTATACCGAATCGTATAATTATATTACGATTTAAGTTTGATAATCAGTACGCTCATTAATATGAACCAATCATTAAAGATGGTTATGTATTATGATTGGAAACTTATTTGACTCGATTTCAGAACTGAAACGAAATTTCTCGCCATTTTTAATCTGATACGAAAAGAATTTTATTTAATTTTTAGATTTGTGTTAGCTTGTTAACTCATTATTAATTTTAAAATTGTAATAATTATTGAAAAAAGGGAAAGAAATGTAATAGATTACAATGGATAATTGGAATAATATTCAATATATAAATATTTATAACAAATATAAAAATTTTCTGAATGATATATAACATATCTTTCCTTCTGATTCATTTTCTAACGAATTTAAATATTTTCTTATATTTATTTATTTTTTCACATATAAAGAAAAATAAAACATAAAAAGTTTTAATTTATGTATACATTTAAAGATTCTCAAAAATTCTACACAATAATATATCTGTTTCTTGAATTCTTATTTCTACAAATTCAACTTTTTTATTTTCTAAACTATTCTCAAAATAGATATATATATATATATATATATATATGTCACAAAATATATATATAAAATCGCTAGATATTTTATTTAAAAAAAAGGAAAACTTTCTGAATACTATTTTCAGTGAATAAATAAAGTCCTATTTTTGTTCGTAAACTCTACTGTAACCGATTCTGATAGACAATCCAAATTGCTATCATGTACATATCGTGTTCAAGCCTGAAAAATTGTAACGTGACATTCGAAAATTCAATTTCATGTTATTTTATCGTTTTCAATTGAATGAAAATCAAATTGGACAATATTGTATCAAACATTCTGGAATATTTTATTTCACGTTCGTTCATTTCTCTCTCTATAGATTATGTCATCGTGAAACGTAAATTCTAACCAGCATATTCTCTACATTTTTAATATCGATACATAGCAGTTTCGATTGAATACTTTAATTTATTTTCGCTTAATTATAAGATGTTTTCTTTTATTTGTCCGTGCATTATCTATTTTTAACTTATAATTATAATTTTTTCTTTTTTAGTATAATACGAATCGTGATTCACTATCAGAAATCGCAATTATCAGATTAGTGATTGTTAAAACATTTAAAAATACAAAATGATGTTGCATGAGAACAATGCCGTTTTTTAAGAGAAAACCCTTGATATTATATATTTTTTAGAATCATTTTAACGTAGCTAGAATGTGAACGTGATCTTCGATGATTTTTTACGTGAATCTATCTCAATAGTAACCAGCATTATTCTATCCTATCTCACTCGAGAAAATTTATTACAAATTTATTACAAATATATTACAAACATTAGCAGATCAATTTTCCTGATAATGAAATTCTCTTTAACCTAATTTCATAAATTTTAGATTATTGCAAATAAATTTTATATAGAAAACTTTGTAATGTCATTGGCTGGTTAATATTATGTGCTTTATCAAAGATTCTCTAAGATGAACACGAAGGGAATTTCAGAAAACACAAATGTTTTATCAAATCGAAAAAAAAATTAAAACATTTTCAGCTATTGAATTATTCAAAAATTATTGAAAAATCTGAACTAATTAGCAGAATTATATATAGAAATATATATAGAATTTTTTTATCTTTGAACTAATAAAAACTTTTAGAATTTTGTGAATTCACAATCAGTTTTTCAAATTCACATATGTAAACTTTTATTGGCATATGGATTTTTGTTGATTATTTAAAATAATTAATAATAGAATGTATAATTATAATATAATAATAAATATAATAATAGAATAATAGAATTTGTAATAAATTAATTTTATTATTATATATCGTAGTTCTGTGAACAGATTGGATAATAATGATTTTTTTTACGATCAAAAAATTTTAGTTTTTTCAATATTGATATAAATATATAAATTAAATAAATTTTTTTTTATAATAAAAAAGGAGTTTGAAATTAAAAAAAGTTTGTGTAGAAGTTTTAATTAAAAATTTGTAATAAATAATACAAAAATTTATTTAAAAACTATTTTAATTTTTAGTTAAAAGGAATTTTTTTAGAAAGAAATTTATGTTATATATATAAATTTATATTATATATATTATTACTATAAATTGGAAAAAGTTATGTAACTTAAAAATTATATACTTATCTTATATATGATTTATATATTAAATTATTATTATAATATTCTTAGTATATTCGTTTTTTAATATTTTAATTAAAAAATTGTTTTACAATTATATTAGGAATTTTATTTTAATTATTTGTTGACTGATTTTAAGCAAAAGATTATAATAAATTTTTTCTAATATCAAAGTTCATCGAATTTCAGTTAATATTACTTCTGTCAATCTATTGCTCTTGACGATTTTTTTTGTAAATATATCGTTAGATATATTCTGGCATGAGAGAAAGAAAGTATTAAAGAATGAAGAGATGAATACACAATTTTATATATCTTGTTCCGTCATATTGATTTACATGATTTATAAGATATTTATTCAAAACGTTATTTCGCTTCATATTTCTAATGTAATTTCTTAATGACAAAATTATATTTGTTACTTATTTGTGATGAATTTATATTATATTATATTATATTATATTATATTATATTATATTATATTATATTATATTATATTATATTACATTATATTATATTACATTATATTATATTATATTATATTACATTATATTATATTATATTATATTATATTATATTATATTATATTATATTATATTATATTATATTATATTATGTTACATTATATTATATTATATTATATTTATATTATTATATTATAGTAGTAACTAAATGTATAATCGAAATATATAATGAAAATTTTTGATAATATTAATTAAAGATAATCAAGTGAATAATATATAATTTCACTCAGAAATTACAAGAAAATTATTAATTATAAAAATATAAATTGTAAGTGTTTTTTGATGATTAATTGATGGTTAATTTTTTAAAATCAAAATTTTTTAAAACTATATTTAAATATAATAGTGATTATTATAGTGAATAAGTTTCTTTTTATATAGATTATATTGTCGAAGAATTAAAAAAATAATGTGAAACCTATAATGAAAAATGATAGAAAATCCATAATCGTGTAAGATAATAATGAATGGAATTAATCTCATTCATATAATAGAAAGTGCATTGTTTAATATATTTAAATATATTAGTGATCTTTTGCAACAAATCATATCTTATTTGTCAGATAATAATTAAAGAATATTATTTGTGTTATTAAACAATATTTAAAGAATTAAAAAAATATTAAAATATTATTTTATGAAGTAATGTGTTTAATTTCTAAATTTAAACTGAATTTAAGTTTAATTGAAATGAAAAAATCAAAAATGAAAACTTATATGCAGCAATGGTAGAAATCTCTATTTTAAAAATTATTATTAAAATTAAAATTATATATCATGTAAATTATACGAATTAATGTAATAAAGATATGCTGCAGTATCTTCAATAAGTATATCGAAAGTATTGTTTATTTTATATTTAAATAAATATAAAAGTAAGAAAATATTTTAAATATATTTAAGCATATGTTTCTATAAAATTATCTATGTAATAAGAAATTTTTAGATTACTTTAGATTCTCAGAATAAATAATTTATTTTTTGCTAATATATAGTTAAAGAACTATATTTTGTAATAATATTATTTTTTGTTTTGTTAAAAGTTTTGCATTACAATACAACTATTGATATAATAAAAATAAAATTAAGATTGTATTTAAATATATAATTTCTACTGCATATTGAATTTTATCTCTCGGTTTATTCCAAAAATTATTTATAAAATACATAAAATTTAATATGCGATTTTACATGGAACGATTTATACAGCGCTTTTCCTAGGAATAAACATGTGATATTAATTTCAATTCGTATTTTCAATTGTTCAAATTGTTGATTTTAAATTATTGAAATTCGATATTCCAATAACTAAATTTAAAACATAATGGATTTTTGTTCAGAGATTTGTTTTAAAAATCGAATCTACTCCGAATTTACGGGATCTCCATTATCGCATCTGTTTCGCATTAAATAGATCCAATTATCAATGACAATTATCGAAAGATTTTATAGATCAGAAGAAACATTAATGTGTTTCCTTTAAGAGCATTTATTGATCTATTCACTATGGGTTAGCTACAAATTGATCGTTTCATGGATTTTTAATCTTGATCGATTCAGTTCCGATTTCATCTGATTCTATTCGACACAGATTGCGTTTACTAATACAATGCGCTTTTACTAGGTATATCATAGGATAATATTGATTGAGAAAATGAATTTGTCATTTTAATTTAAGATTAAAATAATTTGATAATATCTTTAAAGATAAAATTGATTTTTTTAATTCTTTTTAAAGATGAATTTTTTTGTTATGGAAATTCATTTGTTTAAAAATGTATGTTTCAATTTCTCAATATAGTATTTATATTTATATATTTTTTTAATAAGAATGTCATTTAGATTATAAATTTTATGGATATATTTAAAAAATAAAATTCTTTATTTTATTGCATTTTCTTCATTTCACTTTTTTTTACATTTTTTATATGAAAAAATTATTTTAAATTTCCAATTGACATTTTTTAGATTTAGAATGTTTTTTGCACATTTATTTTATATTAATTGATATTAATTGATTATTGAACTAATTGTGAACATTTTGTTATAAAAGTTTAATCTTAAAATAAATAGCGTAAAAATTTATATCTATAAAGATCGATTTTTCTTAAGAATAGTATTAAAATTTATTCTCTTTAACAGACATTTTCAAACCTATCTAAAGTGAATATGGAGAGAAATTTCAAGAACACTTTTTCAAATCGGAAAAAAATTAAAACATATATATATATATATACAAATACAAGAAAAAAGGAACGCACAATTATTTTTTCGTTATGCAATCTCTCGAACTTGTTCTTCATTCCTTATTTGATTAAATTTTAGCAGTTCTTTATGTTTTGTGGAGATAAAAAATTAGAAAGGTTAGTAAATTTTAAAAAAAGTTGAAAAATTTAATATGTATTAATGAATAAATTGATATTATTTATATATAATTATTTCAATTTAATTTTTTCATATATTTTTTACGTTTTATAATATGTTTATCTTCATATATATTATATAAAATATTAAATAATATTTAATTTAATTGTATTAATTTTATTGTTATCGAACAAAATTTTTTATCCTTGATGTACAAATGTATTTGAATTTTGTATAAATATAAATAAATAAAAATAATTTTTTATTTGTACATTATAAATATATCATATGTGTTTTTTTTTTATTCATATTAATGATACTTACATAAAAAATTCATAAATAAAGTAAATATACTACTATATTTTTTTATTTCTTAAAATATTTTGTCAAATATTGTGAAATATTTCTAGAAATATATATAGAACATGTACATAGAAATTAATTGTTGTTATATTTATATCACATGAAAATATATTAATTTTTATTATAAAATAAAAATTAAAATTTTATTCTACATTTTGTATCAATAATTAATATATTTTACTTGATATGATTATTGATATATTTAAAAACTATATTAAAATATTTTATGTTATTATATTATTATTATATTATAAACTATATTATAAAATTATAATTATATGTATTATTTTTAAATAAATTTTTTTAAAAGTCTACATAGTTTAAATTGTATGTATGTTTAAATTGATTTTTTATTTAAAAACAAGCAATTGGATATAGTACTATCTTTCTAAATTTAATAATATATGAGATATTTTACAAACATTCAATTCTATTTAATTTTCATCTCATATATATTATAAGATTCCTAAAAAATGATCTTTTATAAAAATAAAACCGAATATTACAATAACTTCTCTTTTTATTCTAAACTTAATCATTATTAATATAAACGCATAATTAAATAATATCGAAAATATTGTTAATAATTTATCACCAAATTGAATATACAATCAGCAAGTATGATGAATTATAAATTTTTTCAAATTTTTTTAAATCTATATTCGTAATTCTCAAATGTTTCTTTACAAAAACTATACTCTTTTCAAAACTAAGAATTCATGCTATTTTTTGCATTTATCTTAAATTTTAATTACAATTTTTCTCCGGATTCTATCTAATTAATCGAATATTCTAAATTATTTCGAATAACTGAAAGAAAGTACATGCCTGTAGAAAAGATTGCAAAATATATCTTGATTTTTTAACGAGGAAATTGAAATTTGTTAGAATCATCAAAAATTGAGAGCATAAATTTTCGAACGTGATCCATTAGTTGATCCATTAGATGATTTATCAATGTTTACGAGCAATCGATGTTCCAAAAGTATAGCCTCGAGAATCATAATATATCCACTGCCATTCTTTTTTATCTTACGTTTCGATAAACAACCGTATCGATTCTCGTGTCATGAAGTGATAGAACGGATTGATAAAAGTATTGAATTCATCTTTCTTATTTTTATTTTTTTCTTCTTATTTTTGTTTATATATTCCTGACAATCATATATTTATCATATATTTATCATACATTGTTTAACACTAAATAATAATTTGTTCTTTTCAATATCTACATCTATAATTTCTTTACAAATCTTTTTTTCCTTTTTTATTTTTATTTAAATATTATAATAAACGAAAAAAAGAAAAAAAATAGATTAATGCGTCAAATGAGAGAAGCAGATATTAAATGAAAAATTAACGCATGCGAAAAAATGAAATAGTAAAATGAAAGTTTAACGAAGCGTGTAATTTAACTCAAAGATTGATTTTGTTAGAATTGTAAATGATATTGTAGAAATGATGCACAAATTGATCCACACAAATGAAGCTTTTAATAATTTATGAATTCGAAGATCTTTTATAAATATGAATTCTTGAATAATCGATATTTTTAGAATAGAATTTTTTCTTAGATTTTCTTATCTTTAGATTTTTTTTTTCTTAACATTTGATGATTTCTTCTCTTTTTCTCTTCTAAGATGATAATAATATTAAATATTTTTGATTAAAAATTGATTTGATTTAGCAAAATTAATTGCTAGATCAAAAAAAATTGATTAATTATCTAAATTGTATATTTATTGATGTATTTGATAGATATTTTTAGAGAATCAATCTAGAAACTAGAGAATTATTAATAAAAAAACATGACCAATTATGAAGTGCATAACTTAGTCGAGTCACAACGATAACTAGTTATGTACTGTCGACCAAACATAAACAAATCAAGCAATTGATATATAAAATAATAAAATAATAAAAAAATATAAAAATATCGATAGATATTTATTTATATGTTAAGTTATATGCAATTTAAATTTAATTAAATTCATTTAATTCGTTTAACATTTCCAAATAATTTTATTTATCATTTATTTATTATTATTTATTATTTATTATTTATTTATTATTTATCATTTTATTTTTTATTTTCAATTGAAATATAACATTTAATATGATTTTTTAATGAATATAATAAAAATTGTTAAAAAAATTTTAAAAATTATTTTAGGAATTATTTTTATTGATTTTGAATATGATATTGAATATAATATAGTAATATGAAAGAAATAATATATATAATATATATAGTATATATATGTTCAAAAAAAGGCAATAGTTTTATTAAAAGATTTAGAAGAAAACACTTATTATTCCCACTTTTTTATTTGCGTTAACATACTCGTTTGGAATCATTAGCGACAAAATGAGATGACATATTTTATTCTTTTCTGAAAGATAACATTGTTACTTGATCAATCATTTTATGAATAAGTAATATTTTATCACTTATTTATCACTATTTATCATTTATTTCCAGCTTTTTATTTATTATATAATAATATGTTTGTTCAAAATTGTTAGCTTTTATTCATTCTTGGAGCTATGATATATATTTTAATAAAATTCGCTATTCAACAAAGTTCTATTCTAAAACAATCAAAAGCAAACTTCATATGCTAATAAAGATTTAGATGTATTACTGAATTCGCGAGATTCTATTCATTCGAGATTAAAAAATTCAAAAAGTTCTAAGATTAAGAAATTTCTATCAAAATGTTCGTATTCACTAAAATCCCTTCCATGCTCATCTTGCAAGATTACGAATTTTCGATGGGACAAGCGACCGTGGACAAGAACAATAATCAATGAATCAGCCTTCTGATTGAGCGATATCCCCAACGCAAGGAAAATTCCTAGAATTAAACTGAAAGATTATGTCATTCACAAAGTCCACTATTTTCAAAAAACTGATCCGCGAATATTTATAATAATTCTTCTCAAGTAGGATGATGTTGATTGCTGTTTAAATGATTGGCATAGTTGAAAAATATCGTTTCAAGTTGTAAAATCACATCCACATTTCATCCAAAGTGTTTCTAATAAATATATAATTTCAAGGATCCTCTTTTTTTCTCTTGAAAACATTGTCCTCGCAATATCATTCTGTATTATCTATGTCTTAACAAAAATAATCTATAATTATAATCCATATCATTGTCAAAAGAGATGGATTTAACATATTAGTTTAATTTTTTCTTCGTTTGTGAACATTATTATTCCTTTTAAAAGATTATTATATATAATAAAAACTAGCAAGTTTAATCTTTTGTAATGAGTTTAATACTTTCTCTTTAATATATATATATTTTGATTCTTAATAAATTACAAATAAGATATTTTCTATATGAACGAAGAAACGAGCTTATAAATTAAACAATTAAATATTAGGAATAAAAAATAAAACATACTGTTTTATAAAAATTTTATTATAATTGAACGTCATACATATTAAAATAATTTAATTTTATTTCATTAAAATTTAATTTTGATAATGCTATAGCATTTGACTGCAAAAATTTAAATTTATGTTCATCCACGAGAAGATGACAATTTAATGAGAAAAGTATCTAATATTCCTGTATCATTTATATATATATACACACAGAATGTCCCAAAAATGTTAGAACATTTTTTTAAATAATATTTTTTTTTAAGTGGAAATTCCTGAAGTAATTTTAAGTAACATTTTTCTTTATAAACATTTTCCTTATGGTTTCGTTAACGAATTATTAATAAAAAAACATGACTAATTATGAAGTGCATAGCTTAGTCGAGCCACAACGATAACTAGTTATGTACTGTCGATCAAACATAAACAAATCAAGCAATATATATCGGAAAAAATGTATTAAATTATTCATTAAATGTATGAAATGTATTATAATTTATTCATTATTGTGATATTATTCGATATTGTAATATAATTTCTTATCGATAAAAAAATATTTGTTGTATTTAACATTATATGAATTTCAACCTTTTATTTATATTATTATACTTAAAAATTAAAATATATATTATATTAAAGTGTAATTCTTCTTTTTTCATTTATTAAATAATATTAAATATGTATGTATGTAAAATAATATATTAAACCGTAAATAAAAGTTAATTTAATTCCTTATACATACATTATCTATTGTGTATATTATTTCAGAATCTATCATGATAAAATTGTAACCTCATATATTGTTTAAAAGTTAGTATTTTATCATCGATTTTTAAATAGTCAAAATTTTCTGAAAATTTATTACGAAGTTAAGATACAAAATTTTTATTGGATCAATATGTTTTTCACTTATAAGATGGAGAATATCAAGGTAAAAAATTCTAAATTTGAAAATGACGAATAAGTTATATTTTCGCTATAAAGCAACTTTTTATCCTTCAACAGATAATATTTTAAAGATTTGCAAATAAGAGTAAGTCTTAATGCAATAACTTACATAAAAATAGAATTTACATACAAAATAGAATTTATTCAATAACATGTAACAGACAATGAAAAAACAATTTTTTAAAAATATTTTTTAAATATTTCTTATTAAATTAATAATAAAAATGAGTTCGTTAATTTTCTAATTCTATTTGCATTTAATATTATATTGTTATTATATTGACCGCTCATCACATCTCATATTTTCTTACGTAATTAAAACTTAGTAAATAATAAAATAATAAAATAATAAATAAGTTTTAATAAATATTTTCTTATATCAACTTTTGTGTTTGTTTTGATTTCGAATCAACGATACGAATATATAAATATTATATATATATTAATATATAATATATTATGTTATAGAATTTAAAGTTCACTGAAATTTTATATATATGATTTCATTATTGAATGTTGTCAGCAACATTACTATTTCATAGTTGGTAGCTATTTGTTTCTCTTCGATACACGTATTTCAAATGTTTTTTAAACAGATACGCGCAATCACGTATAATCAAATATATTCATTCAGCTAAACCCGTATATTTTATTTATTGTTTTCCACTGTCCAGTCAACATATTATTTCGTCTTATAATATCAAGTTATAATCGAGATAAATTGTGAATTTTAAAAATATAATTTTAATCATTTTATTTCAACTTGAATCTTTCAATAATATTTTATGAATATACATTAAATATAAATCTTATATATTTGCAATGTGTATGTTTATAAAAATTTCTTCTATTTTTCTATTTCAATTTTTATTTGCAGTTAATATTGTTCAAATCTGATGATCGAGCATAAATTAAAAAGATTAAAAATCCATTTTTATAAACCGTTAACTTTCTGAATAACATTCAACAAATATTTAAGCGACACTAGAATTACTTCGTTTTTCAATTATTTACTTCATAAAGTTCATAAGGGAATACACGAAAATTAAATTAATCAAAACTACTTTGTACTGTGAAAAAATTTTCATATGTATTATCGTTTGGAATTATTATATACTATTTTGCAAACATCATCTATTAATTAATTATCGTCTATTAATTATTAATCTTTTTCCTCTTATATTCATTCCCTCGCTTTTTTCCGTATTTTCCAACAACTCTTTTGTTTTATGTCCTAGTCATCCATCTCTAACTCGTAACTGCTCTATTTTCCTTCTTTCATTTTTATCTTTCTTATCAAGATTAAGCATCCATTGCTCGCTGCTCTCTATGATTTAAAAGAATATGATTTCGAACGATTTATAACTACATTTAAACTCTGATATTTATTGGTGCAAAAAAGTGAAGAAATGCGATTATTAAATTGAGTTTAAATCTTGAATTATTTTTCTACTAGAATCTTCTTTACTTCACAGATACAAATAGCATAATTCGATCATGGAATTGAAATTAATAAATCCTAAATAAAACGATTGATATTGATCTATCGGATGGATTTAAAAATCTAACATTGAAATAACATCGTTTTTTAATTAATGTTTCTGTGCTGGAATGGATTATTGTAATACATTATTTAAAACTCACAAGAGGCTTGGAAAAATTAATTTTTAATTGAACAGTTAATTGAGCAATTTCTTCTCTATTTAATTTTTAAAAACGAATGTTGATTGTGATTGTGAATTGATTGATAAAATCATAGGATAATTGGAAGTAAGTTGTATTAATTGTTCCAATTTTTCAAAGTTTTGGAGTTATGATACATAATAATGAAATTGATTTATTACAAAATTCGCTGTTAAAATTCGCTATTTTAAAACGAGCATATTCAAGAGCATATGCTAATATAATAAAGTTTACGTTTATCACTGAATTCACAAGTTGTAAACTTTTGTTTGTCCGATTACAAAATTCAAGAGCTCAAAAGGTTCAGAGATTCAAGGAGTTTTATAATTTAAAGAGTTTGAAGATTAAAGAAGTTCTAAGATTTAAGAAATTCTGATGTTAAAAAAGTTCTAAGATTTAAAAAGTTCTAAAGTTTAAAAAATTCTAATTTTCTTAAATTCTACCAAAACATTTGTGCCCTCTAAAACCACTTCCATATTCATCTCATGAGATCGCAGTTCTTTGATGGGGCACACAAACAATCAATAACAGCTCCTTGATTGAGTGATTCCCAACCTAAGGAAAATTGCTAGAATTACTGAGGAGCTACGTCACAGAATTCTCTGTTTCCAGAAAACTAATCCGCAAATGTTTGTAATAATTCTTCTCAAGTAGGATGATGCTGATTGCCATTGAAATTGGTATGGCTGGAAAATCATCTCAAGTAACAAGATTATATTCATACTCTAGTTACGACGAAATGATTCTAATAAATATACAATTTTTCCAAATTCTTTTCTCTAAAACGGCATTATTCTTGCAACATTATCCGATACTATTTGTTTAATGTCTCAACAAGTTGTGTTTTTAAAAAGAGAAATATTTTTTTCTATACAATCTTTATTTATATAAAGATTTATATCAAGACTTTATAAGAATTAATTTTAATGAATTGTAAATGCTTTATTATTATATGAAGATTAAAAATTGTGTACAATTTTTTCATAAATGTACATTTAAAAGAGAATAGAAAGAAGAACTATTTCTTTAACAGATTTATTAAAGATTAAAATATTATATTAATTTATTAAAGTATTGTTTTTTATCATAATTATAGTAATCAAATTTTTAATTATATTATAAAGCAATTTTACAATAGAATTATTTTTTTGGTAAAATTATATGATTTTCATATTTATATTGATATGATATTCATATTTATATATTATATTTATTATATATTATTATTTTTATATTTATTTAAAGTAAAATCAAATATTGTTTCACATAACACATAATTTTAAAATTTCACATAAAACATATAATATTCGATTTTTATTTTTTTTATAGCAATGTACGATATATTTCTTCCAACATTTTTCTTTTGTACAAAATCATTTATATTTTTATTATATTATATCATAAATTATATTCAACTTTTTATATCTTTAGAATTTATTTTTACTAAAAAATAAAAACTTGATATTCTAAATTTTTAAGTTTTTGTTAAAGCTTTATAAATTGTAAAATAAATTTAATGCAATGATAAGAAAAAAATAATATATTTATTATAATAGATTTTCTAGATCATTAAGAACTATTAATTAAAAACATATAAACTATCAATAATTTCATTGAACATTAGTCTCCATTTGAAAGCTACATATCGGAAAATCATAATTCATTAAGGAAAGAAAATGAGATAATAGTTTCAAACGTAGAGTTATGATATATTTATTATCATATAATTTTTACAAAATAATTTATTATAAAATTTTGTTATAAAAAATCTATATGCAAATACTATTACTAAATAAATACGCGACTTCACTAAATTATAAAAATTCTTGTGATTAATCCAAGATTCAAAAAATTCAGAGATAATGTATTTGCTAATTTAAAGAAAACTTTCTTTAGTCTGATTTGTTCAGTAATTTGAATAATTCAAAAATTAAAAATGTTTTAATTCTTTTTCATTATAAACTTGTACATTTTGAAATCCTCTCTGTTGAAGGGATAAACTATTTTTGATAAGGCAATAATCAATGATACCGTAAATTGTATTCCCAATTTAATTTCTAAAATTTCTAAAATTAGATTGAGGAATAATGGCAGGACAAAATCCATTGTTTCCAAAAAAACTAATGAAACTGCGAGTTTATAATTCTCGATTATAGCATGGTGCTATTGAAATTGGCATATCTATCATCAAGATCACACTCCAACGCTAAATTGTTTTTAAAAAATATATAATCATTTTCTAAATATTTTTTTCAAAAACGAATTGATTTTATATAATTATATAATTTTAAACAATTTATATAATTCTTTTTATTAAATCTTAATAAGAGATGAATTTAAAAATTAGAAGCGATTTCATAAATATTGCTTAGTAATTAAATTAAAACCTCTTTCTAGTAACAACTACATCGAATTTTTAATTAATTCAAAACATCAATAGTCAAAAAATTTTCTATCTCAATAAATTTTTATTAATAATAAAATATTAATGATTTTAAATTTTAAATCCATATATGTATGTAGTTAGTATTTACATTTATATTATTTATATTCAATTTTAATTAATAAAAATTAATTTAAATGAAATTAATGAAAATCTTTAAAAAATATTGAATTAGAAAAGCAAAAAAATCACAAACATTATAATTTCAACAAAATCACTGTATTATTAAAACGTAACTTTGATTCAACAAAAGAAGAATTCATATGTAGGAGATATATATACACAAAGTACAATAATATTTGTTTTAGATCACATATTTGATTTAAAAATATTCAGTTGGAGTTATTGTTCGTTAGATTAAAACTGACACATTATCGTTTATTTTCTAAAACTGTTTTCATTGCAATATATTTTTATTACATGATATAAGAATCAATATTGTCTTCATTCTATTATTTTTTTTAATGCTAATTAAAATATGAAATATTTAACAATAGAATTAAGATATATCATATAAAAATGAAATATATTATAGATAATATAATAATGAAATTTATAATTATATATATAAAATATATGTAAAATTAATAATCAAATTAAATGATTAAAATAAATTTATAATTATTACTATATATAATAAAATATATCTACATTTCATTAACTTCTGCTTTTTTTCTTTTTTAATAGAATTTACGAGATTTGGCGGTAATTTTTTTTATTTATCTTTTTTATTTATGATTTTTAATTTACATTTAGAGAAATTAAAATTTTCTCAATTTTTATTCAAATTGCTGAAGTTAATTAGAATAATTATGAAATATCATTTACAGTTGAAATATTTTTATAAGCATTCATATATATTCAATTATCAAATCTTATTATAATATTATACTTAAAAAAGATTTTTTTCTTTTTATAATGAAGTAGTATAAATATATAGTAGTAAATTTATCAAAATTAATTGATATTATTAATATTATAATAAGAGTTATACTTAATTTTTTAAAATTTTTAAATTTTCAATTTTGAAATGATCAGAATTAAACAAATTCAAATTTTGACAAAATTCGAATATTTGTAAATAAAGCATTTAATCTATAATTTATTACTTCTAATAATCTATTACTTTTAACAAGTAACAATAGAAATAGACGGTTGATAGATTTTCTGTAAAACAAAAACGTGAAGATGAACACTATTTACGAAAAATAATTAATTATAAAAAAATTATTTACAATACAAGAATATTACAATTTCACAAAAATACTAATACTTATTACTATAATATATATTAGTGTTCAGTACTAAATATGATCATGATGTACTCTAAATATCATATGTTTTTTTTTAAAATTGTATTTAATTAAGCAATGTATAAATAATATATGATTCTTATAACTAAAATATTTATGAATTATTTTTATTGTAGTTTTATGTAGATAAATGTACATTAGTTTTGATGTAAATTAGTTTTATGTAGATAAATCAAAATCCAAATTATTGAAATTTTTTGACAACAGCCGTTTATAAAATAGATGTTAATTTAAAGATATATAGAAAAAAGAAATATATTTTTTAAAGAATATGAAATCTAGGAATGTGAATATTACAAATTAGAAAATTATGCAAGATTTTATTAACGACAACAGTTGTTCCTGTTACAAATAATTAATGAACAACTGTTTTCTAAAACCGACAATATAATTTTTCTTAAGAAAACAAGATTATTATATTATATTTGTATATTATATAGATTATATATATTATCAGATAATATCGAATAATTATCTTTTTTATATGTTAACATGAAATAAAAATATATTATTTATTAACGTTGATTTTATAATTTTGCTTTTCGTATTTTATATATTAAAAAATAAACGATCTCAGTTGTATTCACAATTGTATTTATAAAATATATAAGGAAATAGAATTTTTTATATTTTGGAAATCCTGGATCGATAAAAATAATTCTCAATCCAATCGGATACTCGAAATTTTTTATTTCTCGTATAATTATATTTTCGAAATCTTAACTCGATTCAATTAGAACAATTCCGACCTATTCTGATCCGAGTATCAGTTATTCGATATTTTTAAGTTCTCGCAGATATCTAATATTAATATTTTGTATATATACTGTATATATTATTTCTTTATGGAAAAAAAAAATAAAGATTAATTATTGATTTTTAATTAATTATAATGAGTATAAATAAATATATGTTAAAGCATATTAAGAATTTTGATAAAATAAATCAATGAATAATAACTTACAAATGAAAAAGAATAATCATTTATTTTTGTTTTTTTTATAATTGTATACTTTTATGATAATAATAAAAATTATAAATAGTATTATTGTATAATATAGTATATATAGTATATAGTATAAAATTATAAATATAAATAGTATTATAAAAATTATAATAATATATATAATTATAATATGTCCAATTCATGTAAATACAAGATTAAAAATTTTGAATTTTCTTGATTATTTTCTTAATTTTCTTGAAAATTATACGATTTAGAATTTTATCATATCAATCATATCTTAACAAAAATACTATCTGAAATAAATATCCATTCCAACAGATACTATATTTATTATAAAATTCTCTAATTCTAAAATAAAAATATTTAATATAAAATTAAAATTAATCAAAAATAATTTAAAATTAAAAAATTATATCATTCAAATATCAAACTTCATATTTTACAATTTTATTTCATACAATTCAATTTCCAAATATTAAAATTTTTTCAAAAAAGCAACATGTAAAACCTATTAAATATAATCCGCTTATTTCCATTAAATCGATACAGATATGATTAATTGTAATATTTTTTCATATACGAAAATTTTTCACTAATTTATCTGAATTATGAGATGCATGATTTTGTGCAAAACTTAAAACTTACTTTTATCAAGAGAATCGATTTTAAAACCTAAAACCGTGGATTAAACAATATTCGATCGAAAGAAGACAAAGAATGAGATGCATGCAAGCGAAATTCATGCAAGTGACAAATTTTGTATTCTAAGTTATCAAAAATCATATCATACTGATTTTAATGAAACTTTTTCATTTGATTAATTAATTGCTTTTGGTTGATTAATTAATGACTTTAATAGTGTAATTCAATTACTAATTGAAAAAAATAACGAAATAACTCTCTAAATGAAAAAAATTCTATTTTTGTTTAATTTTCAGTTTCACTGGATAATGTAAATAATAGTAATTTAAATTTCCTCAATCAAAAGTTTTTTGCTTAAAATTAATGGATTTCATAAAAAAGTGGAATTCTTATTTTTTCTTCTTTTTTTTTTTTTTTTTTCTTATTAGACATGTTTTGCATATAGTGTTAATTAATTTGTGTAGGATAAATTGAAAAATTATATTTATTTATTATAATGTTTTATTCATTAAAATATTGATTAAAATTTTCTTGTTTGATAAATTTTGAAGTAATATATATTCTAATTAGTAAATTAATAATGTTACGATTTTATATCTATTTAAATAATTGAATGATCTTTTCTTCTTTTTTTCTTTTTGAGTTATATGTATTGAAATTTATTCTAATCAATTTTTTTATATTTTAAGCTTTCATATTTAATTTTCTTAATTTTCAGAGTAAATTATACAATTAATATATAATTTTTATAAATTTCTATAATATTAATGCAATAATATTAATTTATTAATATTTATATTTAAATAATTTTTTGTTTCAATAAATATTTATGTAATATATATTAAATATTGATAATTAAATTGAAAAATTATATTAATCTATTTAAATATTTATTAGTATATAATCTATTTAAGTCTATATATATTATAGTCTATAATCTATTTAAATATTTATTAGTATATAATCTATTTAAGTCTATATATATAGTCTATAATCTATTTAAGTATTTATTAGTATAAATTATTCTCTATTATAATATTACATAAAAATAAAATATTGAAATATATAAAATTTATTTAATATATTTATATTATAAGCTTATTACAAAATATTTTTATATTTTAATTCTAACATAAAAAAATTTTTCAAAAAGTTTAATAATCTATTTTAAAATTTTAAAAATATTTTGAATTAATTTTTTTACTATATTCTTTGAAATTTTATTTAGACAAAACTTATTTTTTGTCTATTTTTTCAAATTTTTAAGTATTTCACAAATTTTTCCACAAATAAAATAAATTTATTAAAATTACAAATTCAACAAAAAAATACAAATAAAAGTTTCTCGCAAATTTATTTCACATTTCGTTACTTTTGTCATGTCCTTCATTTACAAACTTTTCAATGCATAAGACATGATTCTTTATTTTGTAACTACAATCAATATAATTCTAACATTTTTATTTTATATAAGAACTTATATTAGTTTGTTTCCAATAATCTATAAAATACGGAATGCTTGACTAATAAAATTAGATAGTTGTTGAAACATTCAAGAAAGTATTATTAATTTCAACTTTTGTTCTTGAATATTTTAAGTTCTAAATTTGAACAAGTACGCATAACTTCAGATATATTATAGATTTATATATATTATAAATTTTATAATATACTAGTATTGTTATTAATTCCATGTTGATATATATTTCAAAACTGACATTGTTTGCATGATTCTTTAACCAACTTAATAAATTGATATAATTTGTACAAATTATACAGTGAATCGATTTTTAATTTATTTATAATAATAATTATTTATAATAAGTAAATATAAGTATTGTATTATCGATCTATTTATCAATAAGATTTGTTAAAAAATGATTTTTCTTCAATGATTTCTGATTTATCTTATATAAAAAGTTACTGCAGTCGTTAAATTCAATGAAAATTATATTTTTTTCTAATAATAAAAATAATATTTAAACATTTTTAAAATATTAAGAATTTAAATAACGAAGTTACACGCACAAAGAAATTGTTATATTAAATTCTCAAAGATAAGATATTTCAAAATTTATTTAAATTCATTTTATTTATTAAATTATAATATTTAAATATTCTACAAAAAATATTTTCTTGTTTTAATGAAGTAATCTTTTAGTTTTTATCATAAATTATTACAATTCCTTCGAATTATCTGATGTTTCTCAATTACAATAATTTTCAAAATTAAATACCTAATCGCTAATTTTTTATAAAATTTTCTTTTGTTTTATTATTTGAAATATTTATATTTTAAACAAAATATACAATCATTACCCTTCTGTATTTCATAGCGAAAATCCAAAGAGAAAAAAAATTTCACATTTTCAGCATATATTTTGTTCTACATATGTTCTATATGTTTTATATATGTTTTTTCATTCTGTTTTATTCACAATATTATTTCTATCACAATAAATAAGAATTGTGAAAGGTAAATATTAGAAAATAGATTGTGAAATGATTAAAAGTAACAGTAAGAAAAAATATATTTAATAAAGGAAATAGGAATAAACTATGTTATTATATAGATGTTGGTCGTGCCGATGCCTTTGTTCTACTATTCTGAATTCATTATATCGCATCACATGGCGGTTTAAAAAAGGAAACAGACAAAACAGAATCGAAACAGCGATTGCATATTGAACAGTGACACTCAGTTCACACATAAATATACGATATGAGATATAAGATCTGAGTCGCACTTTTATATATATAAACTCAACATGAATTACGAGTTTATAAGTTAAGAATAGAATATTCCAATATATAATCGTTTCATAAAAACTGCTTAACTTTGTAAAATCATACAAATTTTTTTCTTCTTTCTGTTTGTTCAAAATCAAATTCAAAGTGAAATCATTTTCTTAAAAAAATTGAATATACGTTTATTGATAAATTCATCTGTCACATTAAGTAAATGTTTGTGAATATGACATGCTGAGAATTTTTATACGAAGAAATGTATCGCAATTATGAAACATGAAGCAATTTCAACTAATTATTTTATTAATTTCAAGTAATGGTGATTCTTTTGGCACTATACACATCATTGTTCTGACTATATGATTAAAAATGTTCATATATATCTTCATAAATATTAGATGATTCGTATGCTATTCAATAATATTATTACGTAATATTTACAGTTTGTTAAATTGCTAATATTTGCTAACATTGCTAAATTTAGCATTTACTGTTAATTCGTTGATATTTTCTTTTAAATATCTGAATAATTTGCGAATCAATTTTGATAATAAAAGACTTTATAAAACTTAATGGATTAAATTCAGGTTTCGTTGATATATAGTGATAACAATTGCAATCGAAATCTTGAATATTTAGAAATGTGGGTTTATTTCCTAATAGGTTTTAGCAAATTGCGATTTCATGTGGTTTTATTTTTTATTTTATATCAATTCACTTTTATATCAATTTATCATCAAAAAAGTTTAAATTTTTTATATATTAGTAATTTAGATATTATATAGATTTTAGATATAATTATATATATATATATATATATATATATATATTAGATATAGAATTTAGATATTATTATATTAGTAATTTAAATTTTTCTGTATATTAGTAAAAGAACTACATCAAAAACATTAAAAATATGTAAATACTATAGCCCAATTTAGTAATATACCAAAATAATATATCAAAGAAATAAGTTTTTGAAATTTTAATTAATGATATGATATAATATAATGACATTTAAAAAAAAAACAAATAAATTTAAAAAAACAAATTAATTACATATTTGTGATGTACATATATATGGTATGCCAATTTGTTAAAACTTCTCTTGAACACTTGAACATTGAACACTTCTTAATCTGTAAATTTATATAAATAATATATATTTATATAAAAATTTTTATATAAATATTTATATAAATATAAGATTATGTAAGAGTATTATCTATTACGATTATGTACAAATCTTTTGCTACTATTTACAAATCTGAATTAATCAAACATGATTATATATATTTTATCAGATATGTAAATAGATTAAAAGAAAAAGACCAAAAGTATTAAGATCAATTAATCCAAAATCATTTTCACATATGGATCATATGGATCAATTGGATCCATATTATAGAAGATACACAGTTCTCAGTTTTCATATAAATCAGCAAGAAAATATATGTATAATTATATACATATGTATTTATGATTGTAAAAAATACAAAACGCATATATATGTATATAGTTTTGTATTTAATTTCTTAATTGTAATGTTATTTTCGATAACGATTTGAAATATTTCATCCATTTATCCAGGGTATTCAATTGATTACGCAATACAAGTATTATTGCATTAAGTAATTTAGTTCTGGGTGATTATGCCGTACGTCGAGATTTATATTTTATACCGGTTTCATATGAAGATGTTTAATGATATCACTTTTCAGTTTTTCCTCTTTACAAGGATTTACTATACATTTACTATATAAATGGGCTTGAAAAAATTTGTCTTTTGTTTGGTAGTTATTGAGCAAGTTAAATTTTCGAAAAACAGCTTCCTTGCCCGATTCTGCCATACAATTTGCCACAGTGTTACCAATGAGAAGAATATTGAAGCAAAATATTTTGTTCGGTTCTAATATTAACTTTCAATTGATTCTTACATTGTCTTTAGATGTTTCCAATGTTAGTCGTAAATTATTTATTTCGAATCCAAAATTGAGCATTACCGAGTTCAAAAATTAATTAATTAAAATTTTGAATAAATACTTTAAATAATATTATTTATTTATATAAAAATGTTCGAATAATATTTATTTATAGCTATTACAATTGACTGTTCTTCGTAATAACCTCGTTTGTTTAATAGTATAGTTAACTGCAGTTATTCGATATTTTAAATAATAAATCATTCAAGTAATAAATAATAATATTTCAATGTTCAAATAATGAATTATTGAAATAATTTTCTTTTTAATTTCAATCGTTAAAATTTTGTTCTTTTGCTTGAATCCTTGTTTGTTTTTCTTTTATTTCAATATAAATATCTTCTCTCGATGTTGCTTAATGTCTTTTCCTTTTTCTTTTCCATTTCTTTTTCTTTTTTTTTGTTTTCGTTTTATATAATTTTCTTATTTTTCTCTTTTTTTTCATTATATTTTCATTTTGGGGATCGATAGAGATTTCTGATACCAATTGAAATAGCTTTATTGAAATTCTATAATCTCTTCTAATCTAAAGTAGGATCATTTTTTGTGATTTAAATTGCATCTTTGTTCAATAAATCGCTTCAATTAGACTATGTAATTACTGAGCTACTACAAAGTCCGTTCTAGAGCACATTTAAAATATCCCTCATTCTTTTTGATCATTTTTATAGCTATTGAAAGCGTTTCAGTAATTTTCGTTTATGTGTATATTTGGAGAGTTGAATTACTCTTTATTAACAGTATTTCAGTTTTTTCGGAAAGAATTGGCCTTATTAAAATAGAATTGACTTTAGTCTTTTCATTATACATTTTCCTTTCGGAAATTTCCATTATATATAAAATTTATATATAAAAATTAATATATTGTCTATATATATTGTCTATAATTGGCTCGCATTTAGCCAATACTCACAATAGGATGTTGAAAGTAAAATCTCAAGATTTATTTTTACAGATACTGTTTTATAATATAAGATCCGTGATGATTTTGTGATGTTTCATGATTTGCATCATCTTCTAGAAAAGTAGATTGTTGTCAACTTTTAGAGATCGTTTGAGTAATCCCTTCTTTTCAATTCAACTATTAAACGCACAATATTATTAAATCAAAGAAGAGAACATGCATACTCTTGACATTTGAAACAATCACATTTTTTTTGATTTGAGACAGAATTCATATTGTTTGAAAGAAAGGATATAGTCGAAAAAGATAGAGTTTATTTTCAATCATGAACATTTCCAACAATTTATCCATTATTGACAAGAAACAAATTGACTGATTTCGAGTTGCTTTTATCTCGGTCTGATCCTTTGTAATTTTGGAATTGTGATAATACCTTTGACCTTTTATCTTAATAGGAATATTTGCCCAGGGAGTGTTCATCCGTTGATTAATCAGATAAACTTCTGATGGAATTTTCCTTTTCTCTATTATCCCTTCTCCCATTCTAGCGCGTTATCTCAATTTTGTTGAGGCTGGAATACTTATTGCGCTTGAGCTTTATTACCACTCTGTTCCTTATTCTATAGAAATGACGAACTGTTTTGTTGTATTTGAGTGGATTGCTAGATCCATCTGTTTCAGATCTTGCATCGTTATCTGAGACGAGCACGTCTAGCGTTCTGCGATGAATTACCATACTTTTTCTAAGCCATTTTGTATACTTAGAACTTTTCATTCTTTTTTATATTTTTCTTGAAGATTTCTAGATTTCTTCTAGATTAATTCTAGATTTTCATTCTTTTTATCATTTTGATGCATCTTCTTCTGAGTTGTTGTTTTCAACAATATTCCCATTTCTTAATTCCCCCTTCTTCTCTTATTGCAAGATTTTCTTCTGATATTGCTTTTTTATTTTATATGTCTTTTCATTTCTCTGTCCACCACGGATTGGACAATTAAATACTATTTCTTTTATGTTAACATATCCGTAACTTCTCTAAGAAAAAAGAAAAAGTGTCATTCTTTTAATCAAGTATGTCATCTGCAATAGAATCTATTTTTTTCTCGGCAATCCTGTATTGGAATCTCAATACAATAATTGTTCTAGTTAGCTTTTTTATAAATATGATGATAGATGATTGTATTATTCTTTTTTACTTAAAATCTTATATCCAATATAATTGGAGATTGTATTCTTGTGGATTTTCCATTCTCTTTCGGACGATAAGACCTTCCGATTCGCAAGAATTATATCGATATTCATTTATTTTCTCGAATATATACGCTCTATTTCTAGCTGATTAAGTATCACCCACGCGATCATAGCTTCAAGAAATTCTCCTTATCAGAACAGCTTTTCTGATTTTGCATTTGCATTCACTCTCACGATAATTTTGTTCTCTCAGAGAAAATATAAGTATCCTATCTAGTTAAGCAAGATTGTACTTTTTAAAAAAAGAAAATATTCATTCGCAGTTATATTTTCTTTATTTCCAATCTAAACATACATGTAGTGAAATATGTACAAATTTACAATTTCGAGAATAGGTGTTTACTCCTTATATCAATCGTTACGAAGGGAGAAACATTTTCTCTTCAACGATAGATATCTGTTTTGAAGTCTAATATTTTTCCCAGTATTATATATTTATATTGCATGGCTTTTCTACAATATGACGTCGACACCTGTCATTTGTCGCTTGATTTCGTATATATAATTTCGAATTATGCTGCAGTATCTTTAATTCTTTTCTAATAATAAAATTATTTAAAACAATTTTTTGAACATTGTTTTCTGTAAGATAATTTATAGAAAAAATATTATTTTTTCTGTTTTCTTGCAATTTACATAAGTTGTTGGTAGCTTTTTGTTTTGACATGCTTTTTTGTTATGGCCATTTTTGGCACAATGACTACAAATTTTATGTTTCTATTTCTATTTCTATTTTTATGCTTCTATTTTACAGTATTTTGTGGTGTAAGAAAAATCCTAATAATTGTAAGAATAATTAATTTCTATGTAATTCAAGCTTTATTATTGCTAATTCATGCGTTTCAGAATATAAATATTCTATTCATGAACAATTTCACCCTTATCTGGATTTAATCCTTAGATTCTTACTAAATCTTAATAAATCTCAATCAATTTCAATCCTCCAAATGATTTTTTTGCTATTATTTTGTCTGATTTTAAGTTATTGAAATAAAACTTTATATTATTTAAAGCGTTTTTATTTAATCCATCCTAACTTTGTCCTTTTATACAGATAACTATGTTTTTCTTTGATAATGCTTTTGGAATATCATAAATGATCATTCCTTACATTTTTTATATTAAAAATTGTGCTTTTAAATTAATTTTAACTTCCGTTCTTCATAAACACTTTAGCTCTTGTCTGATATTTTTTTTATTAACGGAAACGATTCCATTATGAGCATTTTCTTTATACTTCATATTTAAATGAATTTGGTGATACAATTGCATTTAGATTCTTTAATATTAAATGTATAAGCTCGACATATTTTCAATATTCTAATCAAGTATACATTAGCTCCGTTCGATTTTCAAATCATTATTATTTATCATACAATAAGAAAACTACGATCCAGATCGTACTTTTGCTTTATAAATCTTATTTTAAAATAACAAGCAATTTTCATGCAATAAATTCATAACTTTTCTTTTGAGATCATAAGTGCACAATTTTTGAAGAATAAAACGTTTTCGAGCTACTATGCGGTGCAGAGAATATAAACTTTGTGAGAGAAAGAATTTATGATTCTTCTGGTGATAAGTGGCATAAAATTTTAGAAAAAAGAGAAAAGTTGAAAATATGAGATGAAGATGAGGAAATTAAGTGATTTTTTTAAATAGAAAACATAAATAATGATAACAATTGGATTAAATATTAAGAACTCAATATGGTTTCATTAATATTATGGTTTCATTAGATTCAGAATCAAATATTTTAGAATAATTATTTGTAACAATATATTAATTAAAAAATTACTTAATAATTATTATACTTCTGCGCAATGTAAAGATATAAAATCATATAATTTATGAAAATATATTAAATTAAGAAAGTAAATTATTGAAAGAAAAGTTCCTCTTTAATGTTTTTTATGAATAAAAATATACTTGAATTTTGTAGAATTATTTAAAAGAAACTTATAGAAATTTATATAAAATATTAATATAATTATATACGATGTTATTTTAATTTTATTTATTTTTTTATGTATCATTGATTATTCAATTAATCAAATTAATCTTTTGTGTTATCAAAAAAGCACCATAATAAAAAAAGATCATTATCAGAATTTAATTCATAAATATTTGTAATATAAAATTATTTACAATTAATTGCTTAATTTTTATTCGTGACTGCAAATAAAAGCTGAGTATGGAACGTATTTTATGGACGGAACGTAGATAGATATATATGCTGGTTAAGATTTTTGAAAAAGTTGGTTGAAAACGTGTATTTTTTTACTTAATGATAAAATATATTATATTGAATTGTATGATTGCATATATGAAATCGCTATTTTTCACAATAAAATGACTCATAATAGAAGATTGTATATGTTATCAAAGCACGATAAGTATTTGAATTACTATTATCTTATTGTCTTATTTGTTGTCTCCAGCATTCAGAACATGAAATTTTATTGATATCTACGTATCGTCAACAATGATATTTTGATAAATTCTAAATTTATATTCATACTTATTCACAATTAATTCACAAAAAATGAATAAATAAATTTTTATTGGCATATAGACTTTACTCTTGATCATTTTAATAGAACATTGTTAATAGTACAAATTTATAACAAATTAATTTTATTATATACTTATTTATAATTTTTCAAACAGGTTGGATTGAACATTAAAATTATCATAGTCTAAGTATGAAAGAATGACAGAGATTTGGCACTTCTTAAAACAAATTTAAAATAAAAATCATCTTCTTTAAATTCCACTTCCGGCCAAGCAAAGCTTTCTTCTTAAAAGGAAAAAATAGGAGTTTAAAGTAAGACAAAGTTAGCGTTTATGATTAGAAATTACTTCGTACAATTAGTGTAACTTCAGTATAGAAAGTTGCACTTTCTCTTTCTTCAAATATATTAAATCAATAGTGAATCATTATTACTTCAAGTTCATCCATACCAGTCACAAAGATCAAATATCTTGTCATATTTATAAGCGACCAATCAAGATTCAACTCTTCAGCTTCAACAATAGATTCTTTCATGCAATAAATCAGAATCTTGAGATATCTTCATTAGCATTAAGGTCTATTTTTTCCCATAAGTAAGATGATTCATTTTTATAGACAGCTCCAAATGCAACATTTCTAAGATACGATTATAATATTTGCATTCTTAATACTTCCTGAATTGTGATATCCTGAAGTCCTAAAGAGAATTCTTCGAATTAGGTTTAATATATACAAAGATACAAAGAGGATTACATGACATTTCTTGTGCTCGTTTACATGCTTTGATAAATCTCAAAGTAAAAAAACATTAGGCTTTGGTCCGTAATGAACAAAATTCTTTATTTTAAAAATTTCTAGCGAATACTAATAAAAATTTTCGAAATACGAGATGTTCTTCGATAATATCCAAAGCAAGCTGTGCTTCCCAATGTGATCGAAACAAAATTGTTTCCCAATATTCTTACAGAATTCTTTATTTCTCATTATTTACTGCCATCCCTAAATATCCCATGTCCAACTTTCTTCTAATTATCTTTTTCTAGTTTTTGTTCTATAAATAATTTGCATTTCTACCAATCATGATAATGGCTTAAAAGCAGAAAATAAAGAATCAGTAAATGAAGGATAAATAGGTGAAAATCCAATAATGTTATGGAAAACCATGATCTCAAAATACTAACAAATACATTATCTAATCGACGTTTCATCATTTATGACTTGTCAATTTATGATTGATCTTCGGATATTTAATATATTGACGAAATAAATCTAATGACCCTCACAATTTTGTCAAATTTAGAAAATTTTACAACATTTACAACAAAAAAGAGTAAAAAATGAATATAAATAATGAAAACACGTTGTACTCATAAATTGATCTGTTTGTGTTTGCTATAAATGTTCTCAAAAATAAAATGATGTTGATTTTCGATTTATATGTCATTTTAGAGTCATATTGAATTTCAGTTAAACTTGTTCTAGATAATAATAAAATTAATAATAATAATAATAATTTTAAATATTACTTAAATATTTTTTTCAAAAATAATATAATATAAAAATAAAATGATGTTGATTTTCGATTTATATGTCATTCTAGAGTCATATTGAATTTCAGTTAAACTTGTTCTAGATTAATAATAAGATTAATAATAATAATAATTTTAAATATTACTTAAATATTTTTTTCAAAAAGAGCATCCTTCTTTAATAACATCTTAAACTCTTCGTTTTAAATTTAATAGAGAATGCCTGACAATAATGAAAAAAGATTTCTATATGAAAAAATTTTTTTTTAAATAGGCAGATCATAAATTTCTCGATCGTTTATTGATCATAAATTGAATATTTGATTTTATCAAATTCGAATAATTGAAGATTTTTTTAAATATTATATAATGGTAATTATTAAGAAATATATTTTAAAAAATAAATGTCAATATCATAAATATTAAATGAAATAATATTTTTTGATAATATTCTTTTAAAGTTAAGTTGAAAAATAAAAATAAAACTTAAAATATAAAATATTTTAACAAAATTTTAATAAAAATATCTAAAAAATATTTCTCTACAATTCAAATTTTTCAATTCAAATTTATTACATAATATTTATCAAATATAATTTTTAGCGTTAAATTTTCAGCGTTAAAAATTACATTGAATTGTGTAACTAGATTTTTCTTTGAAAATGATGTAATTATATCATTTGAAAATGAATCGTGTCTGAAAGAAAATGAAGTCACACGGTAAAAAAATATTTCTTTCATTTAAAATATTCTTTACATTTCTTTACATACAAAAAAAACAAAACAGCATATATTCAATTAATATTTTTCTTTTTATAATTTGGCTAATAGTCTGCGAATATTTCAGTATATACAGTCCGAAACAAAATAATAGAATGATCTTATGATTTTCAGTATTTTTCAATGCAATATTAATTTACATACACTTTCATATATAGTATTCTTTTTTTAATAATATAGATGAATGTTAATCACAATTAATATTCTATAAATTTGAACCGTTTTTATATAAAATGAATGAGACAAATATATAATATGTGATAGCATATATATAAAAACAAATTAACAAGTTTATTCGTTTAAAAAAAGATTGATTTATTTTTATGTTGAGTCTGAATCATAAAAATTGTCATAAAAATTATCTATCACTTTAGATTTAGGAAATGAACAGATATAACATCGATTTTTGTTTTATTTACAAAACTTTTCTAAAGAGAGTAATTTTTTCTCAATATTTTTGTCAACTTCATGCCATAGTACCTTTCTTCCTCTGTGAAATTGAATTTGATTTATCGAAAATACATTAAAAATCTTTCTATTTTCAAAGAAAAAAAAAGATTTCTTTTGTAAATTTTTATTTTATGATTTTATGTCATCATTTTTTATTTTCAAATTTATTTTAAAAATATTAAGCAGTTGATTTTTATCTATATTATTAAACAATAAAAAAATACTTTATGAGTACATATATAAAATTTAGATACATCGATTAATTTTAGAAAACATTGAAAATCATAAGATATCTCATTTTATTTCAGACCATTATTCTTATAAGAAATGACTGTATATTTTTCTTTTAACTTTTTAATCTGTGTTGCAAATTTATTTTCTTTTGTTTTTTTTTCTTTTACATTTCTCTTCTTTTTTAAATTTTTCTATTAGCTTTTAAAAAACATTTTTTAAATTAAATACAATTAACGAATATATTTAAATTTTTCATAAATAAAATTATTGACAATAAAAATATGTATATAGACTTAAATTCTGAAAGCATTCTTGTAATTAAATTATTCCATATATAATTCATTATGCTTTATATAACGATACATTTTCGTTAAAATCAGAATTTTTGAATTAAATAATTTTTCCTATAAGTATTAAAATAGTTTGAAATAATTCGAATAATTTCAATTGTATATCATTTCTAATTATAATAAATGTTTTTTTGATTGTAATATATCGATATAGATATTTTTTTATTCCTATTTTATTCCTTTATTTGTGAAATAGTACAATAGTTAAGATATATATATATATATATATATATATATATATATCATAATGATTGTTGGGGAGATTGAAGTTTTTATGTTAGTTAGATCAAAGTTAATCTAATCGCAAATCGTGTGAGTTATATAGATTATATGTATTTATATTCTTTAATATTATTGAATTATTTATTTACTTATTTTATTGACATCGAATAATCTATATAGAATTATTAATTAGTTTTTAAGTTTTAAATCAAAATAAGTAACTGATTTAAAAATTTTTTTATTAAATAAAATTATTATAAATAATATTTTATTATTTATTTATTATAAATAATATCCATAAATAGTCATTTTGTACTGATTATTTACATTCATTTTATAAAAAATGTACAAAAAAATAATTAGTATATAGACTCGGAAATGATTGTAACATTTTGATTTTAAAATATGATTATATGAATTATATTTATTTCACATTATTAAAATGAAATTATACTTACTGAAATAAAGAAAAAATGAGAAAATATTTTGAATTTTATAAAAGAGTATTTAAATAAAAATATAGGGAATAAACTTTATAATAATATAATAATATAATAATATAATGATATAATTTTCTTAAAAGTAATATTTCTAATTTATTTAGTCTGATTAATATATATTCCTCATAACAATAACATGACTGAAAATTCAAATTACAAATAGTAATACACAATTATCTTTTTTTATTATTTTTATTCGAATATCTGTCAAGGATATCTGAAAAAGATATTAAAAATTTTGCAAAAACTTCGCCAAATATAAAAGTTTTTAATTTGTCATATCAACAAATGCAACAATTGAGCGCAACGAACAAATTTCTTTAACAAAATAACGTACAACAGCTTCTCGAAAAATTATTCTGTTTATCAACTTCATACCCCACTTTATTTTTAATAATTTGAAATAAGAATATTATTATTTATTATTATTATAATTATATTTTCGCATGTCAATTTTTAATGTTTCGCTGTATTCCATCTTTTGTATCTGTTTATTTTTATTTATCTTTGAAATGAAAAAAAAAAGAAAAAATTTCATTTTCATGCATATAATTAATCGTCTAATTTCCGTAATTCGAAATTTATTCATATTTTTTCAATTTTTAACATTATTTCAATATTTCCAACTTTGAAGACTTGTTCGGCTACCGAGAAAACATTAAAGAATTTTCATAACATCTAATTGTTAGTACATATGTAGATATATTTATATTTCTTCAAAATTTTTAACTAATGTAAAATTATATAATATGAATTCAATAATCTTTTTTATGGATTCATACAACTCAAAATGAAATAATTTAATATAGAAAAAATAAATTAAAAAATTATTAATATTTTCTTATATAAAATATGTAATAAATGAATATTAAATACATAGATTTATTAGATACATAATAGAATAGACACATAATAGAATAAATAATGTAATATATAATGTATTAGTGGAAAAATATATTTAAAGAAAAAAGTTATTTCTTAAATTATTCACTATATTAAGGACAGGGTTTGTAAAGCGGTCGGGTAACTGGCTTTTATTTTTAACAATTCGAATAGACAATAATTTATGAACGGACATGGTTTCTTTAACGTTTTCCAGATTTTTAATTTAAACAAAGATACCACAGCAAGGGCCACTTCACAAGTCACATTTGTACGCCATGCGATGAACCATTGTGGAAACGAACGCAAACTCACGAGCTGCGACTCCGCGAAGGGCCATTCTTCGAAACCACCCTCCCTGCGATCATTAGTTCCTCCAATTCCTTTTTAGTGTAAATTTTTCCCGAAAAACAAGGATTGAAAGAAAAATCAAAGTTTGCGACAGTCTTTCAGTTGAGAAATATAGAAATAGAATAGAAATAGAAAATTGAAGAGATAGAATTCGATGACGATACAATATACATCAAAATACAGTTAGAATCATTACAGTTAGCCGCAAAGAGTTAAAGTATCACTATATGTTCACTCGAGTTCATAATCTAAACGAGTATACAGTCCTACGATAGTAAGATAGTATTACTTCGAGCAGTAATACCAGTTTAGGCATCCCAATTCTCTAATATTCAAAGTCGTTCACTACTTTTGACTTTAACATGTATATTATATTAGCAAAAAATATTAATTTTTCAAAAAAAATATATTATGTGAAAATAGAAATCACTTTTTAAATATTTTATATAAATAAAAAATATATTTCATAAGCAAAAAAATAATTTTTTCTACGTTAAATAAATAAATATAATAAAAAAATAAAAAAATAAAAAAAAATAAAAATTATTTTAATTGAATTAAAATAAGTTAAATTATTCAGTGTACTACCAAATGAATGTAAGAAAAATACAATTAAATTACTCTTTTTTTGATTTTTAATGCATGTATGTCATATTTAAAAATAATATATAAATAATTTATAGTAAGTATTTAAAATATATATTTTATTTAAAGACATGTATCTTAAATTTTCACTGTTAATTTATTTGAATTTATAAAAGAATTTAGAAGGAATTTATAGAAGAATTTTTTTAATTTATTTGAATTTATAATTCAAATAATATTTGTAATCATATATAACATCATTTCATTTATTTTTTTATCTATAATTCTTTTATTTAAAAAAAAAGAAATAATTATTTATTTGAAAAATAATTTATTAAAATATATACAATAACTAAATTTTGTTTAGCAAAAATTTATTTTTTTCTAAATGACATGTGTGACATGACATGTAAAGTTTTTAACAAAAATTATTATAAAATTAACGAAATTTAAAGGAAAATCATTTTAAAACATTCATTATAATTAAATTTATCAAAATAGCTATTATCTTAGTACTACAAATCTAACTTTCTTAAGAAAAAATTTTCAAAAATACGCTAGGATTTAAAAAATCGTTGAATTGATAAATATTATATATACTTTTATATTTTATCTATGATCTTGGAGAAAATTTCTTTCAAAATAATTAAGTTGAAATGATAATAGTTAAAAATTCTCAAGAAGTTAGATAAATAAATAAGACAAAAATTGAAAGAATTTAGAATTATAGTTTATCAGGATAGTTTATTGATTGTTTTTTTTGCATATTTATTTTTATGGTAAATCATGATAAAATAAATCATTAATAAGAATATAAATATATTTATGATTTCACATTTCGCTTGTGAAAATGAAATTGAAAAGATGCGTAAAAGAATACAAAAAAAGGCTGAAAAAACGATCAATTTTTATTACACGGGCAAAAGATTAAGATGATGGAAAGGAAGACATCAACCAAAACAAATGTGCAAATGAATTGAAATAAAAATATTAGAGATTGATTGGCACATATCCGAGTATAATAATATAATATTTTATATTAAAATTATTTTAATTGAATATGAACTATGATATAACATATAATATATAATAATATTCTACTTTTTTATTGTAACATATTTTTTTTCTTCTTTTTCCTTTTTCTATTTTTTGGATATTTAATGTGCGCGACCAATGTAATAAATCTATATTGACTTTTTCATAATTTAATTTCAGTTTTTTCAATTTTATACAATTCGCGATGATATTTTCTTAGAAAGTAAAATAATTTTTTCTAATAAAATATATTACTGATGAACTAAAGGACAAAAGTAATTTTTATTTTGTTTATTATAAATTAAATTAATTTTAGATAATTTTATATAATTTTATATTAATTTTATATTTTATAGTTTACTATAAACTATAGTAATTTCATATTTGTAATTGCTTGATTAAATTTGTATTATTCATGAGTAGATATGAATTTCTTAAATAATATTTCTAATTTATTACATTAATTAAAAATAATAATAAATAATAAATAAATAAATAATTATAATAATAAATAAAAATAAAAAAAATTAAGCAAAAAAAAAAAAGAAGAAATTGTTATAAACATTGAAATTATTATGATTCTCGAATATTATTATTATATATTTTTATTCATGATAAAATTTTTATTCACGATACAAAAATTTTTACTTTGTAAAAAATAATTAAATAATAATAAAAAAATTTTAATAATAATAAAATAATTTTTTGATAATTAGAAAATGATAGATCAATAATGGAAGATGAAAATATAAAACAATGTAATTATGTTATTGAAATTATTTATTCGGACCATAATATTTTTGAAACACAAATTTCGAATAGAATAGTGGAATGAATATATAATTACACTCGTGTTTGGCTTATTATTTATATATATTATTTATATATATTTGATTTATGAATTTATAGTATAATTTTGTTAATTTAATACCATATTATAGTTTACATATTATCCAAATTTGTCACATAGATTATTATTTATACTATAATATGTATTACTCATATTGCATTTCACCATAATTAAAGAAACTCATATTTTACAATTCATGTAATATTTTTAAAAAAATTATAAATTAGATGAAAGTACAAAAATTAATAAAGCTTTGAATTATTTATTCTTCATCGCATTTGGTGATATATATATATATTTATGATTAAAAATTAAAATAAATTATAAAATTAATTTTTGAATCTTTTTAAAATCTATAATAATATCAATTAAATCAATAATATCAATAATATCAATAAAACTTTATATGTTATCAGCAGAGAATGTTGAGATTAATTACATTATATTAATATCTTTTTATTTTTTTGGACTTCTAATGCATAATTATAATTCCTAAAAACTATTAAAATTGTACTTTTTAATTATAAAAATTTTTTGAAAATTTTGAAATAAATAGAATGATCATTTGAATCCATTATTTTGCAGATTATTTTTCAGCCAATAGAATTTTTATATAAAATAATGAAAAATAGCAATATTTATTATATTTTTTATATAATTTTAAAATAGAAACAAATCTTATATTTTATAAAAATATAATATTAAAATCATTCAAAAAACTATTAAATATACAATAATTAAATTATATATTACACAATATAAATAATATTATATAAATAATATAAATAATATATTTTAAATGGAAACAATAGATTATAAAATAAATATTTTTAGATTCACACAGAATATTTTATGAAAAATCTTTCTCATATCATGATTTTTCATCTTATGCTTTCCTTCTCTATATTACAGGAAAATCTTTCTATCGCCAGGTTAGAAATTCCATGAACAAGAGGTCAATTTTATCCGATATTGATTTTTATAAAATTTATAATAACTATAAGAAGTAATAATAATAAAAAGTAATAAATTATTATAATTATAATAGAAATGAAAATATATAATTACAGTTAGAATTATATTTATAAAAAAATGTAGAATTATTATAGTTGTTATTTAATTATACTTTGTTAAAAAAATAATATTAATTATAATATTAAAATTATAATTATTAAAATAATAATAATTATTATCAATATTATAAAATAATCAATATTAAAAAATAAATCAATATTAATCAATATTAATCAATATTAAAAAAATAATAAATAATGATATTAAAATAATCAATAAAATAATATTAATTGTTAAAAAAATAATATTTTATGAAATATCTAGATTTTATCATAAAAATTCAAACTTATTTTACTTAGTTAAGAATTATATTTTGATTATGTTATTTATATTAAGAATTACAAAGAATAAAAATTTAAAAAATTTTATTTTTATTCTAGTCAATTAATCTCACTCTTCTTTACTCATTTAATAAAACCTACGTCAAATGAATTAAATATTAATTAAAAATTTATAATTTATGATCAAAGATTAATTTTTTTATTTAATAACAGATAATTAATGATGAATTATTTATGTACTGATTAATGAATTATTTCATCATTTAATTAAATAAATTTGGCAATTAATTTATTTCAAAATATTAAATTAATAAGCATAATTAATCAAACAATTTTGTAAAAGAGAAAAAACAATATTGTTCTAAACTTTATAAAAAATATTTTACAAAAATAAATATAATTGAAACAAAGGAAAAATATTTTTTTGAATATTGAAATATTAAAAATCTTATAAAATTTAGAATCCAGTTCAAGTTAATAGAAAATTCTTTCATTTATAAATTTATTCAAAATTTTAATTCTAAAATTAATTTCTTCAATCTAAATTTTTTATATTGAAACTTACTCGTATTCGTATCTCTTTTATTTTGAAATTAATAACTTATATTAAATAGAAGTTTATCACAAAATTATATATTGGATATTAGAATGAGATAGATAAGAATCGTAATTTTACGTTACTAGATTAAAACGGTAGATTATTTCGAATTACTCCTGCGACAGCGAATCCTTCTGACCGGGAAGATTTAAGACGACAATAAAGTTAGACGTTAAAAGGATTTTCCGATAAAAAATGCGACTTTATGAAGATAAATTTACTTCTTGCGAACCAAAAGATAAAGTCATTCCATTATGTTAATTTGACGATACTTAATGTTCTTTGCAATTTAATCACAGAAAAATAAAAAATTAAAATTAATCAACTAAAAATTTCCCAGAAAAATTAATTTATCCATTTGTAGGATAATTGAAATTAATAAATAGAGAAATATGTTGTTCAAGATCACGAAAAATATTTCGAATAAATACAAAAGAATATTTATTTATATTACTTACATAGTGATTCTTTTGTTAATTTTAGTTGGATATTATTTATCCAATATTTTTTAGATGAAAACTGTTTATGAAATGCTTTGTTTTTAAAATATTATTTAATTTTTTAAGGCATTCGATGAAAATATTGAATTTTCTTATAAGAATTTTAAAAATATATTCAAATTATTTTATTTTTTATATACTAAAAATAAATAAATTATCATTTCAATAAAATGATTTTTTAATAAATGTTCTTAATAAATGATTTTTTAATTCAATGTTTAGAATATTGATATGTTATCAATGATAACATTTTAAAATTATTATGATGCAATAGAAATTATTACTTATATAAATTTTTAAAAAAGATTTTTTTTTCTCAAAAATATATTTAAGAATAATTTTGAAATAGCTAATTTTTAATTCATCATGGTAATTAACATCTTATTTTTGTTTTTTTTTATATATATATATTATATATATATTTTTATATATATATATATATATATATATATAATTAACTTAATAAAAGGTAATATAATAATCAATTAAATAATATTTAAGCATTTTGTAGTTGAACAGTTTTGAATAAGTTAAATGTTTCATTTAATTATCATTTTTTTCTTGTAACGAATCGATATTCACTTTTCGCATATTCGTTTAATTTATATATTACGAATTAATTGCCAAAAGATTTTATTTTACTTTTAGGATTATTGGAAGTGAAATAAAAACTGTATATTTATAATTTTATTTTGATTAATACATTAACACATTAATTAAATTAAAATATATTATTATTCTCAAAAATTTTTTGATAAATATTTTTCACTAGTAGGTATTATATTATAGTAATAAATATATATATAATTGATTTAGTCATTGCAATAGATAAATTATAAGATATTCTGAAAATTCATTATAAAAAATTCTTTATATATAGATTTAATATTGCAATTATCCTAAATAATGTTACATATATAATAATGTAACACTTTGTTCTAATTTCAAATTTCAAAAATTAATTTGTTGAAATTGTATTTTTTTTTATTTAAATTGAAAATTTATATTAAATATTATATTTCTTTATAAAGATATAATATAATTATAATTAAAATAAAATAATATAATTAAAATAAATGATTTTTATTTATATGTAACACTGTTTAAAATAATTCTATTAAATTTTTATAGTAATAATTTTCAGAATATTTTTTAATTTTATTTATTAGTGTGATTAGTGAACTTATGAATTTTAATGAACTTATCGAAAAATTTGTTCATTAGTTTTTTGTCGAAAATCTTCATTGTAAACAATTTTTTTTTTATTAAAAAACTTAGTAATTGAATTAGTTTTCGATTAATTTTCACAAAATGTTATTGGTACTACATCATTGAATTCTATATAAACATGTGTATTTATACGTGCATCAATGTGCATCAATTTTATTTATAACTATATCACATGATATGTTGTTAAATTAGATTAGACTAAATTTTGTAATTAATTTTTTCAACTGTATTTTTATGTATTCTTAAATAAATTTTATATACTAGAATTTTTTGAGTTTGATTTACAATGAACATGAAAACATACAAATTTTGTATGTTTTAAACTTTTATAAAAAAATATAAAGATAAACAATGAAATAAAAAACGGAAAATAGCAAAATAATTAAATAAACAATAAACAAGGCAAATAAAAAAAAAGAAAGTTAAATTTCAATTTAATAATTTAAGGATCTATGGCATTTTTTGATTTTTTTCCTTTTTTTCTTTAATTCTTTCCTTTAATTAATCAATTTTTATACAAAGATGAATATAAATATCTTATGAAACAATTCAAACAAATATTTATTTTTAATCTTTAATCTTTTAATTTTATCTTATTTACGAATATATTATTTGTTTCCAATTTTTAAATTTAAAAAATATTTATACAACTTTCCTATGAGTAGAAAACTTTTATTTTTATTAATGATCAGTTAAAAAAAGAAGAAATAAAAAGAAAAGAAAACTAAAAAGAACAAAATAGAAAATAAAGCTAAAGAAATTACTTCATACGGAATCCTTATTCGAGTATAAAAAGAATAGAAATCTCTAGAATAAAAACATCAATTATTAGCAATATGAAAGTTATATTTATTATATATTTTTTGTTTCTATCTTTTCTTTTTTGATTGCTTAATCTTTTCTTATGTTATTTTTCTCTTTTCTTCTTTATTTGCTTTGTTTATTGTTTATTTAGTTATCTTGTTATTTTCTGTTTTCTATTTCATTGTTTATCTACGCGATACTTTCTGTCTATAGTTCGTTTGCTCTTTCAATGATCTACTCAAGCTGAACTTATTCTTCATACATTTAGATTTCGAAAAATTTCAGAGAGTTTCTACATTCAAAATCTTATATATATGATGAAAAATGAAAAAATAGTGAAATATTTGAGTCAAGTTTCTTGTTATTGCTCTTTTTCTTTTTTTTATTATAAAGAAGAATAAAGAATTAATAATGAATATGATTAATTTTTATTTATTTTTGAAAATAATAAAGTAGTTTTAATTATTTAATAATTATTTTACAATAAAATATTTAATAATATTATTTATAATTATATATAATCATTTTACAAAATATTTAATAATATTATTTATTTCATAAATGAATAAAAATAGATGAGAATAAAATTAGTTTTAGAAGGAAGATTTAATTTGATTTAGAATTTAATTTTATAACTCTTATAAAAAACAGAAATAAGAAATATAAAATAACAGAAATACATAAATAAAAGCTTATTTTTCATTAAATGCATTAATAAATTAATAATAAATTAAATTAATAATAATATAATAAAAATATTAATATTTTCTTACCAATTAATATTATTTATTATTTGTTATTTTCAATAACAATAAAGTATATTAGATTTTCTTATAACACATTTATATAATATGACAAAATAATATTCGTATAATATGATACATATTTATATAATAATATATAACATGATACATATTTATATTATATATGTAAACTGTATTATAATTTAAACTATAATTATGTTAAGTGATTCGTATAGAATCACATTATTCAAAACATAATTCCTATGTTCTAAGAACATATTACAATCAATATAATTGTTGTATATTGTACATTACAATTCTATGATTTGTATTGCAATAAAGAATTTTTAANTATATATATATATATATATATATATATATATATATATATATATGTATGTATCCATAAAAGTTATATTATAATTTTATTTTTTAATTTATAATATCATATACAAAATTTATATCACATCGTTCACATAAATCTTCTCGATAAAAAATTATTAAAAATTATTGCTGCTATTTATTTTCTGGAATAATTATATTTTTATATAGATAATGAATATTTGAAAACTTGCATATCAAAAAATATTCATCTCCTGATAATAATATAAATGCAATTCATTAAAATTTTCTAATTTATTTTACAGAATTTTTCTGTAAAACTTCTATTTATATTATTGTAATTCTATTTATATTATTGTAATATTTTAGTTATTTATAAATATAATATATAATATATAATAATCCAAAAAAAAACAATTTCTATATTTCTTCTATAATCATTAAATATCATTAAATAATTGTTACGATTAATTATATGTTTTATTTTTTTTTTAAGAGAAAATAATTTAAATTATGAAACGAGTAAAACTTTGACTAATTAAATAATATCGATCCATTCGAAATTACAACTCATATAAAGTTATTTACTGAAATATTTATCCAATATTCGCGTGTTTGCATGTTTCGCCTAATTGAAAGAATAAAAACTGTCGCAGAAATTTAGAAGTTCTGATCGAATACTTTATATCGAATTAGATAATGTAATTTGACATTGTAATTTGCATAGCACAGAAAAATATTTTAATCTCTGTGTTACAATTAATTTGTTGAAAAAATATTTTGAGATATTTTTATAAAAAATAATTATTTTAATATTTTTGAATATATAGTATATTAGTAGTATATATTTTATACTATAGTATAATTATATATATATAGTATATAATTATATATATATAATTACTATACTATATAATATAATTATACTATATATATATAGTATAATTATATATATATAGTATATAATTATACTATAATTATACTATATATAATTATATATAGTATAATTATAGTATAATTTATAATTATAGTATAGTAGTATATTAGTATTTTTCCATTAAATTATATTTAAATAAAATATTAAAAAAATTTTAAAGAAATATACTGTTTTAAATATATATCGAAAATTATATATTTATATATTTTAAAATTTTTAATATTTAAATTTTTAAATTTAAAATTATTTTTCTAAGCTTATCAAATTTGAATTTGAATTTTATAATATACAATTCTCATACATATTATAATTAAAAATACACTTAAAAATATTTAAAATACTTAAAAAAATAAAAATAAAAGTAAAAAAATCTAATATTATAATTTCAGTATTTTGCAAAATAAGAAAATTAATTGAAAATACAAAATTTATTTCATAAAATTTATAAAATTTTCTTGATAAAATTTATAAAATTTTCAATTCTATTGACTTTTTACTTGCTGATAGTTCGTCGATATTCAGTTGAAATCGAATATTTGTTTCAGTGTAACCAAGTAATAGCAATTTTATTCCTTTATTCAATCGAGAATGATAATATTTGATCAGAAATTCTGATAGGAGTGACACTTGTGTGTAGGCGTGATAGTTCGTTCATTCCTACAGATAATATAATTCATATATGGTTGATGAACGTTTGTATTATATGTTAATAGCTTTATGTAAAGCTATTTAATTGAAAATACATTATCCTTTAGCATCTGAATTCTAATGTTCATAAATTCTGACAAATATCGATAAAGAATTTGTACAAATTAATATATATATATTATATAGTGCTAATATAAATAATTAAAAATATAAAAGATAATAAATTTTAATAAATTACGATAATTATAATGCAAATTTTTATATATTTATAGGAAATTTAAATATAAAAATGCAAAAAAATACGAAATATCCAGAAAAGTATAATAATATTTAATTTAAATTCTATTTCTTTAAATGTATTCGTATAAATTTTAATTTTAATAAAATAATAATTTTAATAAAATTTTAATATTAATTGCATTCAATCAATAATATCAATAATAAATCAATAATTCTATTGATTTATTATTCTATGAACAGTGATATTTTTCTCTTATAATATTTACATATTATCATAAATATATTTGTTTTGATTTTAAATTAGTAATAATTTTCAATTTGTGATTCATGTAATTCAATTTATAATTTAATATCATTATTTGATTATTTTGAAATCGTGAAAGATATAGTTTTGTTTAAAAAAAATTAATAATTTATTTATAATACGTATTTATAATAAGTATAATATATATATTACGAATAAATATATATATGTATATATAGATGCTTTATAATAGTACAACATATATTTACTTTATATAGTGCACTATATAACAATTTTAACATATTACAATAATTTGTTCTTGTATGTTCTAAAATATTCTATAAACATTGGAAATCTAAAATTTGGTCAAATTTTTGATACCAATTTTTTTAAAGTTTGATTTCCGTACTACCTATAAAGTGATGTAATCTGTGATAAGTCAAACGCTTCAAATTACACAAATTTTTCAATTAAAAATTGAAAAAAATATACGATGGATTTTTTTTAATTACTTCGTTTTCAATAAAAGATTTATTTATCGTAACAATCATTTTGTAAAAAAATAAAAGAATAAGAAAGGAATATAAAAAAGAATCAATAAAAGGAAAAAAGATTGAAAGAACAATAATTTGCATTCTCATTTATTCTCGAAGAAAGATATTATTGCAAGAATTTTAAGAAAATAACGATAAGTAACATGATAAGTCACATTATCAAAATGTAAGTGTACCTTTTAACTAATTTTATTTATGCATTGTTAAAATCTTTTAAAATATTTCTCTGACAATATATCATATTATATTTTTATTCAAGCTTGTATAATTATGAAATTTTTTTATCTTTGATTTTTTATTTTCTTAGTAATTATGACAATTTTTTTGATTAGTTTTATAATCGAAAAAGTTTCGTGATTCAATTGATTTCTTCATTTTGTAATATCAAGAAAATGGATTTTATTATTGATATATCTATAGTTGTAAATATATTTTTGACAAGGATTATTAAATAATTAGATATTTTTTAATAGGGACTATGAATTTTTCACGAAGAAAAAAATAATGAATATTAATTAGGAATATTATGTAATTATAAATCTCATAATTTTTTTTATAATTTATTTCAATCAAACTATTCCCAGTATTACTTCAATATTTTTTCTGGAACGTATCAAACATTTTGAGAAATTTATTATTTAAGACATATAAATATATATATCAGAAAAAATTGCAAATATTATATTAAATATAAAATTATAAAAATAATATTCTTATAAAAAATTTACTATTTATGTCAAAATTTTTATTCTTGATTATATTTTATACAATATAATGTATTAAAAATTGGACAATTTTAAGAACGATGATTCTTCAAATATTAAGTAAAATTATCGTTTTAACTATGCCTTAATTAAAAATACTGAATTAATTTTTATATCAAATATTTTTATATCATATTTTATATTTTTATATCATATTTAATATTCGTTGGGTGTTCTTTTATTATAATAAAAAAATGTTATACTAGCTATTTTTCTAATATGTATGTAAATATTATTTCAATATTTCTTCTCGAATAAATATTTCTAATTAAATAATATTTAATTAAATATAACATTTTATAAGTACTTTTAATTTATTTTCAAAATAATATATCATAATATAATATATGTAACATTTATCTAATGTAACAATTTGTAATGTAATATAATTTGTAATATTTTGTACTATTAAACACTTAATAAACTTTAATTAAAATTTATTATTAAGAAATATAAATTCAAATTGGTATTTTCGTTTAAGATAATTTTCTACAAAGTTCCCTTAAAGAACTATATGGTATATATATATAGTTATATAGTTATTCAATAAAATTTAATTTCAATATCTCTTTTACACAAATGCAGATAAATATAATTTTTAAAAATTAATATTAACATATTTTATTTTGTACATGCTAAATATGGAATAAAGTATTTTATAAAAAAATTGTAAATTTGTAATATGATTATAAATAAAAAAAAACATTTTTTTTCGAAATATTATTTCATCTTATTTCATATAAATGTAATTAGAATTAGAAAAAATATATTTTACTATGTTACATCTAAAACATAAAAATATACATTATTGAACAAATAAAAATTATAAATAAAATAAAAAATAAAATTAAAAATTAATTTTGAAAAAGTTCCATGATTAATATATATAAAAAAAATTATTGAAAAATAATACAAATAATGAAAATAAAAAAAATATAAAAATATAAAAACAATGAATATTTGAGATTTTAGTATTAATAAAAAATATGATATTATAGAATGATCTAGAAATATGGAATGTGAAAATCTATAATAAATCATTAACAATTTGACAAAAACCACAACATATTTCAATATCACGCGGATTGCGTGTGACATTTAAGAGAGAGGGAATATTTTCGATGATAGGGGATGAATGATTATTTCTATCAATATTCATCAGATTATTCTTCTTGTTCGAAAATGTGTCAAGAGTAATAATAAATTTAGTTCCTCGCAAAATCGGAACACTTCATTTGATTTGGTTTAATTTTCGCATTTCGTTTCATTTTCAATTTTTCTTTGATAATTAAATTATCGATATGTACTTTGCGACGATTAATTATTAAATTATTATTCCAATTGTTTAATAGATTTAATAAATTGTGATAATTTATTAATTTTTAAGAATTTGTGATATTTAGAATTTATGATTAAATTTTATAATAAAATATATAATATAAATAATATAAATTTTATAATATAATATAAATTTTATAATAAAATTTTATAATATTAAAGAAGAATTTATGATAATTTAATTTTGTTTTGATTATTAGAAAATTTTGCTTATATTGTTTAATGAATTTAAGATAAAGATTTAGTGAAAATATTTGTAATAATTTGATGGAATATTATGAAATTTAGCAGTAATGAAATTGCAAAATTATATTTTATAAAATAAACCAATAATAAAATAAATATATATTACTAGTTTTGTTTTGTTTTCTAATTGCTTTTAATAATTTTTGCATAATTTTTTATAGATGATCTTCTTATAGGAAATTAAAATTATTTTCAATAAATATTTTTTTTTCTTTATTTAATGACAATTCTTTTTTTAGAATCTAGTGAAATTTGTACGAAAAAAATTTATTATAAAATATTGGATATAATGCATAAAAATATATAAAACTTTCAACATTTCTCAGCATTTTCTCCAAGTTTAAACATAAGAAAATATATATAAAAATATTTTTCAGAGTCACACATAAAATATATATGTGAAATATACGATATAATCTAATTACTATTTATATTTGATAAATTTTCAAGCACATAAATATAACTTGTGTATATAAATATAATATAGAAATTCATTTCAATTATATACTTAAATAATATATTTGTACAATATTTATTATTTATATGTATAGTTATATAACTCTCTCGAATTTTTTTCTTAAATAATTAAATAAAATGATCGAATTTACATATTGAAATCTATATATATAAAATTTGAATAATTTTTAATTAGTAATATGAATTAATATTTTCTCTTTGATAACAAGATATATACATTCTAATTAGTTTCATGATTTTTATAAAAAAGAATCATGTAAAAATAAAATTCACATAATTAAAAAAAAATAATCTAAAAAATTAATCAACAAATTTTTAAATTCTAGTTTTAACAAAAATTCTATTAGATTTTCTATTTTACATTTGAATGTAAATAGATTCTATATAAATAGATTCAATTTCTATGTTACATTTTATTTATTATTATTCAATGAAATGAAAAGTATAAAATAAATTAAAATATAAAATATAAAATAAATTTCAATCAGTCATTAAATAATTTATAATAATACAATATAAAGTTTATAACAATATGTAATATAATATATAATATATCTTCGAATAACAATCTACATTATATATATATATATATATATTAACATTGCAAACGCGCGCATTGTATTGAAAATGAAATAATTTTTTTATAAAATAAAATAATTTCTTTAGTTTCTTTTTTTTTATTATTAAAATATTCAAGACATAACCAACAATATAAAATTGATTTGTAGTATAAATTTTCTATTCATGATTAAAAAAAATAAATCGCTCGATAGACAAAAATATTTTTATCTTTTTTATATTGAAAATTTTGCCAAAACTGAGATTTAAATCCTATACTGGTTTTTTGTTTTCTTTTCTCCCTTTGATTTCGTTATTTTTTCTTTTAATATATCTTTTCCATGAAAATAATCGTGTCGCATAATAATATTCGAAAGAAGAATCTGATGAAATTTATAAATATTTTATCCATCGAAAAAATATAGATTTTTCTTTTTTTCTTTTTTCTCTTCTAAATGTGTATGAATTCTAGTTCAATAAATATTTTTAATAAACATATAATAAATATATATTTAACTAAAAAAAATAAAAAATATTATATATATTATATTATATATTATATCTAAAAAAAATATAATCTATAAAATATAAAAATATAAATCTATAAAAAATATATCGATATAAAAAATATTAATATAATAAATATTAAAAGCAGGAACAAAAAATAATAATTATTCTGAAATTTTTTACAATAAAAATCATTAATAAAAAGTTGATTTTCCGTAATTTATAATTCTTATTCGTAACCAATATGATTTTAATCGATGAAATACTTATTATCCTATGACATTTTTTCTTTTTATAACAATTGTAGTCTCTGGTTAAAAGATAAATATTTATTTCAAATTATTCGACGATAAAGAATAATATATATAAAAATAATATAAATAATAATAATAAATAATAAATATAAAATTATTTAAAAGAATTCTATTTGATTATACTTTATTCATTTTAATTCTTCTTTCTTTTTTTTAATTACTTTATACATATTACATTTGATATTCATATTACATTTTGATATTACTTATTATTATTTAATATAATGAAATTTATTATCGTTTTTTTCATTTCAATTTGTATATAAAAATTTCATTTAGATAAACTTTTTAAAGAAATAATATGATTCAATATAAAAAACATAATCTAAGTATGATTAGCAGTTTCATTTCATCAAATTTATTGAATTATATATATTGTAAGATATAATATCAAAAATATGTTTATTTTATGATATAGAATTAAAATAAGTTAAATAAAAACAATATGTATTATACATTATATATATAAGGAAAAATCTTTATTTAGAAATGTAAATGGTCATTCATAATTGATAAAAAAAATAAAAATTGTACATTTAAAACTTCATATTTTCAGATTAAAATATTTAAAAATATATTTAAAATAAACTTAAATTTAAATACTATTTACAAACATACAATATTTACAATCTATTTATAATAATCACAAACATATAGATATATCATTCTTAACATCTATATCATCAATGTCCATTATTTAATATAAATAATTATAATAATAAATTGTTTTTTTATTTATCTATTTTTTAATTATTATTTTCAAAGTTTACATCTTTTTTCTGTTATAATTCTATGTTTCTTTTATATTTTCTTATGTCAACTCTTTTTATTCTTGACATACTTTGAACTATTTTTAGAAATCTTGAAATAATTTATATTAAAATTAAATATTGAATTAAATATACTTGGAACTAATATAATAATCTATTTTTATATCATTTAGTTATAAATATTTACTATGATAATAGTATTACTGATAATATTCATATAACATTTATTATAAAATTTACATTAAAATGAAGTTTACAAGAATATAATGCTTCTAATAAATTAATTCTTAGTTTAATAAATTATTGAAAAAAGTAAAATAAACTTATTTTAAGATAGCGAAATAAGAAAAATGACATGTATTAGAATGCAATACGTAAGAATAACAAATGTTGATCTCCATCTATTTCGTATCTTCTTTTGTTCATAAATTATAATTTCATTTTTATTTTCGATGTAGTAAACTTAGTATGTCTCTATATTTCAATTATATTTAAACTCTAATCCATATTCTATATTTTAAACATTAGATTCTACTATAAACTATCTCTTCTACTAATTAAATATTTATCATATTTTCGATAATAATAAATTGAATAATATTGAATAGACTTGAAATATAGCAATTTTAGATCGCAACTGTGATCAATAAAATTAATGAAAAAATAAATATAAAATTTTATAAAAAATAAAAATAAAACTTTTCCTTCTTAGAGAAAAAAAAAAAATAAAAAAAAATAATTTGGGTATTGAATTCATCAAGAAAGAATTCAGTACGAGACTGTTATATCATTAACAAAAAAAATAAAAATTATTAAACACAAAATTAAATGTTTTTATTTATATACAATTTCATTTGTATCAATATATTAATTATTTTAAGTGATCTATAAATAAATTGTAGCATAAATATTTAAAACAATGTATATTTAAATATTATAATTATAATGAAATATTATAATGAAAATAATTAAAAGTAAGAAATAAAAATAATATGCAAATATTTTAAATAAGAAATGAATTAAAAATATGAAATATAACATTATAAATGTAATTCTATAGATTATAATTTATTTCCGGACATTAAATATTTTGAATAAAAATTCAAAAACGTGAATTATAAGTTATAATAATTCTTATAAAATATATAAAATTAAGAAAGTTTATTTAAATAGAAATATTCCAATAGTTCTAAATTCATGTTTTTCATTTTATCATGTATGATTACTTGAAATATTTAAAATTCGAATGCTTTTTTTATAAAAATTTCATAATTATTTATATATTAAACATATACATTATATACATATATTTTTTATATTAATATTTGTATTAACTGATATTGTATTAACTGAGAATAATAATACAAAAAATTGAATTTAATTAGAATTAATGAACTTCTAATGAAATTAATTTAAATTTAGATTCATATCAGAGTATGCATAATATAATTTTAAAAATTAAAAATTAATTAGGAACAATGAATTGACAAAAACTCAAAAAGAAAATATATTTATTGTTCGTGTCCGCAACAGTATTGCGAAAGTTTAATAAATATATGTATAATGCTCTTGCACAGATGTTATAACAAATGATATATTTGTATAATGTGAATGTAAAATGTATTTGTATTTTTTATTAACAATAAGTGAACTGTATTACAAGTGCGATACACGTATCTCTCATTCAATATCAAATTAGATGATCGTGTACCATGGTCAAAATAGAATGCGTAATTACAAGAAAACTATTTGTCATATTCAAAATATTCAAATCAGAAATACATATTTGAAAATAAAGAGTTAATTAAATTATTAGTGTTTTTTCTTAATTTCTGATGAAAAGTCGTATCTTCGGAAATCTTCTCCACAGTTTAATGGGCAGGATCGCGAGTTTCCAAAATCGTAGTCAGTATTTGCAATACCTAAATTCGACAAAATTCCTCGAATTGGACCGATGTTAATATTATTTAAAAAATCGATAATAATCAGAAATTAAATCATATTAATTATATTAATCATATTAATTAATCAAGAATTAATAAATTTGTTGATCATAATATATTAGATAGCAATATTCGGAATACATCATTCTTCGATTTAGAATTATCTTACATTTCTACTAGACTGAAATTATCTATCTACAACTATTATTTCTTCAAAAAACAACTTATCTTAAGCAATATCATCTTAAAACTTTGTTTGGTTTAACGAATTCAATAACGAATTCAATAAAAATAATAGGAGAATATTTCATATGGAGGATTTTTCTGAATACACATAACATAAATTTCAAGATCATTTATATTCGTGAACATTTATAATTATAATTTAAATATTGATAAATTTTTTTTTATCACATTTTTTTTTAATCCAGTTTAGTTATTACATTATGACTATTTAAATAGTTATATATATATATATATA
>NW_025221145.1:354138-441893 GCF_014066325.1 Apis laboriosa | reverse complement strand
TATATATATATATATATATATACACACATATATAATATTGATATATTTATTTTAAAAATAATAATAATAACAATAATACGAATTGTATATAATTTCACTCGTTCAGTTATGATGTATTTGTTATAAAGTTCTATTTTAAATGATAAAAGAACAAATGAAAGTTTATATTACCGAATGAATGTGTGAATTCGCGAAGTTCTAAGAATTTTTGCTAATTCGAAATTTAAAAAGTTCTTTAATCCGGTTCAAATAATTCAAAAGTTAAAAGTGTTCGAATACTTCGAAAAGGATTGTTCTGTTAATTTGTGTAATTTAGTCATTCTAATAATTCAATAGTTAAAATTATTCTTTTAGTTAGAAGATTTAGCAAGTTCAAAGATTAATAAAATTTGAAATGTTCAATTATATTAATAATTAAAAAATATTCTTGTTAAGGATAGAGCTTGTGAAGCGGTTGGGGAACTTGACTTTTATTTTCAACAGTTATAGTACTTCCAATAGGCTAACAATAATTTATGTTAGCATGGTTTTCCTTTCCGCTTTCCAGATCTTTAATATAACAATAAACAACAATAAACCACAGCAATAGCCATCTTACAAGCCACTTGTACACCATATGATAGACTATTATGGAAGCGAGTGCAAAAGTCCTGATCACTATGCGCTACGATGTGATTCTGCGTGAGGATCCATCCTTCGAAACCGCCCTCTAACGCGACGATTGGTTCCTCCGACTTCATTTGTGTGCATTTTCACGAAACGTAAGGATTGGAGGAAAAACCAAAGCTTTTAAAAGTTAAGTTAAAATAGAAATAGAAGACTGGATAGAATTCAGCCACGATACAGTTTTCATCAAAATACAGTTAGAATCATTATAGTTAGTCGCAAAAAGTTAAATTTCACTCAGAGCTCATAATATAAACGATTATTATTATTAATCATACAATCCTATGGTAATAGTCCTAATCCTGGTATGGTCCTTTGAGCAATAGCATCAGTTTAGACATCACATTTTTGCAATATCTAAAGTCGTTCAGCTTTCAACTTTAATAATTCTTATTTTTTTCTATTTATGCAAATGTGTCCTTTAAAATTCCTTCCATGTTTAGTTCGAAGGATTGCAAATCTTTGATAGAGTCATATAAACAGTCAATAATTCCTTAGTTAGGCGACATCTTTAATTTAAGAAAAATTCTTAGGGAGGCTATTGCTCACAAAGTTCGATGTTCCTAAAAAAACTAAGTATTTGTAAAAAATTTTTTCAAATATAGAATAATTGCCGATGAGATTGGAATGATTGAAAAATATCATTTCAAATTTCAAGATTGTATTCTAGCCAAAAGATTTCTAAAAAATATATAATTCCAAGAATTTTCTAGAAGTTCTCTTAAAAATGGCACTTCTCATCTATATTTTTTGTTAATAAGAATTTAATTTATGATTGTCACAAATTTAAAGAAAAATGTTATTTTGTTATCACAAAATATATGTTTTTTAATATAATGCATGTTTAATATAAAACAAATAGAAATAAATAATGTTTTTTAATATAATGCATGTTTAATATAAAACAAATAGAAATAAATAACAATGCAAATTAGGACATTATAGTTATGAGAATAATTTATTTATCTATAATTCGTAATTTGTTTCGTATTTCTAATTATAGAAAGATTTAAATCTTCAAAAATATATATAATGATTTCTTATCCATTTAAATAAATTTGTATTGAATTTGAATAAATTTTGTTTATTATTATAAATTTTTATTATTAAAAAAATCTAAAAATATTCGATTATATTATATAGATTATTTTAAATAAAATGTTGCTAACTATTAAAATCTTAATTACTTCAAAGAAAGAAATTTAAACATTAAAATATTTTAATATTTAACAAGATATTATTATTCTGATATTTTTCGTTTTATTAATCTTTTTTTCTTTTTTTCAAAGTTTTTCTCCGGAAAAAATTCTTCATTATAACTTTGTAATTACGCACGAAAAGAAGAATAAATAAATGTTATTCGATTATTTGATTAAAATTATTTCAATAATAACATTTTCCATCTAAAAAAAAATAATGAGAAAGTTTATCTTTTTTTAATAGTCATTTCAAAAAAATTTATTACATATTAAACAATTAGTTTTCCTATATCATTATTAATGAATGTAATCAAACAAGAAAATGTCACTTCTTGTAATTGTTTCATATGATTGAGCAAACATCAAAAATATGTTAAATTTGAAGAACTGCCACTGGAAAATTCATTTAACTATAGTTAAATATAAAATCAATATCTTGAATAAATACTAAGTTTAATAAAGTTTAACTTTTTATTCAGCACACTAAAAATCATCTTCATTTTGATTATATGAATATGATTATATTATATGAATATCTAAAATTTTTAATGTTATTTAATTTCTGATTTTAATAATTTTTTAGAAACAAAATTTGAAATATAAATTAATAACAAAAAGATCATGTAACAAGAATACAAATAGATTATTCTTTTAATAAACAAAATTTTATTTTCAAAAAAAGTATAACAATATAAGAAATAAGTATAACAATATTAGAAATGTTAAATCTATTAAATTTTTTTTTATTATTATTAAATTATTGGAAGAAAGAAAGCCAAAAATTTTATTTATTAAATTTTCATTTAAATTAAACATTTCATTTAAATTGATTTTATTTGAATTAAAAGAAAAATTATTTATCAAAGAATATAAATATTGTATATAGTATACATATACAAATATTATGTAAATAGTGAGTGTTTAAAAAATTCATGATTTTTTATTTTGTTTCTTCTTTCTATATTCTTTTTTAATCTTGTCTGATCATCGCGTTATGATTTAGATTATTCAATTATTCTTATTATACCATAATTCTTAGATATTGGTGTTAGAAATTCAATATTCAATATATATATATTTAGTAAATTTAAATTAAATCGAGTTGCTCGAAAAAAAATTATAAAAAAAATTATCGCAAATTGCACTTAATTCTTTTTTTCATCAAGAGAATCATTATTAATGAATGTAATCAAACAAGAAAATGTCACTTCTTGTAATTGTTTCATATGATTGAGCAAACATCAAAAATATGTTAAATTTGAAGAACTGCCACTGGAAAATTCATTTCATGAAATCCATTTGCTTGTGACGATACTTGATATATCGAGCTTCAGATAACTCAGTTAATTTATATGTTTTCTAAATTATTGATTTTGATGTTGGTGACATTCTCGAACTTTTTGATTATAGTATGATGGGAATAAAAATGGAAATAGTCCGTTTTTCTTTCCTAAATTCAAGATTCATATAATCATTTTGTTTTTTTTTTTTTTTTAAATTTCTGATAATATTTGGAAAATATTTTTTCAAGTTATTAAAATTTCTCCTGAATGAATCAAGACATTTAATATATATTTTTATATTCGTATTTTGAAATTTTTTACTATTTATATTTTATTATTTAATATAAAATATGAATTTTATTTTTATAAATTTTGTATAATAAAATTATAAAATATTTGTATGCTTTAGTACTTTATAATTTGTTCATCAAATAAAATATTTAATGTTTTTTAAATTTTCAAAAAATTTTGATGAATGCTCTAATATGCTCTATATATTTCCAACACAAAATTTTATTAATTTTTTTTTTTTTATTAAAAATAACAAAAAAAATTTCCAACATTTTTTTTTATACATTTCATTTGTTTATATATTACATTATTTATAGAATTTTATATGTAAACCATAAAAAGAAATTATTTATTGAAAAAATTATATATTATATTAATATGAATTTTTACCATTTTTAGCATTTTTCACGTACATTACATTCTTTCTGGAATATTCGAAATAGAAGAATTTAAAAAAATATTCAAAAACACTTTTTTACATTGTTTTCAGAATTCTAAACATAAGTTGTAGAAAAGAACTTGTAAAGACATCTCACGATAAAATCTCTTGTTCAAAAAAATATGATAAAATAGAATAAGAAATAGAAAATATTCATTTCATAACTTTCCAAAAATGTAAATACTAAAGAAAATTCAGAAGAAAAAATAAAGAAATATGAAAATGTAATTTTGTACAAATATATATTACTGACATATTAGTATGTATCATATATAATAACTATTCGTCGCCTTATCGATTTTCTATTTTTTATCATAGTCTTTTTTTTTCTTGTTCTTTTTTTTTTCTTTAATATTGTTGTAATATTTAATATTGTTAACAGAATTTTCATAAATTCTTATTTATTTTTTAAAGACTATTACAACAGAAGAGAAAAGACATACAGTTAATATTTGAGATATATAGATTTATTGTAAATCTATGTATTAGTAAGTAAAGTTTAGATAGACAAACAGAATGAAAAAAGAAGGAATCTGTACAGAGGTATAAAAAAATTATATAAATGTTTGTAATTACTTGTATTCAATTATTCAACGATGGTGTTAAATGTGTTATGTAATATATTTATATTTATTTTGCAATCTTTTTATAAATATTATATATACAGTAAACAAAAAAATGAATAGAAATTAAATTAAACATATATTATATATAGATTTTTTGATTTAAATAAACATTACAAATTTATTATTGTAATATATTTATTTCTTGTTAAGTATGTAATGTATTTATTACTATTATAATTTTGTACAGCTATAATTATAATACGTTATTAATTAATATTAATTAATAATATTAATATTATTAATTAATAATGTACAAATAATAATAGTGTACAGAATGAGTCATGAAGTTAGATTATCTTGTTATAGATCTGAAAATTTTCTGTCTATTATTAATTCAAGAAAAGCTAAAATGATTAATTATAATAAATCTTTATTATACTTTATAATTCTATACTTTCTCTTATTTTTTAGCTAAAGTGAGAAGTTTTAGTGAAAAGAATTCAGCATTCAAATTACAACAAATAATTCCATTTAAACCGAATAAATATAAAAAAATTTTTGAAATTATTTTGTATTATTTTAGCAAAGAAAAATGTTATACTATTTTTTATTGTATTCTTTTCTATTCTTATACTATTATTCTATTCTTATATTATGTATATTTTATATAATTATATTATATTATATGAATAAAAAATCCAAAATAAATTCATTGTAATTAAATGCTAGAATAAATGAAATGGAATAGAATTGAAATATTTATTTAAAGAATTTTATTATTTATATTCATTTATGACCATTACATGAGAGTTTCTTATATAACGAATCTTACTGAAAAAATATATTTATTTTTTACTTATTTGTATTCCCGATTCAATTTTTTTATTTTTTTGTTTAATAAACTTTATAAAATTATAATGTTTGTTTTTCATATATACAATAAATTTCAAAATGCTCAATTGTTAAAAAAAATGTTCAAAATAAACATTGGATATTTTTATGAAATTATATACAAATATATATAATATTTTCTATTTCTTCATGATGATGATAAATAATTTATCTAACGAAAGTGTAATTCGATTTTTTCTAACAAATATAGATATTTATAACTATCGAATTTTTGTAATTCATGCGTGAAAGATTTAAATTTAAAAAAAAAAATCGAAAATTAAAAATATTTTATTTTTATAGGATACTTTTATTTCTTATTTATCTTTTGTTGTTAAATTTTTAAGTTCGAGGATTTATATTTATTTTTAATTAACTCTTCAATCATTTAATTTTTTCGAATTTTTAGAGTAAATTTTTAGGATTATACATGAAATGTTTTAATAATTATATTATAATAAAAATTTTTATATTTTTTATAATCTAATATCATTTATTATTTATATATTTATATATTGTATATTTCAAGTTAGAAAAAAATTGTACATACACATATTATAATATTCATTGTCATTCAAATCATATTATTCATATTAAAATTATTATCATAATTATTTTTCAATTTTATTCAATTGTTATGACAAGATCGTATTATTTTCAAAATTATTTAATTCTTAATTTAATATCATAATTGAAATTCAATTTTTTATATTCACTATGAGTTAATTTAACACTAAAAGAGATAAATATAATGATTCCATTTAAAAAAAATGAAAAAAATAAATAATAATTTTCCTAAATTAATAATCTCTTGTTATCAATATATTTTAACAAGTTTTATTTCTAGATAACTTATATAACTCCTAATATAAAATTCAAATATGCTATTCAAAGTTGAATTATTTTCATATAAAAATTATTATTAATAAAAATTATTATTTTCATATAAATATTAAAAGGATATTTAATTATCGTTATTTCGAAGTATGCTCAATACATTTACCTCTGAAATGTTATTCAACGATCAATAACTATTCAATAACTATTTCAATAACTATTGACATTTAAGAGGATGAGTGAAATTACATTCCTTAATTGTATAAAATAATTTGGATCTTACAATATTCAGAAATTTGACGAAAACGATATTGTAATATGATTATCCATTATAGAATGTCTCTGCTTGATGCACTTAGTCTCTATTTTTCTTTGATAATAAACTTCTATAATAATGAAAGAAAAATTTAATAAACGAAAGTTACAAAACTTGTTATATTGAACAATTTGTATATTGAACATTATTGTTATATTCTTGAATTTTTCAATGATTTTGCAAATTATTATTTATTTGTTTATTGCTCCAGTTGATAAGTGTTAATCACATTAAAGGATATGTTTCTAATGAATTTGATAGCAAACTTGTGCGTACTATATTATGTTTTGTACTACATTACAATAATTTACTAATACATTTTGAACATTAGACATTCCTGTTCTTGAATCAATTTGCAATTTTTGTCCAGTAACTATCCAGTAAAATTAATCCAGTAACCAAATGAAGGAAGTTTGTAAAGATAATATAGTTTATTTATGTTAATTATTTAATTTTGTTTCGTAATTAAATTCCAAATGTTAATATCCGTAATGATCGTTCAATCTTCGGATTAATAGCATTTACGTAATATTCTAACTAATATTTTCTTTTTCAAAGAATTATTTTCGTATATAATAACGAGAGAAAAAAAAGTAATTTGTGATGCGAAAAAATTTTCTATATTAAAGAAAAAAGTTTTATATTATTAGAATATATTACTAGAATGATTAAAGAATAAATGTTAATATTAACATTAATATTTTAGATAAAATAAATAATAATATTACATATTAGATAACATTATATTACTATAATATTTTTAACATATATCATATTAAAATATTATATGATGAAATTAAATTATAATATTATAATATTGATTATTATGAAATTTAACATTAATAATTAAAATTTGGAAACATACATTTATAGCCTTCAAAAATCAATAATTAAATCATAGAAAAATATAATTTTTATTTATTAAAATTAAAATTAAAATTATTTAATTCTTATTATTAATCATATCAATTATTTTAAATATATATACATAATAAAAATTAAATAAAAATTATTATAATATTATAATCTTTATGAAAAATTCTATAAAAGATTTATAATAAAAATAATTTTTATCATAGTTTATTTCTAAAAAGAAAAGTCTTTTTCATTAAAATAAAACTTCTGCATATTTAATAAAGAAGAAATTATAATTTTTTTAATAAAATTATTGTACAAGTGTTTTAAATGTTGTTTGCATATTATTATGCATATTATTTATTAATATATTGTTTTATTAACATTATATTGTTAACATCAATATAATTTAATAATTGTTTCGAAAACTTATTTTGCTCTTATTTCGATTTTGGATAATTTATTTTGTTTTATTGTTGAAAATAACCTATAACAGGAATATTCGAACGATTATTTGACCAGAGATTATATCATTTTATTTAATTCGTCAAAATAATAAAATTACATTATTATATCGTTTCAATAGTTATTATTTTCGAAATTCTATTCTCAAATGACAAATACTTATACGTGTATAAAACTATATTTTTCATATTCTCTATTTTTCTATTTTTTCTATATTGTTTTTATTACTATTTTATTTTTCCGGATTTTGATTTGACGTAATAAATGTCAATCTTCGTAACCTGTTTTTAATTAATCTATCGGCAATAATTAGTTTTGTGAAACATCGATCATTTGAAAAGAAATATAATATAATATTATTTTGAAAAAATAATGACATGTATGATGATTATATATATCTTTCTCTTATTTCTATTTTATTTTTTTTGTAATGGCATTTAAATTCTACTTTGTTAAAACTTTAAAATTAATTAAACAAAATTTCAACAGCTTGTTATAATTCACGAAATATAGTAATTTCTAACTTTATAGTTATAGACATATATTATTTTTTTTAAATGTTTAGTTTTCAAAAACATTCATAATTTTAAAAAAAATATATTGTATATTATTTTCATTTCAGTTTTTTTTTGTAAACGAAAAATATATTATATCCATATGTATTATTCACTTATTGTTCTTTAAAATTTAATTTCGAAATATATAAAATTTAATTCGATATATATACTTCATATTGTAAGTATATATGTTTTTTTTTATTATTATAAAACTTCTGTAAATCTTTTATATATTCCATTTAATAAAAACTTAAAAATCTCGTATAATCCTATACATTTTATACGAATTATATTATGAATTTCATAAATTATTTGAAAATAAAAATTTGGTTAATCTCTTTTTAATTAATATTGATACTATAATAATTAAAATGTGTGATGTTTTACATCATTAATGTAGCATATCGTAAAATTAAATTTTCTATAAATAATAATATAATAATAATAATATATAATATATTATTAATATATTAATATATATAATATATATTAATATATAATAATTATTAATATATAATATATAATATAATAAATAATAAAAATATAAATAATAAATTAAAAATATTTAAATAAAATAAATATTTAATAAATATTTATTAAATTAAATATTTAAACAAACATGTAAACATAATTATAAAAAATATATTATGCAGAATAACCATTTTATCTTTTGATTTTTATCACTTAAGCACTTATAACGTAAAAAACTGACCGCATCGAAATATCGTTCGTTAACAATATTTTGTCTCCATGATTAATTCGATATTATTATATTTTAATATTATCATCATTAATTTAACATATAATATCATAATATTATTATATTTTTAGATATTTCTCCCCCCAAAAATTTTTAAGTTTTCTAATGATACAAAAAATTTTTTATATATGATCTATTTTTATGCGTAAATTTTAATAACTTAATGACATAAAAATTTTTTTTATGTGATCTACTTTTATGTATAAATTTTAAAGACTTACTATATTTCGTTATCCTTATTCTATTATCATTGAAATAGTTTAATATTCAGAAAAAAAATTATTTAATGGAAAATATAAAAAATTTTAGAGATTTCGATAAAATTAGAAATAAATTATTATGAAATGATCCAATTCACGAATAAATACATTAAATGAATATGTTTTATATAATGATTCAATATTTCGTTTTTGTTTGGTAAAAAACATAATATAATATAAATATAACAATATAATATAATATATAATATAATATAAATAATGTAATGTAATAAATAATATAATATAATATAAATACAAAATTTATAAAATATAAATATAAATATAAAAATATAAATTGAATGAAATCGCAATAAATTAATGATAGATATAATGACATACATAACAAATTAAATGAAAAAAAAAATGAATATAAATTAAATAAGAATATATGAGATATCAATATGGAAAGAAAAAAAATATTAGACAAAATTTAATATAATTGAACAAGAATTCTATTATAACTTATTATGTATATAATTTATATATTTATTATTATGAATATATTATAATTATTAACAAACATATAATTATTTTATTTATAATTATACTAATTATTTTAATTATCTATATTTTAATTACCTTAATTAATTTATTGTTTGAATTATTTTAATTTTACAGGATAATGTTATAAAGTGACAAATAACCATTTTATAATTATAAATATTAGAAATATCTTTAGAACTTGCTATAATTTAATTATCTTTTATTTTAAACAATTTCTATTAAATTTAATAAGAATAGTTTTTATTTGAGAAAAAAGAAATAAAAAATAAAAATTTTAAAAGAGCTTTTGTAACGAAGTTACACAGGTAGCAATTGCACTATCTAAAATAACTTAGGCTTGTCAGGTAAGGTTTATCGTTTAAGGTTTAAGAGGTATACGTTTTACTTGCTAATCACATGAGATTAAGTTTCACTAACATGTAAGATTATTGAGAATTCCACAATAATTTCTTGAGCCATTACTTTGAGAAATTATTATTATGAATTTTGTCAAATTTTTGATTATTCTTTCATATAAATATATTTTTTGTTCTAATCTCAATAATATTTTCACGTTTAAATATTTTAACAAAAAAACCTTTTTGCAAGTCCGTATGCTTGGAATCAAACAACTTTTTTTTTCTTTTTTTTGTTTGATTATTATAATGTTTTATTTTCAAAATTTAAAAATCTGATAAAAATTTTGCTTTAAAGACATTGCAATCCAACTATATTAATTTTTCTTTTTAACATAATTATGATTTTCTATCAAATTTTTTAAGGTTGAAAATAATATTATATATTATTAATATTAGTAATTTTTCGTTTAATTTTTGATATCGATTTAACTTCATGTTTGAAATTAATATAATGGCAATCTATTATTTTTGCAGATAAATCACGATGACAAAAACTAAAAACGAATTTTAAAAAATACGCTTTTATACGGTTTCAGAACAAATTCTGTTATTGTTGGATATATGCGCTATTCCAGTATTTTTTGCTTGACAGCAATGTTTTAAATAGCTTTTGTCCTCCGCTTCCCTATGGATTAACATTTTAATTGCAATTTTAAAGATGAACAAAAGCAATTTCATCGACAGAAAATCGAATAAAGAAATCTTTTTGAATTTATTTAATAGTTTCTTCTTTGTAATTAGTTTACTTTGCTCTGAGAATTTTTTGCATTATTATTAATTATTATACATTTATATAGTAATAATAAAATTTTTTTGATTAAAAGAAAATTTTTTTAATATTTTAAATGCTAATACGAAAATAATTATAGATTCAAAAATATGATGAATATTTTATAATGATTCCACTTTGATTAATTTCTATCTACATAATTATGCATTACTATTTTGTTATCACAAATTTCATTAATGAAAGAAAATTAAAAATTTCGAGGACTGCTATCTTATCATTTCAATCACAAAAATAATTAATAAACTTTAGAACTACATTATAATTTTATTATTATTTTCGTTAATTGAGCTTAATCTTTTAAAACAAATGATTTGAATTTTAAGTAATTCGAGTCTTTTAAACCATTTTTCAAAAAACATATAATAGAAAATAATAAAATCATAGTTTAACATATTTATTGAATTTATATATTCATTAAACTTCTATTCTATTTATTAATAAAAAATTCTGTTTTATTTATTAATAAAAAATTTGAATACATAAAAACTTAATCATGAAATATAATAATTTTGTTTGCAAAAAAATAGTTTAATTAATATATATATACTATAATAATATTATTAAAAAATTTTTATTTATCAGAGTTTTTGTAATTAACAATTATAATTATCTATAAAAGAAAAAATAATAACGTCTTACTATCTATATTATTTATATTACGTATATTGCTAAATAAAATAATATGAAAAATTTAATGCACATTTTAATAACATGTAGTGATAATATATAAAGGCTACTATACTATATTATACTATATTGTACTATATTATTACATTAAAAATCTTAATTGTATATATTTTAATAATTTATAACTATATTTCTCTTTCTAAAAACTAAAAATTATATTTGATATTGGATGAAAATTTTAGATTCTCTATTTTCTATTCTAATTACCATATTCTAATTATTATTAATCCATATAAAAACTTAATTAATTAATGCTATAAATTAATGCTACAAATATTGATTAAAATTTTCTCTAACTAAATAAACTACATTAACGCAAAATGAATATCATTTCATATATAACCATAAATTTGATATATAAAGAGTAAAAATAACATTTCAGCTTATTCTTAATTAAGATAAGAAACAAATACAATTAAAAAAATTATGAGCCAGAATTTAATGAATCACATAATTCTGTATCACAATATATAAATTTGAGAAAATAAAAAATAACGGCATTTTTATATTTTTATGGCATAATGTTTTTCTAGATAAATATATTTTTAAATATTAAAAAAAAAATTATGTTATCTATAATAAATAATCGTTTTTCAAAAATATTTCATTCATATATTTTAAATTTTATTTAAAGATTTATAAATATTATTTAAAGATTTTAATCTTCTTAAAATATAATATACAGAAATATGATTTCCAAATTATGTTTCTCTTTATATATAAATATAAATTTGTTCAAATAATATTCAAAATAATAAAAGAGTAATTATTGAACTATATTATTGTCACAAAATTATAATTTTTATTTTGATTTATTATTTCAATATTATTATTGCTATTATTTAAATTATTTTTTTTACAACAAAGAAATGCTATTCTATAATTGACAATGCTTCAGCTTATATAGTATATCTAATAGCGATTGTTGAATGATAATATATTTAAATATAATCATAAGTAACAGTTTTTTAAATAAAAAAAAGAATTGCTGTATTTAACTATTTATTTTATTTTCTTAATTTAATTTTACTAGATATAATGCTATGATTAATATTAAAACTGAAAAATAAATGGAGTTTAAGATATATTCAATTGTTATATTCAATAATTCAATTGATATATTCAATTGATATATTCAATAATTCAATAACTAACAATTTTTAAATTCTTTTAAACAATTAAATGACTAATATAAATTTTTTTAAACAATTAAAACTAATATATAAATTCTTCAAAGAAATTCTTCAAATAAAGAGAAAGAATAAAAAATTTAGTCTTATATATTATTATTTTATATTTAGATTAATTTTCTTGCCACAATGTGCATCTTTAAATATATGTTTATAGATATTTTGGTTTTTCAATTATTAATCGTAGTTTATACTATCATTAATTATAAAAAATTAATTAGATAAAAAAAAATAATCTAATTCATCTGATATTTTACTGTTTTATTCGCAAGAAATAGAATAGAAGAATACAAGAAATAGAAATAAATATAAAAATCAAATTACATTTCTTCTATCTATACGCATTATTACAGTGTAAACATATTAATATGATACATGAAAATTAAAAACAATACATTTAATCATATACTTTCAAATATATGCGCACTGTATAGATTTTTCATAACATATCCGAGCATACAAGCCTATTATGATTTAGTTTGTGTGCACAAATATACAATTTTTAAACGAAATATTACGTTATATGTAAATTTACGGATTACATAATATAAATCATATCTTTGTTTGCCTTTGCTCATCCACAATACCGTTATCCTCATCCGTTAAAATATTGCGATTTCGTGATCGTGTAATCATTTTTGACTATGAAAATAGATTTTAAACATTTTATTAAAATTGTATATATATATATATATATATGTTTATTTTCATATAATGAATTAATTTTTTTTATTATTATTATGAAAATTAATGAAAATTTAAGTTTGTAATATATATACTAAATAAAAATTTCAAACGAGATTTTAATATGATTTTCTGTTATAAATATGACAAATCGATCACACAGACGCAAAAATTGTTCATATAATGTTCGCAATATATAATATTAATATATATATTACGATTTAATAATATTAATATTATATAATATTACGATTTAAATCGATGTACAAGTATATTTTATCAACAACATTTTATATATTTGTAATTTATAAAATTAATTTAGAAAATTATAAGCTTCTTATTAGCAACAAGAAATATTTTTAGATACATGCTACAAAATTTGCTATAATTTCTTATTGTTCATTATTGTACTTTATATTTATTCATTGATTACTGATTGATTTATAATTGATGAAAATTCAAATTAACATTTTTACATTTCAAATTTAGAATTGTAAATTATAATTAAATATTTGCATCTAATATTCTTATTTATATGATTTTTTATTCTTTAAGCCAATTATTTTATAATTTAAATCAATTATTTATATCCTATAAATTTATTAAAATATCTTTCGCATTATGTATTAAAAAATCGCAAATGACAGTATTCTGCAAAGAAAGAAAACTTTATAAAAAAAAAATGTGATAATTAAACATTAATGATCATAATTAACGAAACAATAAAAACAATAAAGATAACAAAAACAATAAGATTTTGTTTCTCTATTTGCAAATGATTACTAAATATAATACGAATAGAATTATAAAAAGCATTTTCTGTATTTATCTCAGAGTTCAATGTATATTAATAAAATCGTTGAATTTATTTATTTTAATATCCAAAACATATTATTTTATTTGTGATTGATTTTATCATGTTATAATATAATTTTTAATATATTATAATTTATTTTTTAATTTTTTTTTTTATTCAAAATATTGTCACATAGTTTTACTGAAAATTTCAAATCTTCATAAATAATCATTTATTAATTATTGTTTTGACATCTGTTTATTTTAATTCTGACTGATTTCATTTATTTGATTTATACAAGGTATTAATAAATATCTGGAACACCTTTGGAAGATGAATTCTACACATCAAAAAAAAAAAAGTTCAATACACATATATCCGATAAGGCTTAATTAACGAGTTATAAGCATGTATTAGAGCGAGACGGCGAAAGAGCGAGAACGCTTAGCTGAATGCGTGGCAGTACCGTATTACAATATTACTTGCATAGAGGAGTAATAAAAAACTGATATTTTTTTATATACAATTGATTATTTCAAATGAATTTCAATATAAGATAATATACAATGTACATAAATATCGTATAATGTATCTATGAAATATTTTTATATCATTTAAAAAAAAATTTTAATTGTGCAAATTAAAATCTATGTAATTAATTATTTAACAGAAACTTACCTCAGACAAATTATAGCAAATTCCACAATATTTGGAGTTATATGATGATTATACAATATTTCATTTAAAATCATAAATGAATCGTTATAATTCATTCAACCTGTCGTGTTTATCAAAATCCATAAAAGTAAATCACTTTTATAAGATTTTGAAAGGTTGAAATTAGAAAGGTTGAATGTGTTTTTATATACACAATTGCTTTTTTAATTATTTTCACATGTATAAGAAAGTCCGAAATATTTGAATCAATTTGAATTTCAGATTATTAAATTATCCAATCAAATCATTGACAAATATTTATTTATTTCATTTGCATTAAATATTTTTAATTTTTATGCAAAGAAATAATAATTAATCTGGATATCATTTATTAATAATATGAATCAATATTAAACATTGCACATTAATATCACATATCCATAAAAAATGCATACATATCGCAATTGTTTTTTTTTATGTATGATATGAATGAATATTACAAATTCACTAATTTTATTTTTACACTTTTATTTTTAATATACGTTACATAAACGTTACGAACTAATTGAATCCACAAAGCAACACTATCTTAGCAATGGAAAAGATTGTACTTAGATTTCCGTATTCTTATACTTAAAATATAACATTTGACTTTGAATATTACTATCTCATTTTTTCTTTTTATTAAGTCTTTCAAGTCTCTTTTTCTAACGCACAGCATTCAATTGTTAGCAATGCTATTTCAGTAATTGTCATGTTGCGTAATCAGTTCAGAATTTGATGAAACAATACATATTTGAATATTTGTTTAAAATAAAATTGTAATTAAATAATTTTCATATAAAATTAAATTATATAATAATAAATAATAATCGAAATAATTTTATTCAAAGAAATTAATGTGAATAATGAATAAAAAAAATATGTAATAGTAATGTGAAAAAGAAAAATGCAATGATTATATAACTTTTTTAATGGATATAAAATAGTGGCATTAATATTATATTAATAAAATAAAATAGATATTGAGTTTCAATTGTTTTGTTTAATAATCTTATATCGGAATAAAAAATATTGAATTTAAGTGAAATAGAAACAAAATTTTTTCAATTAATGCTTCAATTGGTCTACGAATTTCAAATTGATTCAAGTATCATTAGTTTTCTTGTACATGTAAGGATAAGCAAATTTATGTGTAAAAAAATACATTCAACCTAATTTGAAATTTTAGAGGAGTATTTTGATTTGCTCCTATAGATTTCGGTAAATACGCAAATTGAGTGTCATACAATAATTATGAATTTAAATAATTTATTTGTACCATAAAATAATTTATCTATAGATTTATATAAAGTGGTGTATATGTTAATATTCTGGAATTTACTAAAACTTATTCCAGATAAGATTTTGTTAAATAAAAAATTATATAATACGTACATTATATTACATTACATTAAAATTTGTTTGAAATAATCAATATATAAAAAAATGTCAGTATATTTATTTTCATTGAGGAATTCCGCTACGTAAGCGACATTGCAATACGATACTGCTGCGCACCCAATTAAACGTTCTCGCTTTTTCGCCGTCTCGCTCTATCTAATACAAACTTAAAATGCTTATAACTCGTTAATTAAGCCTTATCGGATATATGTGTATCGGATATGTGAACTTTTTTCATCATTTTGAATCCACCCTCCAAAAATATCCCATTTATTAACTGTATATAAAATAAAATTTTGTTTTCTTACCTTATTTGTAAAATAGAAATAATTAAATGGAATAATACTATTTAAAATGAGTATTTGTTTTTTTTAAAATAAAATGTCCAATATTAATCTATTCTTATTTATAATTAGTTTCAATCAATTTTTCGAGAAATGAGGAATTAGATTGAGCAATCATTCAACATAATATCAATAAAATTGTTATTAGAAAACTTGTTATTAGAAAATTCGATCAAGTTAATGTGAGATAAAGAAATAAATGTAAACTAGACGAATTTTTCTGCCAAGAAAGTATAAAATTGTATAATGCTATAAATTAATTAAATTACATCATTCAAATTCTCATTCTTTTCACAATGAAATAAATGTATCATTATAAAGATTTTATTATTATAATTTTTATTATATTATTTTTTATTATATATTTATTATTATAAAGATTTGATGATTTTTTTGCGTAAAATCGATCTTTAAATATGATGTAACATTCGATATCGAATATTTGATTCCTTATCTTTCTTACAAATAATTGTTTTATTGTTTTTTTGTTGTTAAATATAAATTTCGAATCTATATTGTCAAATATCTGTGCAATCATATTAATAATCAATAATATTATGTAATTCTATTCTAGTTCTTATTTGATTACTAAGGTTAAGGAAAATAAAAAGGAATATAATTAATACTAATTATAATTAAATAATATGAAACATCATTGCAAGTAATTGATGGTTTTTAACATTCTTTTTAAATTATAGATTTAAACTATAGATTTCCATTTAATGCCATAATTATGATATCACAACTCATTGAACTAAATCACAGTGATCGGCCATCGACTGATCATTAATATCTATCATTCATTGTTAGGACTGTGACCATAACTGAACTACCGCAACGCCACATTAGCTTCTACACAATCTTTAGTATTAACCTTGCCATCTTAGTATTAACATTGCCACTAGGCGGCCTCAAACGTCACCGCGAATCTTGATAATTATCCATGCTATCGGATTACTATTATATCTAACAAACAAAGGCATTGATTCATTCCGTATTTAAACAATTATTAAGAGAAAAGGAAACAAGATTTTCTACTTGCTATTCTTTTCCAATTTATATGAAGAGAATTAAAATTTGAAATCTTGTATTCTTGTAACAACTGAAATCAGTATATATAATTTTAATCTAACCATATTTTAATTGATCCGAATAGAACTATTTTCATTCTTTATCAAATTATAAGATTTTTTTGCGTCTTATTAGAATCTAAAAGTTTTCATTTGTAAAGAATAGCATAAGCTAAGAACTATCTATATAACATTGATTTAATTTCGACTGAACTCGATGAAATCTTCATTGACCAAACAAGAATAGAAAGACAAGTTGTTACAAATCGATACCGATTAACGACAACAACAACAACAACAACAACAAAATATTTAAATTTTGCTTTAAATATTTTATCGTTGTTATAACTGAATGATTAATTCATTTAATTAATTAAATTTTCTAAAGACTTAAACTTATTGTTTGTACATTTTTTTGAATATTTTTATTTTTTTTTAATTTTATCAACAACAACAATAACAACAACAACACCAATCTATATTGACCATGTTTTTTCTACTTTTGACAATTTTTTTTAAAAGTTTTTGATAATTCTCTTGATTAACTTGACAATTCCGAGACAAAAAACATATCTTTTTTTTCATTAATCTTTTTTCAACTTTGTCTCTTGTTTCATTTATCAATATAATTTAATATATTCAATGATTATAAATATAGGATAATTAAGTAATCAATGAAATCCAGATACAATATGTGTAATATTCGCATATAGTTATTGCAAAACAAAAAATGAATTACATATGTTTCATTTATAATTTACATTTTATGTATGCGATTTAAGCTAAATTAACAATAAAAAAATTAATAAATAAATAGAATAATATGAAACAATTCCACAAACTATATATGTTTATATATCTTATATAAGTATAGGTATAAAGATCCATTTTGATTAAATGATAATAATGTTATCGAACGAATTATTAAATAAATTAGCATCACAGGTATATATATATTATATATATATATATTATATTATATATTATATTGTATATATATATATTATATTATATATTATATTATATATTATATTATATATATATATATATATGTCTTTTTTATCTAACAAAGAATGTATTATGTAATAGGAAAGTTTTTTACAGTCTATTTAATATAATTTATTCATTTCTAATAATATATCAAACTATAAATTAAAAAGCGGCTAATGTGTCAAGATACAAAACAAAAACAGTTTTGATTTTTTTGGTTTGATATCGTTTCTTAATTTCTTTTGGAAATTATCAACAAATTATACTTGAATCGGATACCTTTGCGTAAATTTTAGCTTTAAATTTGAATAATTTATTGTTATTTTTAACCAAAAATAAAATTTTAATTATTTAATTAAAAATTAATTAATTCTGTTTATTTATCTTATCTTAATTAATTATCTTATCTTAACAAAAAGAGAGAATATTAATTAATTACATATTAATTTTTTTTTATTTAAAAACCGTTTTTTTATTTATTTAATTGTGAAATTAATTATATTTTTTTGTAATAGAAGAAAAACAATTAAAACATAAAAAATATTTTATTAAGATATTAAGATATATATTTTATTAAGAGTATTTCTTAAGATAAAATAAATTCTATTAAGATTTGACTTAATAATAAAATATTATAAAGTTTAATTTCTACAGAATGTACATATTCTTTTGAATATTTTTCTTAGCATATTTGTAAGTTTTAAGTAATAATTATTTTCCGCAATGTAATAAAATTGAATATTATATATATATATATATATATATATATATATATATATAGTCACAATTGAAAAATTTTATGTTATTTATTTTAATTAAAACTTTTAATTACTTTGATATGAACTTCCAAATAAATTAAATTAAACTAAAAACCAATTAAATTATAAATATATTATATATAAATATATTATAAATAAGAAGAAAAAATAATTAAATAAATTTTGCTTTAAATATTTTATCGTTGTTATAACTGAATGATTAACTCATTTAATTAATTAAATTTTTTAAAGACTTAAACTTGTTATTTGTACATTTTTTTGAATATTTTTATTTTTTTTTAATTTCATCAATAATCCATTTTTGTTCCATTGTTGTTTCCACACTTATAAATTTTACGCATTAAACTTATAGCAATTACGACTTTCTAATTACTTTATAATACTTAATTACTCCACGAAAACGAAAAATAAATACATCATAATTAATAGATTTTTTACATTTTTTATTTATTCCGAAAATTTCACACATCTAGAAATTTTTTTTATTCGTTATATTAATGTGTCTAATTGGGAATATCACATATCATATTATAGTAAGTTTTAAAACTTTATATACATTCTTCATACAAGATTTAACTAATATAAAATTTCATTTTAAGAGAGATATATTTATTGTATGTACATATTTATTGTATACTATTATAATGTTATAAACTTTGCAAAAAGATGATAGTTTATATAATTTATAGATAAATGATAAAACCAATTTTTTGAATAGTTTTATAAATAAATAAAATTTATATTACTCTAGTCTCTGAAGAGTTTACAAATATACTTTCAATACAAAATGTTTTTAAAATATGAGTGCAATCAAAATCATCATTTAAAGATATTATTTTTAAAATTTTTTATGAAATTTTTTTTTTTCCATTTTTGTATAATCATTTATAAAAAAAATATATAAATAAATTTATGAGCCATTATTTATATTAAAAAAATCTGAAAAACACTAATGCTATTATATTCCTCATAAATTCTAAATTTTATAATTACTATATACGTATTATTCACAATTGATAATAAGCAACAAATGAAAATAATGAAAAAATAGTTAAATAAAAAGGAAATATTTTATCGTGTAACAGAAAAAAAATCAAAGAAACAAACATTTTCATATACAATATTCGTGCAAAAGATTAAAATTAAATTAATAATAAAAATTTATTGACGAAAAAAATTATTGATTATATAGTATTTCAAATATATAAGAGAATAAAAAGAAGAAAAAAAGAAAAAGAAGCAAAAAGAAATTAAAAATGAAAAATAAATTCAGAAAATAAAAAAGATTCGATAAAATTTATTTTTTAAAGATATTATTATTGAAACACAAAACAGAAAAAAACTAACTAAAGGCTAAAAAATAGAAATAAAAAGCAAAAGAAAAGGGAAGAAAGCAAAAACTAAAATGCATAATGAACGAAACATTTAGCGTTTATTTGATAAAAACAAATTACTCTTACATATATAATACAATCTGCAGTAAAATGCATTGATATTGCTGCCTTTTTTAAGAATTAAATATTGGTAGAGAATAAATCAATTAATATATGATTATTCGTATGATTTTACAAAAGAAAGAAAACAGAAGAAGAAAAAAAGGAAAGAAAATAGATGCTATCAACGTATCAAAGTCTGTAAGCTGTTTCCTATTGAGAGGAACAAAAAAGGAATTACAAAATTAAAAGAAATTACAAAAAGAAGATTCATTTATAATAAAGACAATTTATATTTGATTCCAATTTAATATGGGTTTTTGTAAAGAAATTATTAAATAATAATAATATTCTGTTGCTAATTGTATTATTATTTTATGGAAAAATCTATTTTAAAATATTTAAATTTAATATAAATGTAAAAGTTATGAATATTTTAAAATATTGCATTCATACATGTTACAAACACAAACACTTATTTTTTTATAATGCACTTGTAAGTTTTAGAAACTATATAATTATAAATCAATTTTAATTTTTATAGAGAAAATATTGATTCTTTTTAGACAGAATTGAAAAAAAAGATATTAAAATATCGATAGTATAGCACAACATATAAAATTTTCATTTCTTATAATTTCCACAAAAAAAGCTTCATTCATTCTTTAACATATCAAAATGAATCTATTGAAAAGACAGAAAATATTTGCATTATGATCTATTCTAAATTTAATTATCCGACGTGACAAATAGCAGGCATATAGGTCGATTTCTGTTCTATTGGATTGGCACCAGATTTTATTCATTTTATTACGGCGAAACAATAGTGGCACTCAATGAATCAGCAATCCGTTGAAAAGCGACAGTGTACTGTTGTTAATATTACGCGTATCGCATAGTTGAGTCACATGCTTGCACTTGATGCAATGTAGCTCTTTTAAGAAACGAGAGATAAGATCATTTGGTCTTTGAATATCTGGAATCTCAATATTACATATTATAAACGTATATATTTTCATATATTTCCTATTATATCATAATTATTATAATTATCATAATTGTAATTATCGGCATACCATTGATATAGAATTATCATTATCGTATAATTATATATTATCATATTAATCATTTATTAAAATCATGATTACCTTATTTACTTATTTTAATAATAAGTAAAGTATATGTATTTTTATGAAAAAATTGGTACACATATATGCTAATAATAAGTACTAACTTCACTCACTTCAAAATCCACTTTTCAAAATCAAATAATCTAATTAAATTAGTTATGCATTCATCGGTTATTTTTCAAAAAATGATTAAAACTATTAATTTTATTAATATTATTATAAAAATTATATTTAGTTCAAATTAATTAAATAAATGTTATTAAATAATGAATAAATTTTTATTATATCTAAGTAACTTATTATAAGTATTATTATTATTAATCAATAATAAAGTATTTTAGGAATAGAGTAAATAAATAACAAATTTAAAGGATATTTCAGAAAAAGGTAACTTATTTTTTTATATTATGAAATTAATATAATAATAAATGATGCTGATTTCTTTTTGTTTTATACAGTTTAAGAATTATCTTTCAAATACTTCTTTCAAATAAGTACTTAAATGATTTAAATGATTTTTTTTCGATTCGTATCATATAGAGGAATTTTATTCGTAATATCATATAACACATTTGTGTAATTATAATTATTAACAGCATCTTTTCATCCAGGGATGTTCTCTTATTCATCAGATGCAATTGCGTCTGTCAATGCGGTTTGCGTGCCATAACTTCATGTGAGATGAATTAGAACGGAGAATACTAGTTAATTTCCTTGAAAAGTGATTTATTATCGGATGCTAAATTCATTAAAAGAGGTCAACTATGATATTACTCTACTAGCTGGCTTGTGAATTGATCAGCTTAAATTTAAATTTACCGAAACACTCTTGTATCAATTTTGTGATCCTGGATAGATTATTTCTATATACATGATGGAAAAGAGATAAAGCGATTAAATGATAAAGTTTATGATTAGATTAAGATGAATGATTAAGGTAAATGATAAAGGTTTAGATAAATCTTCTTGAAAGGAATCTGAGGAATCTATGAAATTATTGGTGAAAATATGCTTTTAGAACATATATAATGATGTTTAAGATATTTGAATGGAAAAGAGATATTTATCGTAAAAAAAAGTTAAAATTTTTTATTTTGTATAGTAACTCAATATTTATATGGAGATAATCTGAAAAATATTTGTTATAAATTTTCTATAATCTTTAAATGAAAATATTTCTGTTTTGATTAAGTTTTTTTTGCATTTATTTATGTAAATATTATTAAATATATATAACTGATAAATATTGAAGTATTAATTTCGTTTTTAATTTAATGTATACATAAATTTCGCAAATAAAATTTTTTCCATGTAAAAATTTAGGTAATTAACTTTATTAATTTCTTTGTTAATAATTTTATTTATTAATCTATGTAAATATAAATAATAGTAATAATTAATATCAATGATTTCATATTTAGTCATTAGTACTTCGTTTATATAATTTATATCATTAGTAATAATTAATATATTTAGTGATTAATTCATTTGATGATACATAAATAAAACTAATTAAATTGATCTATAAATGTAGACTAAATTAATTTATGATGCAAATGCGAAAATAAATGATTGTCAATATGATGTCAACCTGAGTAAATCTAATAATTTATATTTATAATTTTGTAATTGTTATATGACACCATATATAAGTGAAAATAATGTTTTTCTAATGCTTTTTACTCATTAATAAATAATATCAAATTCATTGATAATCTAGATCTAATGCTAGATCTAATATCAAAATTAATGTACAAAATAAAAAAAAATTAAAATTTTAATTTATATACAAAAGGATTTTAATTTATATACAATAGTTACAAACTATGCTCGATACATTGGTTTAACCAATTGCTTAATGATGCTATCGCCGAACAGCTTAAATCTATACATTCTATAGTTTTTTTTTTTTTTCGTTAATAAATTTAATAAATTTTAACAGAATCTATTTAACAAAGCTCAAATAAAAATTTTTGCAAACAAAAAAATTGTTCATTTCCGTATTTTTGCACCATCATATATTATAACTTCCATAAAGAGAATAGTAAGAAGTAAGAAATTGAAAACCATTTCATAGATTCTATTTTCTATAGAGCTGAAAAAAGTTTGATAGAAGAAAAAAAATTTGATTATTTTATATATACACGTGCACAATAGGATATTATATAATAAAAAAAAAAGTTTCTCTTTTTGTTCCCATCGAGTTCAAAATGTGAAAAAATTTTAAATAAAACGCAATTAAGTGACGACGAAACTTCAATATAATTTTTTAAAAGAATTGATGGAATACATACTTCTTTTGAGATTTTTTATCTTTACAATAAATAGAATATAATGCAATAAAAAAAAAATTAAATCTTGAAAATTATGCTCAAGATCAATTTTGTAGGAATATTTTTTTACAGATTTCTTTACAGACCCAAAGATAGAATACATTTCGAATAAGTAAAACATAATATTTCTTTAAAATAATATCAATAAAAAAAATAAATTCAATAAAAAAATATAAACATGTATTTATCATATATTTGATATATTAAGTATTGAAACAAAATCCAAAATATTTAAAAAATTGAAAAGCGATTAAAAAATATGTAAAGTTATATAATATTGCGAAATTAATCATTAATATTAAAAAACCGAATTAAAACCGAAGGATGAAACCGATTAAAAAACCGAAGGATGAAAATTATTTGCAAAGTGCATATTCTTTTTATATTATTGCCACAGATTGATATTCGTTTTTCTATAATTTTCTATAATGTTTTTATTTATAATTTTTATAATAGTTAAAATACTTAATTATTTATAAAAAATTAATTAATTTATTAAATAATACAATATTTTTGCGAAAATATTTTTCAGAGAGCAACACATCTATTTTATTTTAAGATTGGAAAACGTCTATTTATTTTAAGATTGGAATTTATTAAATCGATATTTTGGATATCAATGACAACCGCATTGTGCTTCATATTGGCCATTTCACATTTGTTCATATTTGTAATAATATTAGAGAATTTATTGTGATTTAGCAGCTTTAAAAAGATATGAAATTCCTAATTTTAAAATAACAGCTGTATTTTATGTTATCTCAATAAATAATTTAAATAATTATAAATAAATATAAATTTTAAAAATACGATAAATAAAAAATATGATAAATATACGAATACGAAAATATAAAGTCTATATTGCATTATCTGAAAATTTTTTTATCCGAATAATCTTATCTCACTATTTATTGGAACAATAGAGATTTTATTGCAATGTTATATACTGCATAAGATGTATGTATATATTTTTAGATTTTTAGATATATATTTTCTAAACGTAATCGAATCAATGTAAAAATAAATTTTCCTTTGTATGATAACTCACTCACTAGTTATCGGATTGCTTATTTTCAAAAAAAGATGATTCAATAATATCTTTTGATAAATTCTTCGGTTTGTATGAACTATATAAACAAGATATAAATAATTATAATATGTAAATACATAAATAATTCATTGACGAATAATTAATAGCGTTAGAATTATTGTATCATCTCTTATGTTGTTTAAATTTTATAGAAACAGAAATGCAAATCTTTTTTATTATTGTTCAAATTGTTTCGATATAATATTCAATATATATTTCAAATTCAATGCAAATTCTTGAACACAATATTTAATGAAAGTCTTTAGTCTTTTAGTAACATTATTATTTATAATTTCAATTTTTTTGTTTGACTATACATTACGAAAATGATTATTTTTTGATTTATCAGTTACAATAAAGAACCAAAGAATTCAAAATTTTTTTATATGAAAAATGATTAACTTGCTTAGAGATATATCTACAACCGAAAATTTTTTGAATCTTTGTATTTCCGATGATTAATTTTAATAATTAATTTTTAAGTGACATACTGTTGAGATGATTTATATTATGATTTATACTATGATTTATACTATGATTTATACTAATTTATATAAAATTATATAATGTATTAGATGATTGTTAACTAATTTTAATGATTGATAATTTTGTGAAATAATATTGAAGTATCTAGGATGATAGAAATGAACAAATATATATATAAATTCATATACAAAAATATCAATTTTATTATTTTATTAAGTTACAACTAATTATATTATAATATGCATTAGCAAGACAAAAATAATAATCGCTTTGTTTCTACATCACAATTTTCATTATTTAAATAGTTTATAATCGCTTTATCAAATAACCTTAAAATATATAAATATAAGAATATTTCTGTATATTAATTATTGTATTTGTTTGGCTTCAATTTTTTAAAATAATTTCATAAATAAATTATAATACTTTATAATATAAAATTGTTAAATCTGGACAATTATTTCCAGAATTAAAATAAAAAATATTGAAAAAATTTTTAACTTCTTGACTTTTATAAAAATCGTATTTATCATTTTTTGTTTTATCATTTTTCATCGTGTTTTATCATTTTTTCGACAAATAAATGATAAAACAAGATTTTTATCTAATAAAAAGATTTTAAACATAATACAAAATTTATTATTATATTATCAAGAAATCAAAGTCTATAACTTAAAATCATTTCTTCTTCGAATATCGAAAACTACGACTACAAGGATTATTCAGATGTTGTTTGAATTTTCTTAAGCTTCTTTCCACATAAGTTTCACGACGCGATATTTCGGATAATTTTTAATCCTTTAAAACTTCTTGGTAAATCAAAATTCCCTATCCTTCTCATCCTATTCCAAAATCGTCATCCATTTTTTAAAATTTTCAAAATCCCTCGAAACTTCGACACGTCATCCTTTCCATTTGAAATCGCGAATCCGTAACCAAAGGGGAAGTTTCTTCTAAAATCGATTTGTTCATTTCGCGTAAGTATTTTTTTCCTCGGATTCCTCAGTCTCTCGAACGATTACTCAACGTCACAAGTATTCCCACCGCGGAAGTGAATATATAAAGAATAAATGCGCACGCTGGTCTAACCAAAATATGTACTCGTTCCATTCCATCAGTTATAATTTATGATCACGAATAACTAAACATAATGTTCACGATTATATGTAAATTTTGTGACACTTGCTCCCACTATGGCGTTCCTATCTTCCTGATGTTTATTTATGGAAAGAGAAATTATTTCACAAATAAACATTTAATATGCCTTTCCTATTTCTTGTTTAAAACGATTAATTTTATTCTTATTTGATCTATCTTGAGTAATTTAATAATTTGCAATGACTGGATGATAAAATTTTTGGAAAAAAAAAGTTAATACTTATTTCTTTTAATATATAAATTGTAATTTTAAAATTTTCTTTGTAAATTTGACAGAATTGTCTAAATTATCTAAATAATGTAATCTAAATATATTTGAATTAGAATATATTGGTAGGAGAAAATATAAGAAAAATAAATCATTTAATAAATCGAATTCAATGGAAATTTTATTTGAAAGAGATAATATGCAACAATCTTTATATATGCCAAAAAATGAAGCAAAATTCGATGTCCTATTTATATTTTATTTCATCTAATGAAACTCTCTGATGAATGATTAAATTAATTTTAATGATTTAATAACTATTTTTCTTTTTTTTACATGAATTTTTTATTCAATGGAAATGGGTAACATATGGTTACATAATCGAAAATTGTCTTGAGGACAGAATATAAAAAAGATTTATTTTATAAGAAAGAAATGATTGCTTTCGAAATTGAGAGAATAAGAGCATTTTTTGCTTGATATTATTGAATATTTTTTTTTTTTTTATTAATTTTAAATTGATCAAACTAGTCAGAACAACAAATTTTTTGATTTTTCGCTTTTATACTTATTATTTTTATTTTTAAACAATTATATTGTAATGTAAATGTAATGTAACAAATTTATCATAATTTTATCATAATTTTTGAACTATGATCTTTTATCGTGGATAGTAAGTCTTTATAATATAAGTATTATATAAAGATATTTGAAGACAAAAAAAATTATAATAATCATAATATGTTATATTATATATTTTCAGATTCTAAAGAAAAATAGAAATAGTCAATGAAAATAGAAATTTAACTAATAAAAAAAATTAAATCATATTTATACAAAGAATAATTTTAAATAAATTACATTAATGGATTAATGAAATAATAAACTATTAATCTTTCAAGTATTATGGTTTATCACTAAAAATAAATATTTTTCACAATATGTATTATTATTTTATATTATTGTGCAAATATCATTATATTATCCTTATATTATCTTTTTATTTTTATCATATTATATTATTATCTTAGTACTAGAATCACTAAATTTGTCAAAAAATAGATTTCATAATTTTTATTTCATGATTATTATTGAGAACATGAAAATGTTTTTTTGATAAAATAAATATTTTATTAAAATATAAATATAATTATATATATCTCTTTATATTAATAACATTATTTGAATTACAAACATTTATTTATAAAATAATAAATATTTAAATATTTATTACATGTCAATAGTTTTAACGTTAATCTCATATTTTTATTATATTATATTATATTATGTTATTCTGATATATATATATTTTATATTAAAATAATATAATGTACATTCAATAAAATAATACATAAACATTTTTATATTTGTTATGCAATGATTTTGGTTTTGTGTGTGTGTGTGTGTGTGTGTGTGTGTGTGTGTGTGTGTGTGTATGTATACGAACTTTTTAATTCTTAAAATAATTCTTAAAATAAAATTATCAAAATATATATTATATTAAAGATACATTTTGACAATATTTTTAATTGTAATAATTAGAAAATAGTTTTCCCAAAAATTGTATATTTTTTTACATATAACTAATCTTCATTTGTATTTTAGAATTTTTCATATATATTATAACAAGATATTTAAAAAAAAATAAATCATTTAAGAATAAAAAAATAATAAAATTTATAAAATATTTTATTTTATATTTGACTAATAGTCAGATTTTAAAAATTTTGTTTGATTTTTCTTAAAGAAGGAATATCATAATTAAGTTTTCACAGAAAACAAACACTTCATTTATTTTTCGTCTGAACTAAAAATATCAATCATATCTTCGTGTTTTTTAATCAAGTTAATCAAGAGGTATCATTTTTAGTTATCTACTTTATGATTTCTGTCTTATGTGAGTAGAATATTCTTGATGATACATTTAAAAGAGAGATTATAAGAGATTAAAAAAGATAATATATGCAAAAATAAAAAAAATAAAAAATGTAGAATAAAATTTTTATTACTTGAAAATTTTGCTTTCACAAAAATTGAAATTAAAAATTTTTTAAATTTGATCATATCTAAACATAAGTATTAAAAATAAGTTTAATATTTATAATAAGATTATACTGATATTCATTTTTTATTTTTTATTGTTTCATGACAATTTTCAATTCTTTCAAAATTAATATTAATGATAAAATTATTTAATAAAAATTAATCTGAAGTTTCAAAAACTTTTACTTGAATTATTAATTGATAAAAAATTTCTTATTTACTTTTTTAAATAAAACAAACATTTCCAATTTAATATAAAATAAATCTCCAAAATAGAAAGAAAATAAGAGAAGTCTTACATTAAATTTATAAATTTTGAAATTTTGAATAGTTAACAAAAAGAATTTTGTATCGCTTTAATATGATTTGAAATTACATTCATGAATTTGGATGTTCATGCACATAGGATATATAAGGAACATGTCATTATATTTATAAAATATGCATATGCATATGCATCAAGTATATGCAAACACATAAGATATATTAAAATAATATAATTTAAATATAATATAATTAATAATATAATTAAATATAATATAATTTATTTATTATTTGTGATAAAATTTGATGTAATTTTTTAATAATAAAAAATATTTGTTATATTCAACTTTCTTTTACATATGTTGCTTGGATATTTTTTATACATATAACTAATGTAATAGTCACAACTTGATTAAGATACATACTTGATGATTGATTATTTTTTATTAATAATTTTTTATTAATAAAGCATTGACGAAAATTTTTACAAAAAAAAAATATTCCTTAAAATTACCTCAAGAATCTCCAGTTTATAAATAATTCCACAATTTTGGAATGTAGCATGTATAAAACATGTTTATTATTTTTTTTTATTATTATTCTATTATCTATTTTCTATTATTATTTATTCTATATCTGGTTATTATAATTTGCATTACAATAATTAACAATTTTTTCATATTTTTAATTTTTTAATTGTTAATATTATAAATTATTTTATAATTTATAATTTATTATTTTTTATTTTTTATTTTGTAATTTAATATTTAAATTATTGTATTCCAAAGCATATTAGCGGAAATTATGATTTCTTTTTAAATATATATTCAATTGTTTTTTTTTTTTGAAGTGCTTGTTTCGTTTTCTATGTTTATTTACTTATTTACTTATTTAAATTAGCTGTTTCAATATTAATATTATTTTTATGTGCAGTAATAAGTAAATATTATGTCATTTTTTTTCATATGTAATAAAATAAATAATACAATTTTATTAATTTTCTTTCTTAAAAATGTATATTTATATTTATTGATTGATATTAATATGTTTCTTACAAATATATAGTAGAGTGTTTCTAGATTTTTATCTATTTCAAAAATGAATTATAGTTGAATCTCGAATCCAGCATTGTATTATGTAACATTTATCTATTTGTCTCTTTTGACATTGTATTAGATAATAAGCACATACTAATTTCTTATGATTTTTATGTTTTATTTCTAATCAGTAAACTATATGCTTATTTTTTAGACACGAGAATAAAAGATTATGTGTCCATTATACTTATAAAAAAGGATAACCTGGTGACCATTTGGAAAAAATATTCAATTATTGATATTGATGAACTTCTAGTAGCAAATGTAAAAGTATTCATGCACTGATTAAGATTTCACATACAAAAACAATGATAACAAAATATAAATTTTTTTCTTTTTATATAATTATCTTTTTTATTTTGCAATAATGGAGAAATTTTGTAGATACTTAATATTTTTTATATATTAAAATATCTTCTAAATACTAATAAACTAATAATTAAAAATAATTAAAAGAAACTTTTATTTGAATTTTTTTATTTTTTATAATGAATATATGAATTTATTATGAATTTAAAGTATTAAATCGAAAAATAATTGAATTTTGTTTTAAGAAATGTTTCCTTAGAAATAATTTAAATAACAAAAGAAAATTGCATAATACTTATATGTATACATTTTACATAATAGTTATATAATTAGTTTTATAATTAGTTAGTTTTATAATTTTTTTAGTTTGTATGTTTAATAAATTTCCGTTAGATATCATCGATATTACATTATAAAAATCTTTCGACTTACTAATCGAAAGAATTAATTAAATTTCATGTTACAATTTATTTTTTCTTGAGTTTTCTAAATCTTTATCTTATAAATATATGTATCAAGTGGCGGAATTAGCGATCAAAATAAGGTAACAAAAAAAGAGGAGAAAAATTCTAAAATATGAATATCAAACAGTATTATTCGTTGTCAAAAAAAAAAGTGCTCATACATTTTAGATATATATAGAAAGAAATCTATGAAATCACGAGGAATAAAAATATTGGCACTGCATAAATAGATAAGTAGAAGCCAAAATTATGCAAACAACAATTGCATATGGATTACACTAGTATATGATAATCGTCCTTTTAAGAAAATTAAGAAATCTGTTATATCTCATATTATTTATCTCATATTATATATCTCATATTTTTTACATGTTTATACAGATTTATATTCTAATACATTCAACTTAGTTTACTTGAGAAATGCATTAGAATTATTATTTAGAAAATCGAAGATCAAATTTTTTCTTTTTATAAAAGAAAATGAGAAAAATTTCTTTGTTTGGAAGAAAAAATCAAGCATCTGATTATATAGAACTTATAAAAAAAAAATTAATAACTTTAAATTAAACTAAATTTATTATAAATAAATTGAACTATTTAATATTATTTAACGATAATAAATTAATTAAACTTAATCTAATATACATATAATATAAATACATATAATTCGAGATAATAATTAATTTTATAATGCTTTGACATTATTTAAATTATTGTATTATCAAGTATAATAATGAACATGTTAGATTTAGATTTAGTATAAAGAATATTTTCTATATTTCATTATTACAAAATTATATTTTAAAAATCGATAAAGATAACTAGAACATTAACTTACTGATTTTATCCTTTCGAAGTAATATCCCGTTAAAAATACAGCTTAATATATTTATAGATCATTTCTAGAAGACCGATTTAAAAAACTAAAACAAAAAATTAGAATATAAAAATGTCAATTAAAATTTATTTGTAAGTAATTTAAGTTTACATTAAACATGATGGAAATAGAGTTATCTCTGTCTATAATGCTCTATGTATTCATAAAATTTCTTTTAAAACAAAATTTTCATAGATTTTATATAGATCAATAGTTAATGTAATAGTTAATCTCGCGTAATTTATTTACAATAATTTATTATGACATATTAGAATAATATAACTAATTAAATAAAATATTATTAAAAATTATATTAATAACAAACAATATAATAGATTAGAATTAAGATTAGATTATTAATAATAATAGATTATTAATTAATGTGATATGTTATAATTAGAATATTCATTGAAAATAGTATGTATTCTCTGTTATAGACTACGTAATTTGAAATATATATTTATCTTTTCTTTTTCTACTTCATTCTTTTTTAATCTATTTCATTAGCAAATAAAACATAATATAATATAAATTGTAATTTTGTAACATCACTCAAAAATATCACATCTACCTGAAAGATCGTTGTAATGCTAGAAAGAAATAAAGAACAATAACTGCAATTCATTTGACTCAATGAATTTGTAAACGCAATGAATTTGTAAACACTTTTTGATGATTCACAAGCACGCAATAGTTATAATTAAGAATATGCATGAAACAATTACGAAACCACTTTTTCATGATAATTAATGCGATCTCTAAATAAAATTGAAATGGAACCATTTTTAATATCAAAAAAATTCTCATCGTGATTATTTTTTCGTAATTAGCGATGAAATTATGGTTTGCGGCGATGCTCCTGGATATAGATGCAGTTTTAAATATCGAAAAAAAAAATGTTTTCTCTTAGAAAAGAACGAATATTTTTGTGTTCTATTTCATGTCGTAATTCATAATTTATTTTAATTTTTTAACTCATTTTAAATTTTTAATTATAATATATAAATATTTAAAAATCATAAGTATCTTTTTCTATCAATTGTAAATAATGTTTTGTGGAATAATAGTCGTATCGATTATACAAATACAATAAAATATAAAAAGTTTTATTAAAAAAGAATAATTTTTTTATCAATCTGAAAAATTTCAAATTAACTGATTTTCAATTATCAATTAACTGATTTTCGATTATCTGCGATCTTGATTATGTGATATACTCAATATTAATTTAAGAAATTAATCTTTAGATACACAATATTATGACATTGTAGTATTAAACTATATAATGTTATTTAACAAAACATATTTTATACTCAATATTAATTTTAAAGAAATTAGTCTTTAGATACACAATGTTATGGCATTGTAGTGTTAAACTATATAATGTTAAGATATTTAATAAAGCATATTTTCATTTTTGAAAAAAATATTTAAAAAATCTTTGGAATTGTATATTTTTTAAAAACATTTCAGTGTGTCAACATGTTCAATGTAAATTTAGAATTCAAGACAATATATCTATACCAATCTCATTGCAGTCAATATATATATATATATATATATATATATATATATATCATATATTCTATTGTTCTCAGTTTAATTTTTTTTTTCTTTAAAAACATATAATCAGAAAATTGATCTGCGATGTCATTGATCGCTTATATGTTTCATCGAGAATGATTCTTTGAGATGAATTCCTAAAATGAATCTTTTAAAAAGAGAATTTCAGAAAACACATGCGTTTCTATAAATTGAAGAAAAAGAATTTTCTAATCTTTAATCTAATAAGGATTTTTTTTAAATTTTGAATTTTTTTCAAATCTTGTATTAATCATAAGAATTTTGTGAATTTCGTAAATTCAATGACATATATAAATTTTTATTTGCTTATGTGAAAAAATATGAATTTGCTTTTAACTATAAAATAGAATTTTATATATTATAATAATAATAAATAATAATAATAAATTATTTTTATTACTATATAACATATACTATATAACTTCACGAATGGATTAATGTTAATTCATAATATAAACAATTTTTAATATATTCTATCATATTACATTATAATTATGATTAATGTCAATTGATATTAAAGAAATCATTTTTATGTCAATATTGGGATAATATTCAATAAAGAAGATAATTCTTAATTCAATAAAGAATAAAATTACAAAATTATATATTAATAACAAAAAAAAATTCCAGAAATATTCAAAATATTATAAAATATACCAGATTTCACAACTTATCTGTAATATAAAAAATGCAAATAAATAAATGAATATGGAAAGATATCCATGAAAAATTGATACAGTAAACATTGATACAATTAATGGTATTACAATTCAAAATGATTCAATGATGGATAAACAATTGATACTTAATCAATTGATATTCAACAAATATAACAAAACTGAAAGAAATTTTTCTGGCTAAAATGCTGTCATAATAAAATACTTATGTAAAATGGACAAAGTGAAAACAAAATAAAAATAGATGTGAGATTTAAATGTATCAAAAATAATATATTTTTATTAAATGAAATATTGTATATACAATATATTGGAAAGTCAATTTTACTCACTACAATAAACAAAATTAATATACAAAAATTAAGTTTATTTAATTTATTAATTTATTAAACTATAAGTAACTTAAGTTCAATAAGGAATATTACTATTAAAAACAAGACGAGATTATGTTTAATGATAAAAGTAATTTTATTTTATTTATATTTCAGTATATCTGTATATCTTAGTATACACAAATTTCAATTTTTTTTAATTTAATCAATAATAAATAATATTTTTTAATTTAATAAATAAGTATATTATATTATATTAAGTATATATTATATTATTAATTAATATTTAATAATTGAAATTTTTGTATATCAATCATATTTTTAATTTTTTTTTACATAGATTTTGATTTATCCAAATTGTCTCATTTTTAATAGGATGAGTTAATTAAAATTCGCAGAGAATTATTAGTATTAAAAAAAAATTGAAAAATCCGGAAGTAAATTCTACAATGAATTCTATAATATATATATATGAATCTAAAAATTGATTTAAAAATTAATGAATTTAATTTAAAAAAAATTAAACTAAAATATTGTTTTTATAATAAATGAAATATATATACCATTTTATTTTTAAAATTAATTAGATATATATTAATAGTGTTTCAATGTATATCTCATATGCATAATTATAAATATTATTTATTCTTTTACTTGCTTAAACTCTAATAACTCTAATAGAAGAAGTGCAATAAAAAAAATAAATAAATAAATAAATAAATAAATAAATAAATTATTGAAAAAATAAGGAATTCCAGTTCAAAAGAAAAAAAACAGAAATAAGAATAAATCTACTCCTACTAAAATGTAATAAATATATATGCTACATTATTCAAATTTTCTTGTCTTTCATCGCAAAGTAGCTTGTCCCAGTTACCAGAATCATCTCTATATACAAAAACTGCAAACATAGTTTAATTCACAAAACCTTGAAATTCTTCAGATATTTAGATATTCGAATTACATCATTGTAAGAGACAGGCGATAGTGATATGTGCAAAAAAAATACAAAGAATTAAAACTAAATTCGCCACTCATTTCATCTTCTTTCTTTTCGTAAATATATACCTTAATTCTTTACTTTTCTTTACTCTCGATTGCTTTTTTCCCTATTTTCTATCTCTTGGTCTCTCCTCATTAATGATCTTTTTGACAATTGCTTTTATTTACTAACTCCAATCTTTCAACGACGATCCATATTTCTCCGGTTTTAATTGTTCTTAAGTCCTTCCCACTTCGTTTGCTATTGCATTTTTATATATACTTACTTATTCCATTTTTTATTTAATTAAACATTTTCATATTGAATTATTTTACATATACAATAGAATTGTGATTCTTGCAACGTTCATATGTAGTTTTGCTTAAGACAATTCGCTTTTTTTTTCTTTTTCTATTGTAAAAGAATAGAAAAAAAAATGAATATTTTGCACGATATTTTGAGAAATATGTAAATATGTATAGATAATAAATAAGATTGTTTCTAATCAGATTGTGATAAAATATTCTTTGTTAATATAATGGATAAGAAGGCGTAAAATTATTAACATGTTTTCTTTTTTCTTTGATTTCTTAATTAAAAATGTATAAGATATTTTGCACAGTATTAAGAAAAATATATATATAAAGATAATAAATAAGATTGTTTTTGTTGAAAATGAGATAATTTCTTTATTCATACCATAAATAAAACAAGAAAACATACTATACATATAATCAGATTTCGATTAACATTGTATATATAGTCAAGACACAATTATTTTTATTGTTTTTGTTGAATTTTAAAATTTCCTTTCTAGTCATGTTCGAGTTTTCTTCTTAGTCATGTTCGAAGTTAAGAATGTAACATTTAATTTCTTCATCTAATTTACAAATAATAATAAATTTTTAAATCATTCATATTTTTTATTATTAGATAATTTTTTAATCATTAGGTAAAAATTTTCTTTTCTAATTTTTTAAAATGAAATTTAAATTAGAAAAAAATTAAAAATTTTGAGAAAAGAGTTTGTAATATTTTATTATTTCTTCCAGAATATCTATTTTGATTTGTTTTAATTAATAAATATATTCAAATTTACTATAAAACTAAAAATTATTAAATATTTATAAAAAAAGTTCCATAGGTGTATTTGACAGAACATTTGCGACTTTAAGAATTAAAGAATTTAAAGAATTAAAGAAAGATTTTAAAAAAGGATATTCTCTAATAATATCTTAAAATATTATTATTATAATGAATCATGAAAAATTAAAATTTTAAATATATATGCAAATAAAGAAATAAAATTAAATTTAAAATAAACATAGATACATTTAAAATTAGCTTTTTTCATTTTTTGCTCAACCTATACTTTATATATGTTATAAATAATGATAATAACTTTTATTTTATCTATTATTAAAAACGAATTCTCTATTGAAGGAATAGAATTCAAATATATTGTTTATTTGATAACAAGATTTTTTTTTATTATTATTATTTCATGAATTCAAATTCATATAATTTCAATTCAAAATGCGGGATCAACAAAATTTATTAATAAAAATAAATACAAAATTCATATAAAAGCAGTAAATTTATCTAATTTGATCTTGCCAAAATTCTAAATTCAAAAAATTCTAAATTCTTATTCAAATCAATCGAATATTTGCATCAGGAAAAAAATAAAAGATATGTCCTTATTAGAAAAATTTGTTTTATTATTTTTTTATCTTTAATCTAAATTAATCTAAGTATCTTTAATCTTTAATCTAAGTCAATCTCTTTTAATCTAATCTCATAAATCTTATTTTACTTATAATTAATTTATAAATAAATATTACAATAAATATTACATATAAAACGGTCAGAATATAGAGAAATATATAGAAAATATATTTTATAATCATGAAAATTTCTGCTATTCCTAACTCTAATATTAATCGAGCGGATCTTTTTGTAACTATAGCTCTGATGCTGCTCACAAAAATTTTTGTTTTAATATGATTCGTATGAAATATATCTCTATGATTAATTTTCAAACTTTGAAAATTTTGTTCTGGTTGTTTGCATTTTGTTTTGTATCTTTCCGGCCATTTTTCTTTGCTTTGTAATTAAATCATTTTTAATTTGCCATCATGAACACGATTTTGCTTTGTTTGATTTCTCGAATTGAATTCTTCTTTGCTATAGATTCTTCTCATATGATTTTAATAAATAAATATTTTGATGTCATAAATATTTTGATGTCAAATTGATATGATTATTTTAACTTTTTAAATTTTCAAAACCGATTAGATTTGAAAGCAATGCTGCACACAGAAAAATTAATCCCCACTTATAATGAATTTCCTGAAGTATAGAATAATAATTACCATTGAAATTGGCATAGATGAAAAATATTTCAAGTCTATTACTTCTAACTCATTTCTGGAATTATAGTAAATAGTAATAAAATTGATTTATTATAAAATTTGCTATTAACAAATATTTTATTTTAAAACAATCAAGAACAAAGTACATATATTAATGAATTATGTTTATCACTGAATTCATAACATTCTAAAGTTCTGTTCGTCCGAGATTACAAAGTTCAAGAATTCGGAAGATTTTAATGTAAAATTTTGATGTAGGTAGGATTCAAAGGTTTTGAGATTTAAAAAATTCTGAGATTAAAAAAGTTTTTATTTTGAAAAAATTCTGATTTTCTTGAATTTCATCAAAATATTTATGTAAGAAATTCCAATTTTCTCTTTAGTAAAGAATCTTGATCATATCACTTTAATTGAATCAATTATATCGGAATGAAATAATGAAAATAATTATGTTGAATAATCCAAAAAGCAAAATAATCATTTGGAAATGATTACTTGACAACTTCGTCCTCATCCTGAGGATTTCATTTCGTTCCATGTTCAATAAATTTATTACCGTGACATTCATTAATTATTTTAGTCAAACTATTTATGTTGGATAAAAAAATAGAACTTTTAAATTTGTCTATATATTTTGAAATTATTCTCTCTCTTTTGTACGAGTGAGTTATATGTTTTTTGAGGAAGAATATCTTAATGGTAACGTGATATTATTAATATAATTATATACAGAAATGTTGTTGAAACAAAGTTAATTAGGATTAGTGAAATAAATGGTATTTAAAAATAAAGAATCGCAATTCTTTTTCTTTATTTGCAATTTTCCACTCTTATTCACAATATAATTGTATTTTCTTTCAGTTTATGACAATTAAAATTAACATTTGATCAGAATATTTATTTTTCGAATAATTTAAAGTGGAAATTTAATAAAAAATATACTCAAAAATGAAATTTGTATTTACATGTAATATGTAATTACATTGCGGTATTTATCTTTTCTTGATTGAGATTAATTTTCTGTATAAAATGAAAGGATATTGATGATACTTTCAATAAAATATTACCTATTTGTAATAAAAAGTAATTGGAAATACACATTATATAAATAATAATAATTATATTGATATAAAATATTAAATTAAATTATAAGAAAATTAATTTCAAAATTAACATAAAAGAAATAATTAAATCATAATAAAATAATAAATTTAAAAAATTAAAATAAAATATTAACACATATTAATTTTTTAAATATTAATATATCTAAAAGAAATACACGCAAATTACTTTTTATTACAATTTGATTATTTCTTTTAATTTTTAAGAGAAAAATTTTCTAGAATCAATCTTATTAGGGAATAGATTATGAAATGATTAAAAGTAATAACAAGAAAAAATATATTTAATAAAGAAAAATAGAAATGAATTATGTTATATAGATATGGATCGTGTCTTTGTTCTACTACTCTGAGCTCTTTATGTCGCACACTTCAAAAAGAAGACAGACAAAACAGAATCGAAACAGCGATCGTGTTCAGTGATACACATAAATATACAAGAATGAATCGTACCATATATAAATTTAACAAACCTATTTATGTTCATTTATATCACTTGTTTATATTAAAATTTCTATTTTAATATTATATTTTATATTTTTACACATATATTAAATTCTCTGAAGAAGTAACAAAGCACACTATTCTTTCGTTTTATTAATGCTATGTATAATATATATATTTTTTCGTCATAAAAAATCTAAGAATAGAAAATCTAATTAAGAAAATCTAATAAAGAATATTACTATATTTATGTAGTAATAGATAATGTATATGTAGAATAAATAATGTATAGTAATATTATTATATTACTATACTTATCAAGAATATTACTAATATTTATAAGATGTTCTATAATTATGGATAGATATAATATTATAGTTATAATAATATTAGAAAATTATTAATAAATATTATAAATAATCATAGTTAACAAAACATGAAAATCATTTTGAATTAATTAACATTCTGATTAAACTTGTTTTTTTAGTTTTTTAATATAATTTTATAATACTGTTGTAATTCACTATAATATATGCAAATTATATAGAATAAATTAATCACAATACCAATGTAAAATGAAAAATTTATCATCTTATCTTTGTTACATTATTCCACACAGATTATATGAATAAATAATGTTAAAATAAAATTGAAAAATATCAAATTTATTTTATAGCATTCTTGATATTCAATTTTGTATTTTTTATAAATTGGTTTTTTATATAAAAACTTACTTTTGTTTAATTTCTAATTACTAATTTTGTTAAAGACAAACCTAAGATTTAAAATGAAGCGATCAGATAGTCTAGATTTCATTTTCAATAGTTCGAGTATTTTCAATACTATAACAGTTTATGATATACAATGATATACTATAACAATTTATGAGCAGATACAGTTCTTTAACGCTTTCTAAATTTTCAATTTAAACAGAGATATACCAACAATGACTATTTCACAAGTCATTTGCGACGGATTATGGAAACAATGCACAGATCTTGATTCATACTGCGATGCGAGAACTTATTCTTCGAAACTATCCTCCAATGTTATTTGATTCCTTTTGCATTTTCAAAATTGAAGAAATGATTGGAGGAAAAACTAAATCTTTTCTAGATCAAATCAGTTAGAATAAAAATAGAATATAAAAATAGAAAGGTCAGATAAAATTCAGTAACGATATAGTTCGCATCAGAATATAGTTAAAATAATTATAATCATTAATCAATTGCAAACAGTTAAAGTAAAACATCATTCGTTCACTTAAACATAATAAACAGTAATATAATCCTACGACAATGGATATCCTTCTTAATATCTTAAATTTAGGCACCACATTTATGTCTATAATTTAATGAAATATTTAATGAAATGTGCATAATATTTAATAAAATACTTAATAAAGTCGTTCAGTTTTTGACAAATTTCAACAAATTCAACAGATTTCGTTCAGTTAACAAATTTAAACTGTCAAATTTTTATAAACAACAGTAACAGTCTTAAGTTATATACTTTTATAAGTCAATTTTATTATTTTTTTTTGTTAATTTTTCATTGTATTACTTAATATCTATTTTACTATCTTAAACTATATTATCAGTTTATATATTAACATAAAATTAGTCTATTAGTAATAAAAAAAAAAATATTTGTAATCCTATATATATTTATAAGTCCATTATACCATACAGATAATACATCACAAATCTTCAATTAATTCTATTAAAACTACAAACATCCTTTAGCAAATTCCTAACACAAAATGAAACACCACTTTTAATCGTTTCACATAACAAATCAAATCTCTAATCACTCATTTATTTAATCATGATATAATATATTGAGGGTGAATACTAGCATTTCATGAATCGCATTAAATTATTTATACACATTGCGGTCTAGGCAATCTATTTTCCCATTTTATGGTGCTATATTGAATTTTCAGTTATGTATATGCAAGTGAACTCTCTTGTATAGATACGCATAGGCACTATGCGTAATTTGCAATGATAACAATTACATTCAACACCTGGCATGAACTGTTTCCAGTTATCAATCTATAAACCGTATTATTTCTTCCGATAATAGTCGATTGAACAAATTTCGGATGGAAAATTTTATTTTGAACTACTCGATCGTTTATTTTTCATCATATATATGGCGCGTGATAACGGTTTAACGAGATTTTTTCAATTCGCAAGATAGAATTACACAGATTAAATAATTGTTTCCGAAATTTTTTTTTCATATTAACAATGTTGTAAAAATATGACAAAAATTTTTTGGTGGAAAAAAAGATGTATATTAGTATTTATAAATTTTAATTTAAATAATAAATTTAGAAATTTTAAAAATGGATATTTTATCAAAAAATCTTAAATATCGATAGAATTTTGTTAATATATCGTGTATGAACAGAAAAAATATAATAGAGATATATACATTATAAATGAAAGCATAGAAGAAAAATATGCATTTTTGATATCAATTATTAATAGTATAATACTTGATTTTTAATATTAATTTGTTTTATAAATAATAATAAAAAAAATGTTAGATAAGTAAATTTTATAAATATAAATCATACATATATCATAGGATATAATCATATACCGAATTTAAATGTCAAAACTTCAAAAGCGAGTAGATGATCAATAAAAGAAAAGTCCTTTAAAAATTTGCTTGTTTTTACTTATTTTGAAAAAAATTGTAAAAAAAAAAAACAAAAGTGTTTTTGCTTTTCTATTATCAACTTATAGGTTCAAATGAAAATATTCGAATAGTTTTTTATTTCTTTATGAAATTAATGAACAAAATTTTGTATTTTTAATGAAATTTTGTAATTGTATAGAGTATAATGAATTATATGGAACAATTTTTTTTTTATTGAAATTTAATTTTAAAAATATGAAATAGATGATCAAAATTTCTCAAATGAAATTAGAAATTGGAAAAATATTTATAATTTTGGAAATTAACTTCATTTTCTGAAAAAAATTTCAGAATAGAAAAAATTTCTCTATATGCATATTTATTATGTTCTATAATATAATATGTTTCATTAAAATCAGAATTTTCGAATTAGATGAATTTAATAATAAAAAATTTAATTAATAAAATAGTAATCAAACTTTAATGAATCACAATATGTATTCGTGATATTTTTATTTACTGAACAATTCTATGTCACATTATTTATGTATGTTCCTCGCAAATATAAACTTTGCCTCGAACGAAAATGACCGTAATTAATTTAGGAAATGCCTTGAATTTGACGAACATGCATTAAATTTCGAAGATACTTTAAGAAGTCAGATATTAAAAAGAAATTGTAAATCTTTGAAAAAATTCTATGAACTAAAAAAGGCTATTAAAATGGCTTCATAAATTTATTTGGCAATTCTAAAATTCTATTCTAAAAAATAAATTAAAATAAATTATAAATAAATTATTATAAATTCTGCAAATATATGTATATCATATATTAAAATTTTTTGTATAATAATTATTTTTTTAATGATATATTCTAGTATAATAAAAAAATATACGATCTTATATAAATATATATAAATATATAAATTATATATAAATTTCTTCTATACATTTTGAACGAAGTAAACAAATTTTTCAAATATTTTAAAAAAATAAATAAAAATACAAATAAATTTATATTATATTATATTATATTATATTATATTATATTATATTATATTATATTATATTATATTATAGAATAATAATTAAAAATATTACTCTGTTGAACATAATGTAGTAATATTATACAAATATGTAATGTTGGATAACAATGTTCAACTTAGCTAGATACAATCAGCGAAACATATAATTTTCTTTTCATATGAAATACTTTATTTGATGATGAATTGTTCGTTGACGTAGTCAGATCAAACACATCATGTTGCATGACGATCGATAATTGTGATATATTTTTTCTCGGCCATTTGCTTAATAAAATATGTTGGTTTGATAGAAATATATTTTTTCCCTGCAAAATTGAATAACTTATAAATTTTTTATTATGTAGATAAAATGAAAATAGATGATAATATTGATTGATATATAAAAGATAATATTTGCATAAATATTTCAATCTTTGATTAATCGTTTCTATTTTAAATTTTCATTATTTTTAAATATATAAGTTTCTATTTTAAATTATATATAAATTAAATTTATTATAATTCTAATCATAATTGTATAATATATAATTATAATTTATATAATTATATAATTTAAAAAAATATAATAATAAATATAATAAAATATAATAATTAATAAAAATATAATAATTAAATAATTTAAAAAAAATAATATATAATTTAAAATTAAAATTTCTATTATAAAATAAATACTTATATTATTATGTACACATATTTTTATTTTGTGTATATACTATAAGTATTTGTATTTTATGATATAATTTCTAAATATTTTATCATATAACAATTTTAATATATTTTATATTGATAAAAATTGGATTTTCTAACATAATTTTAATATATTAACATTGAATTAATATTAAAAATTCATCAAAATGGTTTTGAAAATATTTTTAACTTAATTTAATAAGTTAAGTTTCTTAATATTAACTAATAATTAATATTATATCAATATTATTAATATTAATTGTAATGAATTTAGATATTAAAGTTAAATATATATATTTTTCAAGTATATCAAGTATATATATTTTTATTCTTTAACTCTTTACGTTAATATACATAAAAATATACAAAATTTATATTATTAAATTTTTTTGATATTTCTATTCTGTATTGAAAAAAATAGCATAGAAATAATTTGTAGTATAACAAATATAAAATATAAATATAAAATATTTGTTATACTAATATATAATAATAATAATCTGTATTATTAAATCAAAAATTAATAATTAAATTTTCACAAATTTAAAATCAAACAATTCCTGACATGAAACTTTTTATTTTGTATACAATATACAAAATAACATGGAATAAGATCTTTGTTTGAAATTTGAAGAAATTCATTTTTAAAAAAAATTAAAATTTTAAAAGATAAATATGATTATCTTATTTATATGTTAAAATTTTTTAAGTTTTTAATTGAATTTGTTAGCTCCAATCGACTCATGAAATTATGATATATAAAATTGATTTAATTAACTAATAAAAGTTCTATTGTTAATAAATTATTACTTTGATTAATAGCAATGTCCAATGAAAGGTTTATTAGGTTTATTAAGTATATTATTGAATGAATGTGTGAATTTATGAAGTGAAACTTCTTGTTAGTTCTTTATTATTATATATTATATATATATATATTATTATAATGTTTTTTTAATTCAAATTGTTTAATTAATTCGAATAATTAAATTCAAAGCGTTTTATTTTTTCCTTGAATTTTACAAATATATATAAATTTTGTGATCTCTAAAATCTCCTTCATATTCATCCGAGGAGAATCCTCGGTGGGGCACATATGCGGCCAATAACATAAACCAATCTTTTCATTATGCAATGCCCCCAATTTAAAGAAAATTCTTAGAAAGTTCTCTAATAAAGGATTATATCACTCATAAAGTCCATTGTTTGCAAAAAAAATTAATTTGCAAATATTGGTAGGAAAAATTTTTTCAAATGAAGAATGATTATCATTTGCATATCGTCTTAAATTCTAAAATCTAAATTAATTATTAATTAACTAATCTAAATTAATTCTAATATCAAATTCATACTGCATATTGAAATATTTCTAAAAAATATATATTCTCGAAGATTTATGTACATCTAGAAATAATTTCTTTTAATAATATAATTGAAATAAAACTTGAACATTTTAATACTTAAAATTTTGCTCTATTCGGAATATTGTTATTACAAAATTATATTTAAGATATTTAAAAAAAAATAAAAAAATGAAAAAAATAAGATTTAGAAAATCATTTATTTCACTTTATTAAAGTAATATTTTGCTAATAAAAAAATAGCTCAATTTTTACAATGTTTAATATAAAACAGAATTAATATTCATAATACATTTTATTAGTAGTTGATATCATAAAAAATATAAAAAATTTCTGTAACTAAGAGTATAAAGAAAAAAGAATTTCAAGGATCATATATAATGTAAATCTATTTATATTTATTTATCGATTTTCATCTATTTTTCTGTTCGATATCAAACTTTTTTGTAAATTTTCCAATTATAACATTTTTTGAAAGTGATTCAATCTTCTCTTACATTGAATTTATCTTTTTATAGAAATTTTATCATTAAAAAATATTAATCCTTGAACAAAATTTGTATAATTATAAATTGAATTGTCATTTGTTAAACATTCGATGAAAAGAGAAATAATAATTTAACATTTTTATTTGCTCTAATATTTGAGTTACCAAATTCTAATTTTACAATTAAAATAAAATAAATTAAAATATCTAAAAAATTTCATAAACAAAATGTATACATCGTCATATTATCGAGTAATGTTTAATAATGGAAAAGTAGATGCGCTAGTTGATCGAGCAGAAACGATTGGATCGATGCTATGAGCAGCGTTGCATTAAGCAGGTCATCGATTATAAGTCAAAAGCATCATCTATTAAAGCAATATGTAGTACATATTTAGAGGAAAAACTATATATAACATATAAGTTTTTTTTTTATTCTAAAAATGCAACAATTTCCTTTGTTTTATTAGTATTTCCGTATCGATGATTTTATATTTGTTCTTTATATATTTTTTTTATATTTAATTATGCAATGATAACTTGAACGATGCTCGCTCGAAAAATTATACTTTATGGATATATAGAAATAATTCATAATATATATATATATATATATTATGAAGGTATATCTCAGCTCATGAACTTCTGTTTGTGGACAAAATTGGTTCAATCACTTTGACTTTATTTATTTATGTAATATTTAGAAGAGTTTCTAAATCTTACCAAAAATTTATTAATTGTAATCAACGTTTATATATTCGTGCATCGTATCAATTAATCAATGATTACTAATGTTACTTTGGTTTAATAAAGAAATAGTTGATTTATAAAAAATAAATGATTTCTTGAGTCAATAGAATTTAAATATTTATTTTAAAATTAGATTTTACAAGTTTATCACTTATAAATGTGATATTATTTTCATTTATTTTCAGATTATGCTAGTGTCATTCGGAGAGATGAAATTTTGCAATAAAATTTATAAAATGTTTCTTAATCATTTTAAAAATGATAGTGCTGGAAGTTAAAGATAGTGATATGTGCACGATTAGAAGTTTATAAATAAGGAATAATGCATTTAAAAATTCGAATGAAATGGTAATTTGATCTTTCGAAATTGATATGAAATTGACTCATGACTTGTCATAAGAAATTAAAAATAATATGAATTTTACAATTTTACAATTTATTCTAAATTTATTTCATCGAAATAAATAATGTGTATAATGTTCTATTTAGATAATCTATTTATTCTTTCACAATTCAATAAATGACAATATAACAGTTTTTATGGAAAAGTAGAATACATATAAACAAATATATTAAATTTATTATTGAAATAGATATATTAATTATTAATGTTAAACATTGTCAGCTAAAATTATATTTTATTTAATCAGTAAAATAAAATTATGTCTAAGATTTTTTAAATAAATTCAAGTATAATTATTAAAATAAAATATTACATAAAATTTAAGAATATTAATATATCATTAGTTTTATAGCTTGTTTAATTTTATTCATTTTCTTCGAAAATGTTTAATAGAATGATTAAAAAATAAAACTATAGAATTTTCGGCTCATAAAAGACAAAATCAAAATTATTTTGAAATTTTTCTATATATATACATATGTATATAAATGAATATTTTCTTTGCTATCATAACTTAGAATATTAAATCTCTAATAATATAATATGTATCTTTCCTTTTTCTTTTTTTAAGAATGAAATTATTTGTATCTCATTTTTTTTGTATTTATTTTCTTTTTATTTTTCGAATAAATTAAGAATTTTCACATTATTTCTAGTTTTAAATATTTATTATCCAACTCTAATTTAAATTTTTATATATAAACGCATTTCATTCAATTCAACAAATTTTATAAACTTAATTAATAATTTATAAAATAGTTAATATTCTTTAATAAAACCGAAATTTCATCGTTCACATTTCATTATTACATATTATTTCTGCAATGCCATGCCAATGGACAATATATTAATTGACAATTAATAAAATTAATAAATTATAATTTTTTCTTTGTATTTCAAAGTATAGAATATTTTTTTTATAAACAGTTGTAAATTGCATAAATATATATATACGAAATTTATTATCTATCTTTACATCTTTTTCAAGCTAAAATTCTATTACTATAAAAAAAATAAATAAATGTTAAAATAAAATATAAAATATAAAAATATATATAAATATGTAAATATATAAATATTTAATCTAAAAAAAAAATAAAAAATCAATTATTTTTATTGTTAGAATAACTAAAACAACATATAATATTTATCGTATTCATTATTAAGTGATTTTTTCGCACAACAATAATGGTATCTTGTTAATAATATTATGATACATACGATGAATGGATAAAATTGTGTTGCTGTTCGGACATATAGAAAATTTAGTTCATGACTGATTATTGCTTATTACATAGCTCTGTATGTACCTAAAATATATTATAACTTTATAATATATATATATATTGAAACTTTTTAATGTTTTATATAGAAATACGACATAAAATCAAAACAGAGAATTTTTCTATATGTCAATGACAAATTTTAAAAAGAAATAGTAATTTTGATTTAGAATAATTAAATGTAAAAAAGCTTCAAAAATAATTTTTCAAGATAAAAGTGGAATATTTTTCCATCTTTATGATAAAATGTTTTTTGAAATTGTTTGCCTCATAAAGATTCGAAATAGTTAATAATATTAGATCATGATAAGAATCTATAAATTATTATCTATTGGTTATTTTCTGTGGTTAGAATGTGATAATACTTTGATAATATTAATTATATAAATATATATAAATGCCATCTTCAATAGTTAGAGCATGATATTAGTTTTATATAATATTATTATTAATTATAAATTTTTGAATTCTAATTATTAAAAAAAATAGGACTATGGAAATCCACTATAAATCCACTAATCCATTATATCTCTATAATCAATTTGAGAAAATTTAAGTTTTTCGGTAGAAACACAAGTTAATGATATGGTAGACCAGTCTCTTTAAAAAACAAAAAATTATCTCGCATATGGAAATCCACCTACGACATTAAATCTTTCATCGAAATATTTGAAAGAAAAGTTCAGTTTTGTTTTGTTCTTTTTTTTTCTTTTTTTTTTCTTTTTCTTTTACAATCTGTTATGATAAAGAATAATAACTTGTATCAATGATTGTTTATTATGAAAATAAAGAAAAAAAAATCCAATAGGAAAAGCGAAACGAAAATATTAAACATATAACACATATTAAATATTAATTATTAATATAATATTTTAAAAATTTAAATTTTTTAGAAAAATAAAAAAAATAAAGAAATTAATCAAATTGAATAATATTATTATTTATGATAGATAAATGTACTTATATATAAAAATTTTTTATTAAAAATGTTTTATATTTTATTTAAAATTTTTATTAAAAATTATGTTTAAGAATTATTTTTTTATATTTATTTATATTTTATTTATATATAAAATCACTTAAAAACATCTACAATCAACATACATTCATTATAATAATGAAAAAAATTAATAATAAATTACTGTATTATTTTTATTTATATTTTTGCTCCTATATTTTTTCTAATATTATTGAGTTAAATAAGATACATAACAATATTTCTTTTATTTATTATTAATTATTATTATTATATTTAATTTTTTATTATATTTAATTATTATATTTAATATTATTTGTTTTTAAATATTTTTATCTTTATATTTTATAATTACAAAATACTTTTATAAATACAAAATTATAATAATTATTTTTTTAACATAAATTTTAAGTATCAGAAAATATGTTTGATAATTCCATGATTTTTTACGTTATAATTATAGTTTGAAAATTTATCTCGTATTAAAAAACAGCGTTTTCAATAAAATATTCAGTTAAACGTAAAGTGCAATTAATATAACAATAGTATTCGTTATATATTATATATTTTGTATTTCAACAATGTATACGAAAAAAAAAGCACAATATATATATTGTGCTTAACTTCGACATTTTTTAAATTTCTGTTCTAAAATACATATTTTAATTTCATATTATTGATTTAGAAAAAGTAGAAAAAATTTAAGATTTAATACAGTTCATATTAATAATAATTTATAGTCATTAAATTTATTGGAAAAAATTTGTTAATTGACATTCATAGAATAAAATTTTAATATTAAAAAATTAATTAGATAACATAGAAAATATAATTTTTATTTTAAATTTTTATTCTAAATTTAAATTTTAACTGTATTATTATGCTATATATTCATATATTTTAAATTCAAATCAAGGAATAACCTATAATATCAAAGAAACAACTAAATAAGAAATGTTCATTATAAAATAATAATTTATGAAGATGGATGCTTTACAATTTATACCTATATTATAGAAATTATATTAATTATGGAATAATAATCAAGTTATAAATTTGTTACATTATGTACAATATTACAAAACAAAAGGGCATACATTCTATATATCAAAATATTTCATTCTATATCTCAAAATAATATATATATTATTTTTTATATAAATTCTATATCTCAAAAATAATGATAAGTTATATTTCTGTTATAAAACAGTCCCTTATCGTAATACTAAATAGATAAAAATAAATATTTCACAGATTTATAAATAAGATTAAGGCTAATGAAATATATTAAACTTTAACATAATATTTTATGTTGGAATTTTTTAATTTATTTAAAAAAAATGAACAAAATAATATTTAAAAAAAATAATACTTCTTTTAATGACTACTCATATTTTTTGTTAATTCCCTCTTTTTGGTACATAATTTTTTTTTTACTATTGTAGAGAACAATCAAATTTAAAAATCGAAGATATTTTCTTTCTTTATTGAAATATAGATTTAGATTTAGAGAAATATTATTTGCATGTTAATAATCACTTTATAAATTGAACATATTTTAAGCATTAATTTAATCATTTTTATTAGATTATAAAAGATTATATATTATGCATTATTCTACATTATATTATATATTAATATATTATATTATATATATATTAATATATTATAATATATTATATATATATTAATATTAATATATTATTGGAATATCAATTTTTTGATAAAAACTAATACAAAAATTGTATACAAAAATGATATATAAAAATGATTAAAATTTATTTATTAAATTATAATTTAAGTTTATATTAGATAAAGCAAATTTTGATTTTAGTTCATAATTTAATAAATAAATCTAAATTGATATTTTTATATATCCAATTATTTGTTTTGATTTGAATTGATTTTGAAAAATGTTTCAATACGTTAACGCTTTATTTACTCAACTTATTTTAACTTCATTTATATTATTAATATTAATTGGTTTTACTTTATTAAACTATAGATTAATCATTTATATTAATTATTCATATCATTTCATATAATAATCTTTATTTTATATAAATTTTGATTAATTGAATTTCTTCTGATTAAATTCATTTCTTTGAAAACATACATTTATTATTTGAATAATAAAATATATATAATGAAGAAAATCAACATTTATACATATTGTTTGATCTCAATCGGCATTAATAAATGAAATTGTATTGTAATTTAATTTTTCTTTTTTTCCAATAAGTATAATTTTATTTAATTAAAATTTCAAGATTTATATTAATTTTATTCAATAATTTATATATTAAAGTAAAAAAAAATGTTAATAATAATAAAATCAAAAAAAAAAAAGAAATAATTTTAACGAATATGTGACGTATTTAATAATAGACTAATAAAATATGCATTTTTAAAAAATAATGCATATTTAATCTTCTATTTGTAATTTTCTAAGAAATTATATACATAAAACATAATACTTTTTAAAAAGTTTCATAAATAATTTTTAAAGTAAAAAATTATTTATTAGTTAGAAAACACTTTTAATGAAAAACATCTAGAATAATTTAATTAATTTTTTTTTCAAACTTTCTTGTTGAAAAAAAAAATGGGTTTTTCGAGAAATAACAAAAAATTGTGAATAAAAAAAGAGAAATATAAAAATATTTTTGATTAATAAATATTTAGAATAAATATTAGATTAATAAATATTTATAAAGAAAATTAAAGTACTTTTAAAGCAATTTATTAATAAAATAAAATAAAAAATATTTTCAAGAATTAGAAAATAAAAATTTTCAAGATTAAATAAATTATTACAAATAAAAATTATAGAATAAAAAGTAGGGAAAATATATTCATTAATAAATTTTAATGAATATAAAATATTCATTAATAAATAGATTTTATTTTATTTATTATCTTGAAATATCTTACGTTTCAATCTTATTATTTGCAAATTTTTGATTTATTCCATTTCATTCTCACAATATTTTTTTAATACTTGTTAATTTCTAGTTTAGTTTTTCATCATTCTGGATTTTTTGTTTTAAAAATTAAACAATATGTATGTGTTAAGGACAGAGCTTGTAAAGGTTGGGTAATTTGATTTTTATTTTCAACAGTTCGAGTACCGTTAATAGCCTGATAATTTATAAGCGGGCGTGGTTTTTTTCCATGGTTTTTCCAGATCTCTAATTTAAACAAAGATATCACAGCAACGACTACTTCATGAGCTATGCGATGGATCACCATGGGAGTGAGCGCGAAGATCCTAATCTCCACGTGCTGCGACGCGACTCCGCAAGAGCCGATCCTTCAAGGCTGTCCTCCAGGGCAACCATTGGTCCCTTCAATCCCCTCTCTCTGGGCATTTTTCTCGAAAAGTAAGGATTGAAGAAAAAAACAAGGCTTGCGACAGTCTTATAATTGAGTTGATATAGAAATAAAAACGAGAATAGATAGAATTCGACGACGATACAGTGTACATCAAAATATAGTTAATAAATAAATATAGAAATATAGTTAATAATAAATATAGAATCATTACAGTAGCCGCAATCATTACAGTTAGAGTCAAAGAGCTCATAATATAAACGAATATACAGTCTTACGGTAATAGGTGGTCCTTTGAGCAATAACATCAGTTTAAGCATCCCATTTGTGCAATATTTAAAGTCGTTCATTTTCAATTTTAAATCGAACAATATAACAATATAATAACTATGAAATGATAATTATGAAAAAATAAGAATTGCAAAATTTAAAAATAAATTTTGTTAAATTTGAAAATAAACTAATAAAAATAATATTAAAGAAATTAATTCAAATAATAATTTGTTTGCTAAAATTTAAAATTTTTATAAGAAATATAAAATTGTGTAATTTAAATAATAATAATTGTATAATTTAAATAATAATAAAATTTCAAACCTTTTTAGAAATATATATTAATAGTAAATATGCTAAATAAAGGCGATTCTGTCAAATTTGAAAATTTTTTAAATTAAAAGATTTAATTTTTTAATATAAATAAATGAGATTTAATTATTCAAAAATTAAATTCTTTGAAATTAACTAGAGTAGAAAATCGCAAAATTAAAAAAATCATTATAAATCTCTTTTGAATACTTTTTTCAATAGTTTTTTTAAATATACTGTAATTTCCTGTTAAAATAAAACTATAATAGAAAATCGAAGTAATATGTGAAATGTAAAATTTCTATGTAAAATTCTATAAAAAATGATAAGAGTATGATATCATGATATAATGTGAATTTCTGTCTTAGGACAATGATATAAAACTAGACATATTGAGAAATAAAATAGAGAAAATTAGAATTCAAAACCATTTTATTTTATTTATCAAACGAGTCTCGCTTAATTTTTTATAAATAAATTTATTCACTAAGAAAATAATAATATTAAGAAAATTTATTTGCATAATAATTCTCTAATTGTGATTATAATATTATAAGAAATCGCAGTCGATAGAAAAATTTTTAAAAATCAAGCATTTTTTAAATCATTTTTATTGAATTTTTAATTTCAAATTCAACATTTTTTCTATTAGTATTAGTATTCGAATTATTTCAAATATAATTTGAAAAAAATTTGAAAGCTTTGATAAGTCTTTCAAGATTTAAAAGTCTTAATACTTTTAAAAGACTTATGAATTTCGATAGTATTTATCATATAACAGAAAGGAATTGAATATAAAAAAAAATAGTAAATAGAAATATAATAATAAAAGAGAAAAAGTATTGATTATTGAAGCAATAGATGCAGTTAATAAGTTGTCCAATGTATATTTCTTTAATTTCTATTTAAAATTCGAATATCTTTATTCGCTTTTTTGTTTTATGTTTAATTTTTTTCTGTTATATGAAATGTTACCGAATGCTAATGAAATTCTTATTAAAAATTATTAATTTGAAAATCTTACAAGATTTTATCTAGATTTTTCAATTACTTTCGAATTGTTTTTGATTAAAAAACTTTTCATTATACATGTATATAGATTTATATATCTAGATAAATTCCAAATATTTTGAATTTTTATTAGGACATAAACATTATTGATGACGAATTCAAGAATCTGTAAAATACGATAATAAATAAATCACGATTAATAAAATTATGAATTATATAAATATTCATTGAATCCATTTCGATGATTTCACTCTTCGAACTGAACGATCAACAAATCAATTGACTTTCATATGATGAATAATTAAAATCCGAATCAAATATGTTCAAAATTGTCAAACGTCAATTAACATTCTGTTCTTGTATTCACATCGTAAAATTGAATTGTCATCATGGTAAACGTTTAATCATGCTATATTTTAACATAATCCCGTTTTATTGAATTATTTCGATGTGTATGGCAAATGGAATAAATAAATTAGAGCGGATAAAATTAATTATAGAATAAGATTTTTTGTCAACCTGACTTAAAACAATTAACTGAAATTATTAAAATTTTGGGCAATACAATATCTAAATAGAAATTATTAGCAAGATTATTAGAAGTTAGCATTATTAGAAATTAAGAGAAAGAATACTGTGATTAACTATTTATTTTTTCTATAATAAATCCCAAATCTAGCAAAGAAAGGTTATATTCGATGTGAAGAAAATTTATCATGTAAATTTATCATGTATAATGCATACACTCTCAATAGAAATGTAAATATATATCATTTCATACATACATATATATATATATATATATATATATATATATATATGCTTGATTAATACCATTGTGACAATATTTCATAATTCACGTTGAAATTTACGCAATAATGAGGTATTTACGCAATAATTTACTAAATAATGAGGTATTCAATGCGAAAAATTGATCAAATTATAATTCTATGGATAGAATTTTATACCATGTTTTCAATGATTATTCATTTCTAACAATACAAGAGAAAATATACATAATATATATTATATAATTTTATTTTTAGAAACTCTCAGAATAATTATAAATAAAAAAGTCAAAGTAAAAAGTTTAAGAAATTTTATATAAAATATGCTATAAATATAAACATTATGAAACTTTCATTATAGAACTCTTTATATTTTTATTTTTTTTAAATAATTTAATAATTTGTTTAAAATAAAAACAAAAATTGTTACAATCAAATTTTTACAATTGTTACAAATTATAAATTAGATTAGTAATATAAGATATTGTTATTTTTGAGGAAAATAAATTATGAAATTGTATTAAGTCATTAATAAAAAATGTTATTGATGTATAAATATAATAAATAGTAAATATTTAAAAATTATAAAACTATTACAATTAAATAAGTAACTTATTTTATTTTGCAACAATTATACATGTAGTATTCTTTATGAGTTATCAATTATCAATTATTCTTTTTGAGTTTGTAAAATCATGACGGATTTATAATTGACATAACAGGTATTATATCTAATTTAACTTTTTAAAATTTTTTAAAAAATTTTAATTCATATTATTATCAATCTATCAATCATAATCAGAATTACAAATATTTTAAATCTTCATTAATATATCAAAAAATTACGATTATTATTATAATATTATTATAATTTATCCTTTCTGTTCTTTTAAAATCATAAAATAAATTAAAGTAAATTTCACTTAATAAACTCGTAAAATTTTCTATTGGAAATATAAAACATTTATTAAATTAAAGAAAAATAATTATATAATCAACAACGATTGTTGTGAAGAATATTTTAATATTTGAAGTACAAAAATCATCTATTTTTATAATTATTATTGCATATATAAATAATAAAAGAATTTATATCCATATAAATATATAAAAAAAAATATTTTATAATAATTTAAGTTTTTCTTTTTTTATGTCTCTTACAGTGATTCATTCTATTCTCTTTTGCAATATTTATATAATATATGTCCATTCCTCTCTTATATCATTATCTTTATCTAATCAGTACATTTATGAAATGTCTGAACTACTGCTTATTTCATTGTTAAAACTATCAATATTGTGTATAAATTAAAATCTTGGTATATTATATTTTTATTATATCATCAATTTGTGTCTATTCTTCTATTTTGGTTATTTGATTATTGAAAAAATTCTCAAAAGTGATATCGTCTTTAATTAAATATATTTTAATGAAATTTAATAATGTTTACTTATGTTTGATATTTAGATATATTTCGAAATATTCTTGAAGATTCGAAGATTCTCAGAAAAATTTAGAAATATTGAATGTTCAGAATTATTAACAGATAATCAGAAATATTCAAGAATTAAAAAATATTCAAGAATTAACAAATATTATAAAATATTTAAAAATATCAAATACTATATAAAATTTTGCAACTTATATATTTAGATATTTGAGATATTGTTCAAGAATATTGTATCACACATCTATATGCTTATTCATCATATTTGCATATGATAAGTTCATAAAATCATCCAAAGAAATAATTCAATTTGAGGTTATGATGTATAAATTCTTTATTTGTAAAAATTAAGGTGACAAATATCTTTCAGAATCATAATGTTCGAAGCAAATATGTTTCTCGATGAATTATTAAAATTAAATGTCATGCTTCCCAATATTGATTCAAAGTTAAGCGTGCTTCTCGAAGTTGCTTTATTAGCGCTTACAAAGTTTTCGTATTTCTTTATGGTCTCTATTGTTTTTTACAGTTTTCTACCAAAAGCAATTCCCATCACCTTAGTAGCTTGGAGATGAAGAATAAAGAATTATGATTTGCGAGAGTTTGGAAAGATCATGATTCTTGAAGTTCCAAAAAACTAAGAAATATATTTTTTAACCGATTTTATTATTATATATTATTTTATTATTATAATTATTAATAATGTAATTATATATAATTATGTAATATAATTTATTATTATAATTTGTTAATCTATTATTGATTCTTAAAGATAATATTTTATAAATTATCAATTTTAAATCGTAACGGAGTAATCATAACGGCTTTTGAAAGCCATTGCCAAAATTCGAAAGTAATTTTTAAAAAAAGGATAAAAAATGATATATTAAAAAATATCATAAACGTTAAAAGTCGAAATTTCTAGATATCAAATATAATCTGTTTACGATTCCATTCGATTTCGTTGAAATTTCGCGATTCTTGCCACATCTTTTTCTTCGATTATGTTAATCATTCAGAGAAAATATTTGCCATTGAAGATTGTTCTAATGTAAAAGAGATCGAGAAAACACTAAGATTTGATATTGTTCTTCTTTCTCCGTAGAGGAAAAATGCAATTTGCGTAAAAATTCTTCTTTTTTTAATAATTGTGTAGGAATTTATATCTCCGTTCTCCAAAATAATCATTTCTATTATGATGATAATCTTTTAGCTCGCAAAAAAATTAAATATCAATTAGTTAAGCGCTAATTTTTGGAAAAATGCATCGATTGCAAATAAACCGACAAGTTTAGTAAATAATAGATTTAATAAATTTAATAAATTTTCAAATAAATCGATTTAAAAATATCATCACATTTGAGTATAATGGGATTAGATTTTTAATTATTTTATAATTATTTAATGATTTTATTGAATTAAAAAACATAAACATATTATATATTGTAAGATAAAAGTTTTTCGTTTTCGCAGAATAACTAATATAATATATAAATCAGCATTTCTTAAGTTAAGTAAGTTAAAAGAAATTAAAGAGCTATATATTATAATATATATATTTGATAAGTAATTCGTATAATTCATATTTATAAATAATTTAAGAATTTTAGTAATTTTACTTAATCTTTTCAAAAAGGTATAAAATAAAAATTTCCTAAAGATAGTTATGCGTGTTTATATTATTAATATAATTAATATTAATTATATTAATTTAAAATTATATTATATTAATTAATATAATTTAAATATAACATCATATTCATTTTTCATCATATTTTCATTTTTCTTCTCTGAGTTCCTTCGCATTAAAAAATTATTGGAAATTATGATATTTTTATTAATGCACAAGATATTATTATAAGAAATGAAAAAAGAATATCTTAATATTTTGTATAAATACGTATTTACAATTTCAAAATAAATCATTATTACCGCAGTGTTGTAACTAAATCAAATTTATTATCATATAACTCTTACAGAAGAAGATTTAATTTCACAATTCTGCTTAATTTTCTGATTTTTCTTTTTCGTTTTAAATCATCGTAGTCAAAAGATCGATATATTTATAACTAGAATGAAAAATGTAGACTTATTATTAATCGAATGGAAATTGCAATTTAATTAATTTATAAAAATATCGTATAATTATTTCGTGATTTTAATGATAGGTTTAACAAATATGAATTTTATATTCTCACAAATTTTCCTCTAATATTCCATCTTTTCTTTCGCATAAATTCTTCTGATAGAATCTAAAATTGTTTAAAATTTTTAATTTATTTCTGAAAAACTTATAATTTTTTTATAGATAAATATTAGACAAAATATAAACATAAGTGTATATTTTCTAATAACAAATATAAGTCTATAATTTCTAATAACAAATATTCTTATATTTAAATCACTCTACTGTGTGAGTAATTTTATTAATAAACTCTAGCATTGAGAATGAAATGCATATCTTTCAATTTCCTTTACATGATCCTTTATTCTGATTCTACATTCTACATTCAGAATTTGAATCTTTGCTGTAATATTAAAAGACTTGGAACGGAATTTCATGTGATAGTGAATGCAAGCCATGACTTATTATGAAATATATAGTTATAAAATCAAAACATTAATCATTGAATATTTTTCCGTATTTTATGTTTATATTTTGTCTAATATTTATCTATAAAAAAATTATAAGTTTTTCAGAAATAAATTAAAAATTTTAAACAATTTTAAATTTTATCAGAAGAAAACTTTAAATTTCAAAATTCAATTTTATTTTATTGTTATATATTTTAAATAATTCTATATAATTCGCTTATTTAAAAGAATAAAATTATCTATAATAAATAAAATAATAATTTTCTTTTACAGTATATAAAAACAAATATTGGTTATTATTAATATTATTATATCAAAATATGAGATTAATTTTGATTTAATTAATGACAAATTATTTTAAAATTCATAGAATATTTGTTATATAATATAGGAATTCATAACTTATGTTTTTGTTTCTTATAATCCTAAAATACTATGATAAGTGTATTTCAAATTTATTTTTCTTTTATTTATTATATATTAAATATATGTATAAATGAATAGTAAGAATATAAAATTATTTCTTAATAATCCTACAAAAAAAAAAAAAGAGAGAAACTTTGGGGATTTCTGATTAAAAATTATTTTTTTTAAGATTCATATTCTGAATTCTTTTTTTATTTTTAATTATATATTTGATTTAATTTATATTAAATATATATTTAATAACTTAATTTAAATTTTTTTAATATTAAAAAAATATTAGATGATATTATATATATATATATATATATATATATATATGATATTATATATTATATTATATTATATATTGATATTAGATAAATATTAGATAAGAAAAATCTAATTGATAATATATATTTCATAATTTAATATATATTTAATGAATCTAAAATATCTCTTGCATATATATTATATAATATTTACATCTATGAAAACTAATCTAATCGTTAAAAATATATATTAAAGTGGCACACAAATTTTTTATTATTATATACTATTAATTATTATATTATCTTATTATTATAATATTATTATTATATTAATTTTCTATATTTATTGTATTACACTGACATATACATTGAATAAAATAATAAGCAAATTTTTATAATAGAAATCCATAATTTTTGCTGTACAATATTTTTACAATTTCTATGATATTTCTATTTTATGATGGATATATATATATCTGCAGAATAATAAAAAAAGAAGATTCATAATTTTAAAAATAGATAGTATTTATCAAATAAAAAAATTTTAATAAGTATGAATCGAAAAATTAATATTTTTAATTTTATAAACAATTCTTGTTTCAATTAAACTTTGATCTTTCTTAAAAATGCATAAAAAGAATTTTTATAATAATAATAAGAATATTATAATCAATAAGAAATTTTTATTTAATAATTATAATGTCGTGTTACTATATAGCATGAGATATAATCTCAAAGTAGAATTACTTCATATTAATAGATTTTAATGAATAACGTAAATATAATATCTTTTTTTTTTAATTGTATATATATGTATAATGTCTTTTCTCAAGTGATTTCATTTATTAAAAAGCTGAAAAAAATCAAAGAATTAGTATGCTTAAAAAAACATTCGTTCAAGCATTTATTAAACTTCTAAAGAAATTTTTTCTTTAATTGTATCTTTAAGATCCTTATATATTTCTTTAGTTACGTATCATAAAGCTTTATTAATAAACTTTAATATTTTAGTCTAAAATTATTGAAAGATTTAAAAATTGATGGCTATATCCCACAGTTGAATCTCGTAAATTTAAACAAGTTTTAATTTTACACAAATTGAGTTTATTTTCTAAATTTAACTTTTAATGTTTACTTAGAAATCAGTAAAATTATTTTATTTTTCGCTTCAAGATGATTTAATTTTGTTATATTGTTTCTAAGTTAATTTTCTGTCTAATAGTATTAGATATTTAGCTAGGATTTTTGTAAACTTTTAATAAGTTTCTTTCTTTTTTTTTTATGAAATGAATATACGATATTTGTTGCTTAAGGTTGATTGCGTTACATAATGAAACGTTAAAAGAGCTCTAGGATGATTGAAATCGATACTATAAACGACTAATAGGTAAGCCTGCATGTTCATATAAAAATAACCAGTTAAAGTCATTCCTAGTGTGGAGCGAAAAAAACTTATGAGACACTCTAATATTACTGGGAAATATATGCATAGAATGAAAGTAATATATATAGATTTGTTTATATATTTGTTTATCATTTATATTGATACATCATTTATGGAATCATTATTTAATATTATTTAGATATTTTTGAAACAGTTGTAGAAGTTATTTGGAGATCTTTATCAATTGCAGTATCATCAACAAATTTAATTGTAATAGAATTAGTTCTAGTTGATATATCAAATATAAATAGAATAAAAGGACTAATTTAAGGATATTATTATAGTACTTCATCTTCAAAAAAAAGCTACGGTTACATCTAAAAATCTTATCTTAAATTTTTTATTATTTAAATAAAAATGTATAGTTAAATAGTAAGGAAAATGTAATATTTTTTGAATTTGTATAGTAATCTAGTATGCCATATCTTATTTTATGTCCAGGAATATATATAATAAATATTTTTTCTTTTCCAATTTTTAATTATTATTATACATAATTTGATGTACTTGTTCTGTTATTGAATATCGAAATTCAAATTGATGATTTGAAATTATCATTCGTGTAATATTGTATGTAAATATTATATTTGCTTAATATTTTTTTTTTAAATTTTCACAAGCTTATCAATTGATAGAACGATTCTATTTTTTAAATAAATTTTCTTGATTTATAAAATCAATATCATTATTATATATGAATATGATGATTGATCAAGACGATGATCATGATATATATATATTATTTTTATTTTATAAAATATATTATTTATATTTTCTTGCGTTATCTCTGTAGAAAAGAAGAACCGAAATTTGAACGATTTTTTATTACATCATCTGAATATCATTTATTATTATATTATATCATTTATATTATATTATATTATATATTATTATTTATTATATCATTTTAATATCAAAACTTAATTTTTTTTTAACTTCAGTTTAAAAAACATTTTTATAGATTTCAAAAATGGAAGATTTTTGATGTATAACTTTTTTTTATATTATTAATATTATTATTTTGGATCCACATCTTAAGAATTCATTTATTATTTTCTCTAAAATTATAGAATGATGTAAATCACATAAAGTTATATGGAAGAATCTTTTTTATTTTAGTTGGAAAATATGAAATTTTTAATTTTTAATTATTTTGTTATTTTTCGAGATTATTATTTGATTTATTAGAGATATTATTTTGATCATCATTTAATCCTAATCATTATTTAATCTTACTTAAATTCATCTGTTAATTTTTTAATTTTTTTATTAATGTTTTATATATCCAGAATATCATTAAAGTATTATGATTACAAAGAAATTTTTTTGTGGTGTTCAAACTCGCGGAGTTTATATGCTTGGACAAATAATTTGCTGCGTAAAAATTAATTTTATTTTTCATTTCTTTTTTTTCTGATTAGAAATTTATCTATTTATCTTTCGTTCATGTTTACACACGTTTGACATATTCGAATCAATATATATCAATTTATATATATCAATATATATCAGTTTAAAAATATTAATTTTTTTATATTTATTTAAATTCGTTTCTTTATTCAACTTTTAGTTATTACTATAAAAATTAATTTTTAATAACTTTTAGTTATTATTATAAAAATTATAAATCCTTTCTTTTTAAATCTTAAATAAAGAAATTATTCTACAGACTTTAAAATCAAAATTGATGCAAAAATACCGGTTAAAATTTATTTATTATAAAATTGTAAATATGTTCAATTCGTGTTACAAGCAAGACATCAATAGAATTATAAGTTTATTTGCCATTGTATTCTATCTTTGTATCTCTTTATTTAATAAAAACTTAAATTCCTTATATTTTAATAAAAAAACTCAATATTTTTATATATTAACTTTTAGAATTTCCAAAAGTATCTTATGAATATATTGTTATATAAATATAATATATATGTTATATAAAATACTCCTTAAAAGATCAAGAAATAAATCAACAATAATCATTATATTTTATGCAAGTAATAGAAATAGACCAAAAATCATTGTATATTGTATATTATTGTATAAAATTATATGAAATTATGATAACTTTTTCTATAGAACAAATAAAATTTCATATCAGATATTTCGCGAACTTATGTATTGAATATATAAAAATTGTCTTGTGGCTTATATTCAAGATATCATTCCTGATAAAAAAACGATTTTTCAATTTTAAGCATAAATTATAGAATAAATATTATTACTAAAAATACATATTTTTCAATTTTTCGATTACATATCTAGATCTTAGCTAATATCTAGATTACATCGTTTGCAAAATTGACACAGATATTATACATAATACAGAACATATACAAAGCAATATATATGATCACTATTTTCATGGGTAACGTTTCAATGCAATTTGCATATATAAACGATTTCGATTTCCATCGCAAAGATGGATTCTCTCTCCTTTCATGTGCTACCAAGTAGTTTGATAATGATTCTCAGGCAATCCAATCGAGATTCCTATATGGCCAATTGCGTTTTATGATTGTTTGATCGTTTTCCGATGTGAACGATAATGTATAATGTCTTTGATATGTGATTGTTCCTTTTAGTGTAGGATCTTCGATTTGATATCGAAAATCATATATACCGAAATTCATAAATTATATATTATATTCGACAGATAATTTTTGGAAATTATAAAATAATAATTAATAAATAATAATAATAAAAGATTTAAAAATTTGAAAAATCGTACCATGAATTTCAGAAAAAATTGTAATTACTAGTAATATTTGTATAATAATTACTAGTAATATTTGTAATAAAAAAGATTATTTATTTGAAATAATTCTTTAATAATGAAATAACGATTATGAAACGTAATGATCTTTATCTAATAATAATTTTAGAAAGTTCAATTATTATATCATTTTAATATTATTAATCAATTATTTTCAAATTTCTTTTTCCAAACATGAAATTACTTATATATATTCTGTAATTCAATTAATCAAGATATTCAAACTTACTTATATCAAAAATCATCAATAACGTAGAATATTCATAAACTTTGCAAAAATTTATTAATCAATGATGAGTTCTAATTTCTTGAATCATAATTATAATATAATTATAATATATAATTTATTTTATATATTATTTTATAATATTTTATTATAATAATATTTTATATATTATAAATATATTTTATATAAAATATTAAAATTATATATTTAATATTATAATTTTATATTTTATAATTACATTCATGTTTAATTTTATATATAAAAAAATTGCATGATATTATTTTTTAAATATCTATTATTGAATCAAAAATTAGATTAGATTATCAATTAATCGGAATAAAAATTTTCTTTATAATATTAATCTAAAAGATATATTTTATATGATTATATATCTATTGCTTAAATTAAATTAAAGAAAATTTTTATCGGAGATAATTGTAATTCAACAAGCGAATTGAGAGTAATATACTTTATAACAATATATTAGTTCTGAGTTAAACCAGCAATAGTATTTACGCAAAGTTACAGAAACATATCAAACAACATCATGGAATAAGATTAATTTATTTTGATCATGCGAGTACATTATAAAGTTTACTCGAGAAAATCTTACTCCTCTTTTCAACGATCAATTATGTCCTTAAGTTTGCGTAATCCTTCTATGTTTCCATGTTTCTAGTCGATTATATATTTTTTTAATATATATTTTATAATGAATTAATAAAAATTTCCTGTAAATTAAAATTCAATTTAATTTTTTTTTTCAAATTTATTGTTACTGAATTATATATATATTATAATAATTATATATATAAAAATTATATATATATTATAATATATTATAAATTTATATAAGATTATATATAGAATTTTTCAAAAAATAATTTTTGATTTAAAAATAATACAACGATAAAATAAATAAAATTTTCCATTTTTCAAAAATATTTATTGAGTACGTATGCGCTTAGATACAATCTATTTCGTTCTTTCAATTTAAGTTACTAAGCCATTATTATGTTTTTACTTATCAGCAATATATTTGTTATTAATTGTTATAATTTTAATAATGAAAAATTTTAATATTCCATTTATTTTATTAATTTCATTTATTATTTTATTATTTAATTACTTAATTTTTTTGAACATGGAACTCATATAAAAAAATGTTATTCTATATTTTCAATTCATTTTCAATTATATCACAATTTCTAAATATTCTATAAAATAATTATATAAATACATAATTATATAAATTTTATAATATTTTTAATATATTATATTTTTATTCCTTAAATTATTATATCTTAATGGAATATAAATTATAAGAATAACTAAAGATAACAGCAGATTTAATCCCTGAATGGATTAACTGAATTATTCAATCGATATTTCATAAAATATCGTATAAAACTTTATCTCGTAATTTAATATTCAAATAAAAAGTATATTATACTTTAATAGACGTTATAATATGAGTTATCTTTCTTTTTCCTTAACGAAATTAACTCGACTAAACCGAAAAACAAAATGAAGAAAAAAAAAGAATAAATAGATTTTCAAATTAGATTCTACATATTAAATTCGATTTCTACATATTAAACAATCTTGCATCAATCAAGGATAGGATCGATTCTGAATTTGATTAGTTTGCCCAAAAAGAGAACACTTACTTTTTTATCTTCAATTCTGAATAATTGAAATTTCTTATTAAAGTTTTACCTTTCGCAATCTTGATCTCGAGATTTTAACATGAACGATTATTAAGAAATATCTGGGCAAAAGTTTTCTACCATCTTTAAGAAGTAAATGAAGATTTTCTTGAAAATGATAACGATAATAGTGTAATTTTTTATTATTTGAATGTAATGCAGATGAAGTTTCTTTGTGTAATTTATTTATTTCGAATGTAATTCAAATTATGAAATGATTAGAAACATTGCAATTTCTTTCTTGTTTATATAATAAAAATTTTATTTATTTTCGTAATTGAAATTTTTATAGAGAAATTAAATAAAATAATAGAGAATCGAGTTAAGGAATGTTTGAAATTTTAAATTTTGTATTTTAGTTTACATAATAGTTTTGAATTTTGAAACATATGTAAAAGTATTTAAATTATTTCCGCTAGTATGAAAAATTAATAAACAAAAAAAAATTAATAAGTAGGATTTAAATAATTTCGAGATGTACATCTAGCATAAAATAAAATAAATTCGATCATTTTGACAATTTTTCAAATCATCATACATCATTTTTGTAATCATTTTTGCAAATTAATTTATTGTAATATAATATAATATGACATCGGATATAAATAAATTCAACAGATATATATATTATGACTTTAAAAAGGAAACAAATAAATAAATTTCATTCTGAAAAATATAAAATAAAATTAAAAAAATAATATTATTTATAATTTATTATTAATAATAATATACAATATTAGATGTTCAAAATACTGGTTATTCGTGTTTGCACACAATAATAAACATATTTAAATGGCATTTATTATGGCATTTTTATGATTCATATAACATATTTTTATGATTCATATAACATTCATACAACATATTTTTCATATTCATTCATCATTAAATATCGTTATTTTAATATAATGTAATAGTTGATTTTAACGTTCTCTACAAAAAATAATTTTCCAATTTATTAATCCATTATTAATCTATTGATTAATAAATTAAAAGATTGCTTTGAAAAATTGATTTTAATTTAATAATATTATTTTCATATTGATTTTATATATATTTGAACTTTTTTATCAGTTTACATATGAGGATGTTATAAACATCATACAAAAAAATCTGTCATTGTGTATCAATATATTGTATATTTAGAATATAAAAAAAAATTCATATTCATATTACAATTTTTTATTATTTTTTTTAATTTTTTAAATTTTTTAATTTGTTTTTTTTATTATTTATATTTTTCTTTATTTTTAATAATGAGATGTGATTTAATATTGTTCATTTTTTCTTTGATCAATTCAACAATTTGCCGATGAAATTTCAAATATTATTATTATTATTTTTATGTTTAATTTATTATTACTAATTATATCTTCTAATTTCAGTTTTAGCTGAAATCAAATATATGAAATTAAATATGTAAAAACAGGATAATAATATCAGGACATTATGATCATTTTTCTCTATTATTTCACCAATAATGTATTTTATATTTTTCAATTTTTGTAATTTTTAATATTCATTCTTTAATTAATTTTATAATTGACTTCAAAATACATAAATTATGTTTAAATAAAAAATCTGGAATTTTCATTTACAAAATTGATTTATATAGACTATATTTTTTTATATTTGATATAATGCGTTATTTATTACTATTATATTAATAGGTAACAATTTATATTTTATATTTGCAATAATTTTTCCTAAAAATATTTTTTTAATGTAGAAAGCAATATAGAAGCCTGCATATAATAATTATTTAATTTTTTAAGTTTCTGTGATAAATTTTTAAATTAATTTTATACAATAATATACTGAATAATTACCGCATAATTTTTTGTTGTCATGATATAAAATAATTAGTTATTTTTCTTTATTTATTCAAACATTGAGAAGATAAATATTTTTATCATATCATATTTATTAAATCATATTTCATTCAAATAATAAATTGTTTTGCTTTTTTTTTCAAAATTCAATTATTCGTGATTGAGAAAGTAAAATAGATAAGTATGAAATTTATATAACCTATATGAACATAAATGATACATGTCTCGAATTGGATGTGTTGTAAAAGTGAAATGTTTTCTATCTTTATTGATGAGTAAAATATTTGGAAATGATACGGTATGCTGACTATACGAGGTTGTTTTTCACAATGATTCACAAGATCGTCCAATAATCAATATCTATATAATATTATGTATGGCATCCAATGATAAAAGTATGACAGATTCACAAACTCTAAAAATATCGTCTCCAATGATTAAAGTATAATATTGTTGGCTTGATAAATTTCAAATTTATATTCTGTAATCATAAAAGATTAATATTTCACAAAAGAAAAGGAAGAATTTAAACCTCTTCATAGAAGATTTGGGAGAACTAAATACTTATTACATAAATAATGACACTATGAATCAACCTGAATCAAGTTTTTTAAACTATAAAGTTTGTTAAACTAGTCTTGTAATAACTGACGCACAAAGATACATACTTTGATTCGCGCATGTTATATTAAATATTTGCATATTTTTAAATAAATATCTTATGTATCTTGAGATAAATATCTTTTTTTAACTATTTCTTTATAATGTTATATATTTTTAATTAATAATCTGCGAATAATGTTTGTTCTACTAAAATGAATATGGATTATATAGCATTGATATGATCTTTAATGCTATAATTAATTGGTACTGATTAAAAATTTATTATATCATAATTTCAACTTTATTTGCGATTAAGAATGTAAATTCAAAAATTAATTTTGTGAGAATGTTTAATAAAACTAATAGAATATTTTTGTGATCTATTTTTAAAAAATCATTAAAAAACTTCAAGATTTCATATATCAATTCATCTTTATGTTATTTAGAATAAAATTAGCATCATTATGTAATGGAACTTAATATGATGATAGAAGATTTTACTGATTAAATTTAGTATTCGATGGTTACTGGAAATAAGAAATAAAATCGAAATAATGAGTATTGAAATTCTTTCTTAAAAGTTCTATATTCTATATTCTAATTTTTATTTTATTTTTTATTTTATTATTATATAGAATTATTTTATAGAATATTTTATAAATATTTTTATATAAATCTGAACTTACTTACGTTCTTATAAAATTTAAAATCGTAATCAGATAGGATAGTTTGAAGTAGGATTCGAGATAGAATTGTCTATAAATATATAGATAAAATTTCACCAGTCATTTATATTGTATATCCGAAAGATCAAAAAATAAGGCTTTGATTTAATAATTGATTTAATAATTGATTTAATAATTGTTTTATATATATTTGATAGCGCATATAATATTAGCAATATTCATAATAGTTTGGAGAATCCTAGGTATAGGTGGTAATAGATGGTAATAGATGATATTGAGAATTGATGAACGAGACTTTCGTATATCAGTTCAGTCAGGAGGAATAATCGATGACCAATGTCGCTGAAATATGATACACTTCATAATGATTGAAACAAACATGATTAAATATAAACATCGTGTTTTTTAAGAAAATTCTGAGATAATTGATTTCTATGTATCTCTTTTTTAAAAATTCATAAAATTCCTAACTTTTCCAATAACGAAATAATATAATTTTCTGGTAAAATTCTTCAAAAAAGTAAGATATCTCATAATAAATGCATTCCAGATATTGTTGATTCGGAAAAATCGTGCAAGCTTATCAATAGCTAATTTTGCATATAAATTTATTAATTGTTATTATTTTTAAATTTTAAATTTCCAAGTCTAATAACAATATTTTTTTCGTATTTCATTTAAATAGATCGGATTGAATTATTAGAAACGAAGATAAAAATCTAGAAATGGTATACATGATATACATACAAAACATGGTAAACATAATATAATCTATTAAATTCTTTGTTTTTTTATCTTCTTGAAAATTTGTTTCTATTGTGTAAATCGATTTTGAATTTCTATCCAGATAATAATTCCTATATATTATGTATATTATCAAGTTGTTAATGAATAATTCATAAACATCTTCGATATATGAGAGCGATAAAACTCTATGGATTATATCATTTTCGTTTCATGTTTCATAATTCGACGATAAATTACGTAAATAAATGAACAGGAATTATTCCACGCAGCAAATATTTTCCATTTTGCTAATGAGATGAATAAATGTTTTAGAAATAAATTTATAATGAGCCGGATTCTCTTTCGGATTAATAATAGAATATTTTGAATATTTTATACACAAGATTCATTCGACAGAATTATATGATGATAAAAAAAATGAACAATCGTTTTAACTGGATTGAAGTTGAAGTTGAGAAAAAAATTATGATACATATTGAATATTTTTTAATAATTCAATTTAAATTATATCTAACTATATCTATGAAATTCGTGAATTTTTTCCTCATTCAAAAATTCTTAAATATTTATTATATTTATTCGAAACTATAAAAATTTGATAATTAATAAATAATAAATTTATACTTCATACCATTGAGAGATATGCTAACTATATATATTATATATAATATATTATATTACAATATAGATATTATATTATAAAGCACTGATATATTATTTATAAAAAATGTAATTATTAATTAAATAAAAATCATAATATACTAAATATTTAATAAATTAAATATAAAGAATCTTAATCCCAATAGGATGCATGTTGCTAAATATTAAAAGAAATTTTAAGATAAAATTTATAAGGAGATATATTATATATCAAAATAAAATTACATTTATTTATATTTTATATTATTTTAAATGCTTCACAATGATTTCTCATATTTTTATTAAAAAAATAAGCTTAATAAAAAAAATATCTTTTTTATTAAAAAATATCTTAATTTGGTTATGAAAAAGGCTCTTAGAATAATTGCATAGAATTACTTTTTTAAAATACGAAAAATTTGACTTTAAATAGAAATTAATGACAGAAATTAATACTTTAAATTTATATAAATAATTATTGAATTCTTGAAATCTCTTAATTCTTACTTGTCACATATATGTTCTGTTCAACAAAAATTTATCACTATACAAATAATATTAATAAAATTGCAATTGTTTATTAGATATCAGAAATTATTTATGATTTGTGATTTTTTAAATTAAAAAGTTCAAAAAATTAAAAGAAGTATAGAGATTTACACAAATATTAGATTGTAGAAAAATTTTTGTTAGACAAAGGATTATATTGTCAAATTTGATAAAGTAAAGAAAAAAATAAGAATATTATGTATTACGTAATATTAACGTAATATTAAAGTATGAGATTTATTTTTTTAAAAATATATAGATATAGCAATGTTGATATCAAAGAAGTATCAATTTACAAACATTGCAAAAAATTCAATTTATTCAGCAAGAATTTAATTGATAAATTACAAAGCGATTTATTTAATTTTATTAATATCTATTATACCTTGAATCTATATTGAATTTTATTGAATTCACAATTTTCACTTTGTATACAAATATATACATAATATTTGAAATATTTGAAAAAAATAATAACTGTTATAGAATTTAAAGTTCACTGAAATTTTATGTGGTTTTATTATTGAATATTGCAACATCATTATTTCATACCTATTTGTTTTTTTGGTATCTATTTTTTGTTTTGGTATCTATTTGTTTTTCTTTGATAGACATACTTCAAATGTTTTGTAAACAAATAGGCATAATTAAATGTACTCATTCAGCTAAACCCTACATTTTTTATTTATTGTTTTCACTTTTATTGTTTTCACCAATTAACAGATTATGGTCCCAAATTACTGAAAGAAACAATAAATAATTAAGTAAAGTACAGTTAAATTGAAAAAGCACGTGAATTAGTTATCCGGCCTTGAGCAAATGTGAAATATAAACCTAATCATGATGGAGTATGAAACTGTTCATATTAATAAGCTGAAAAAATTGGGCCTCATGGAAATTTCAAATGCGCGTTACTTTGAAATCCTGTGGGAAATAGTTATAGGTGAATCAGTTTTTCCTGTACCAGGAAATGATGTGGCAAATCGAGCACGAGCTGCCTGAACAAAACTCGACAATACAGCTCAACCCATAATCGCTATATCAATGGATGAAAAATCACTTTTGCATATTACCAACTGCGAATCGATTAAAAATATGTGGAAAAAGCTGTAATCTGTTTATGAACAAAAATCTGATACTAGTATACATATGCTATTGCAGCAATGGTACAGTTATTAGAAGGAACCGGACGATGATGTCGCTACTCATATCGTAAAATTCGAAAATCTTGCACATTGGCAGCAAACTCTGAGTGAGAAAATTCCAAATCAAATGATTATTACGTTATTATTAAGGTACTCATGACATTATCTCTGTCATTCAAATACTTTATTATTACGTGGGAATCAACTCAACTCAACTCAAAGAACTCTCACAAATCTTATTTCAAGGCTTACCATTGAGGAAACAGGAACCGAAGAAAGGGCAGAGAACATTGCTTTTATTGCCAATAAATATCAATGTAAAAAAAATTTCAAAAAAGCCAACGTTAAACCGTGTGTCATTATTGTCACAAATCAGGACATTGGATCAATGCAGAACCAAACGCAGAAACCAAAAAACAGCAACATCAAACGAAAAATACACAGAAAAGATAGGAGAGATATCATCTGCAGCCATGTCTGCAGAATATAATTTAGAAACATCCAATAATATGGAATTCGAGTATGACTGAATACATGTCAAATCGTCGTGAATGGTTCTCATCATATAAAAAATTTGACGCAGTAAAGAATATTAAGATAGGCGATGGAAAATATATTCAAGCAATTGGATCAAGAGATATCGATTCTTGCTTTCAATGGAAAAGAGTGGGTGCAAAAGTATCTCAGTAATGTTTTTCACATACCAAAATTGAGTTTTAATCTTTTTTCGGCGAGTGCAGCTCTTGACAAGGGATTATGACAATACTCCGATGACAAAATATGCACGAAGGATGGAAAAATTGTTACAGTGGGAGAAAGAAAAGACTTTAAATTATTTGTAAAGAAATTTAAAGTCATTACAGACGAGCATCAAGCAAATGTGGCAGTGCGCAATTCTCTTTTCTCCTAGCACAAACGAATGGCTCATCAGAATGTAGATCAGATGAAGAAAATTCTAAGATCCGAGAACATCATTTCTAAGAATCAGAAATTTTGCTGCGAAGATTGCATTATAGGGAAAATGCACAGACTATCATTCCCAAATAATGATACAAAATCTGAACGCATTGGAAAATTCATCCATACAAATCTTTCAGGTCCAATGCAAGAAAATTCGCTTGGAGGAGTTCAATATTTCTTAACGATGAAAGATGACTACAGTCACTGGAAAAATTAATATTTTAATTTATATTTTGTCAAAAATAAATCAGAGATATCACAATGTCTGTTTCTTTAGGAAAAGCATTTAGAAGCATTGATAAGCATTTAGAAAAAGGAATCAAAATCTTCAGATCGGATAATGGCCTTAAGTTCCTCAATGAAGAAATTAAGGAACTAACACATCGACATGGTATTATGCATCAGAAAACGATACCATGTACTCCGAAACAGAACGGTTGCGTCGAACGGGAAAACAGAATTATAGTTGACTTAGCGAAAATTTTGTCATTGCATGCAGAAAAACTATCAATCAAAATGTGGGCTGAAATAGTTAATTACACTGTTTACACTTTAAATAGAACCGGAACCAGTGGGGAGAAAGAAATAACATCCATTGAACTGTGGCTTAAGATGAGACCGAACATTTCAAGTCTCAGAACCTTCGAAGAAGTATACTTTCATATCCCTAAAGAGAAAAGACGAAAATGGGACGTCAAAGCCGAAAAAGATGTTTTCGTCGGGTATGATTGAAACACAAAAGGATTCCGGATTTGGCTTCCTGAAAATTAAAATATGTAGGGATATAATGATTCACAGAAATTATTCAGCACGAAATTAATTCAAATGAAGAATGCGAATCAGAATCAAATACCATAATCTTTGAACATCAGAAAGATGACACAACTAAAATAAATATCGAATTGAAAACGATTATTCAATCGGAAAACAACGAGCAAATAAATTCAGATGAAGAATCAAACGATCCAGAAAACGAAAATCAATACGAATAAGACTGATGTTTGAGACGTTACAGAAATAAAATATGCCGACAGGCTCACGTACAGAAATATTCTAATCATAGAATATCATGAACGGGAAATCTATGATGATGTCATTACATATAGAAACGCAATCAAATGGAAAAAAGCCATGGATGACGAAATTGATTCTTTGAAAAAAACTCAAACATGGACATTAGTAAATCCGTCATCAGATCATGAACTCATAGATAATCAATGGACTTACAAACTGAAAATAAATAACGATGGAAGCATACAACGATATAAGGCAAGATTCATTTGTCAAGGTTTCAAATAAACTGCCGGAATTGATCATGAAATGTTTAGTCCTGTAGTTAGATTCGATTTCATCCTATTGTCGAAGCCTTGATGTCTCCAGCAACATTATTATTTCATAATTAGTACCTATTTGTTTTTCTTCGATACACATGCATGTTTTGTAAGCAATTGACGCAATCACATATAATTAAATATATTCATTCAACTAAACCCTACATTTTTATTTATTATTTTCATTGCCCAATTAACAATAATTAATTTTAGATAAAAAATATGGATTTTCTAATATTTTTCCAAAATTTTCAAATATTGAGCAAATGAAAGAACATCATGGATTACTTATTATTACAATTATTGCATGATGAGAAAATATTTAGATATAGTATTCATTTAGTGACTAAATTCCGTGACTAAATTTTCAAAAATTCAAAAAATCTAATCAAATAGATTTTATAAACTTAATTTCAAAATTGATTGTTATTTTAAGAACTTAACAAAATTTCCGAAAAAGTGGAGAATTTGTACAATCAAAACAACTGGATTTCAACTTCTATACTTTGTTAAAAATTCTTTGGTTTAGTAGAAAGATAATTTACTTATAACAATATCATTAATATATTTACAAATCATTGTGATCAAATAAATTTATTTCAAAATTTTATAATTTTAAGGAAGTTTTAAAATAGAAATAAAAATTGGAATGTTAATAATGTGTGAATAATGAATTTATAAATTTCAAATATATTTATTTTTTCTAAGAAATTATAAATTAATAATATATAAAATTTTTGTATTGTATTTATTATTTGTAATTCTTTTTATAAAATTTAAATTATCTGATAAAAATCATATATGATTCCTCTTTTATTTTTGGATTCTTCTTTTATTTTTGAAAAATAAATATTTGTGAAATTATAAAAAAAATGTACATTTATACATAATTATTATTCAATTTTAACTCATTTAAAATATATTCAAATAAAACTCGTATAATCCGGTATACAGATAATACACATAATAAAGTAAATAAGATAATATACATAGAGAAATACAAAAATATGAGTTTCGATATGGTTCATTTGCATTGTAATAATCAATACCTCATACATATGTTTGAAAAACATGAAAAATAGGAGTTTCATGTTTGAAAAATCTGTAATTGAGATTTATCAAATTTCTGTTATTAATTAGTTTAAGGAATTGTCGTTTTGATTTTTACTATAAATAAAAAGATTTTATTTAGATTAAAACGAAAAAATACACATCATTGTATCCACTAGTTTAAATTTCTTTATATAAAGTTTTTGTTTTACTTCCGTTTCATTAATGTTTATGTAAATGAAGAGGCTAAATTTGAATGTAATAAATAAAAACAATCATTAATAAAAACAATCAAAATTTCAAAAATATTTTCGGTCATAAAATTCAATTTTTTATTTGATTCTAATCATAATGATCATGATTATAATCATACTCAATTGAATGAAAATTTAATAGAAATTATATATTAATTTATATAATAAATTTCTGAATCGTAATAATTTAGAATTATAAATTAAATTTTGAAATGAATTTAGAAATATATGACATTAAAATATTAATAAATTTCACAATAAATTATAAAATAATTATAAATTAATTATATATATTAATTATAAATTAATTATAAAAAACGCATCCAATGAAAGAAATTTATTTAAAAAATTATTAACGAAATATTACATATAGAGAGTCATTCTTTATTTTAATTTCAAACTGACATATTTTCGTTATTTATCGATATATCGAAAATACTTATTAATATAAATAAAATTCTTACTAAGAAAATTTTACTAGCAATTTACTAGTAATAATTTTTTCATAAATCAAATACATTAAAAATCAAAAGTTTTTTTTTTAAATTATGAAATAATACCGAAAGTTTGATAAGTAGAAAACATTTTTACCTTTTTCATTGCACGATCAATTGCTCAAAAAACATTTATTGTTCCTTTTAAGTATGCAATATTAGATCATTTGCCATTTTTTATCATAATTTTTTTATTTATTATAAAAATCTCTACAATAATTACAAAAATCTAATATAATTGCTCGATAATAATTTTTTTTCATCAAATGTTAATCTATAATATATATCTTCATTCAAATCATGATGTCCAATTTTATTAAGATTGAATTATAAATTTCAACTTGTTCAATAGCAAAATAACGATGGGTTAATTGCTTTCAACGATTTTCCTAAAAAAATTACTAATAAGTATAATTCTCCATTATCCGAATTAATAGTAATAATAAAACAAGCCTATTTAAATAAAATTTTTGAGTAAATAAAACTTTTCCATTTTACTCTTTTTAAAGCCAATGATTGTGAATTTTCCAATATTACAAGGTTTTATCAATTTTGTATCATTTTAATTTTTTGAAGTATTTTCAATTTTGCTCGGAAAATTAACAAAAAGAGAAAAATAATAAAGAAGATTCGGTTAATACTGATTTTCTTCATATGTGAAATATAGAAACGAGCTGGTTTAAAAACCATAAAGGGTATTAAATATGTAAATGTCGTTGACGAATTCGTATATGAATTAATTAATTATTCGTAACCTTTTGCTGAAATGCAGCAATTTAAATGCCACGGTGCATCCATTAACATCAAGAATTTAACAATCCAAATACAACCGACAGGCACACAAAGAGGGATCAGTAAAACGGGTAGAAGAGAGAAGGTGGACTGTTCGTAAAGTCAGCACAATGTGCACACTATATGCAGGACAATTAAAAATGTATTAACTTTTTGCCGATGGCGAGACAAACGAACGAGTCTGCAAACAACTATGTAGAAGACTCTGTACTCTGTAGAGGAGATGAACGAAATTATACAGAATTTCAAGTTGGTTGAATACTTAAACAGATATATTCAAGATATCTTAGGATATTTATTGTATTTCCTGGAAAATTCATAAAAATGAACAACTATAAATATTAATTTCATAACTTTATAGCAAGAAAAAAATAGTGACACATTAACAATTTCATTAAAAAAATATATGCAATTAATAAAGTTTTATTAATAAATTGCGGATTTTTATATAAATATATATTTTTTATATTAAATATTTTATATATTTTACATAAATAATACAAATTATTTGATTGCAAGTGTCCAAAAATTAAATAATTTTTTTAATAAAAGTAAATAAAAAAATAAAAATAAACTATAAAATTTTCAGCTTTATTTTTTATTTAGTCATGACTTTTCAGCTTTATTTTTTAACTTAGTCATGATTAAAACTCAACAAAAATATTGATGAATAAGAATCTTCAAAAGAATGTAGATAAATTTATAGAATAAGAAGCACAATAATCTTAAAATTCATGAATAGTTTTTAATTTTATACAAATTATAGAATGGAAAAATATGATATTGAAAATTATATTATAAAGATATTTTTTTACATTAAAATACCATAAAATCTCTACGATTAATTAATAGATTTAAATTCGAAAGAAATATCAAATAAAAAAATAATTCAAATAAATCAAAATAAAAATCCAATTCATATAAGCAACAAAACTAACTTTTAAATTTAACTACATTATATATTATAAATAAAATTATTATAAATAATATTTTTTTATATATAAATCAATAATTTATCTTAAAATTTGATTAAACCATATTAAAATTAAAATTTTGTATTATTATAATTGCAAAGATAATGACTTTCAATCAATAAATAAATGATGATTAGAAATATGAAAATACTTCTCTTTAAAACTCTTTCACTTATTTCAATAAATCGACTTTCAATTTCCAAGATTATATCCAAAATAAAATAAATGTAAAGAAAAGATTAATTTTTAATCATTAATTATTTCTGTTTTTTTCACTTAGCTGGATTTCTCATTTGCGTCTTATCAATGACCAAACTTCAAATAAATGATAAATATGATTTCTGTAAGAATAACGTATTTATTATTTGATGTGATTATTATTACAATTTTTTAAATATACAAGATTAATATATTGTGTTAATATATTCATGGAATATCTTTAGAAAGTCGATTCATCTTTAGAAATCAAAATAAACACAAAAGTTGATATATAGAAATTTTGATTAAAATTTACTTATTAAGTTATAAACAATTGAAATTTATATTAAAAGAAACAAAACAGAAATGGAATGAAATTATATATTTGTTATACCACATTTATATTTTATTTCCATTTCTTTTAATAACTAATTTAAATTGTTTCTGAATTAAAATTTATAAAATAAAATACAGAAATCCGTTTACATATTTCGAATCCTCATAAAAAAAGTCCAAAAATATATAATAAGTCCAAAAAATATAATATATTGATATTCCGAATAAATATATCTATGTCTATATCAATATATTTTCGTTAGTTAGATAGATATAAATCACGTAAAAAATTTCTGATGAGATGATTATATTTTTTCCACTATTTATTTTAAGCTTATTTGATGCACTAAGATATATATTTTTTATAATGATTTAATAATCTTTTAATAATTTTCATTGATTATAAAGAATTTTTTGACATATTTTATTATTTCATTTTTTGAAATATAATTTTTAAATCTAATAATAATAATTTTTAAATCTTTGTAGGTAGATTTCTGTAAGTCAGAAAACTATTTAATATAAAATTTCAAAGGAGAAGTTTGATTTGAAAAATATGAAATTATTAGGAAATTACAAAATAAATGGAATTAAAAGTTGGACAAAAAAAAATTAAACTTAAATAAAAACCTCGATAAAAATAATAATAATAAATGTATTATGATAAATATATTATGATTGTATTGCAAAAGCTAAAGACCATTTATCTTACATATCTTACATATGTACAGTATAATATAATCATCAATTTTTTAATTTGACATATAAATTCTAGATAGTTAAGAAGAAATTTTCTAGTATTATTAGCGTGCTTATAAGCAGATTTATTTTTCATAAAATACATTTTAACATTTAATATTCTAATAATCTTTTTTTTTCTTTATTTTTAATTTTTTTCATTTTCTATTTCTGTCAAATAAAATTCAAATAAAGTAGATCTTAATCTTCAAAATAATTCTCACTCTCCATAATTATAAAAAATTAATTCTTTCACGTAATAGTTGTTCGTGCAATAGTTATGATACTGGATGCTTGTTAAGTACATGCGTAAAATGCTCTTTCGATCGAGATATATTTATATGTGTAAAAACTGGAGCTTATAATCATTGAATTTTTTTAACGATAAATGGACTACAGTATTACAAATGCGTGTTTATACAAGAGCTGTCTCTCACAATATCACAATAGATAATCGTATCCGACGATCAGAGCACAATGCGTAGTTACTAAACTATTTATTTATCGTATCCGGCAATCAGAATATGACACGTTTACAACGAAATATTAATTAAATATTTTTCAAAATGTCACAATAGATAATCATGTCCGACAATCAGAGCACAATACGTAATTACAGAGAAACTATTTATCATATTCAGCGGTCAGAATACGATGTAGCAACGAGATTTAATTAGATTCTTTCCACAAAATGAGATTTCATATCTTCAGAAAATCTCTTCTTAATTCAATTGGAAGAATCACATTTTCCCGGCATGATAATAATCAATAATATCGCAGTTAATGTCTGACTTGCGACACTCCTGAGTTAAAGGAATATTCCTCGAATTAAGCTGGTGATCAATGCACGAAGATATCATGATGCTAATAATAAGGAATTGATCAGCGTATATTTATTATAGATTTCCTTGAATTAGAATGATGTTGGTTGCCGTTGAGTCAGGAATATGTCATTCTTAGGATCGATCCGTTTCAGCTAGATTGAAGCATATAAAAAATATACAATTATAAATATCGATTAAACTCTTCTCAAAAACAGTAGTTTTCTTAGATAATATCATTTTTTTGTTTAAATTTAATGGAAATCGGCGATCCATAATAATAAGAAAGAATTTCTATATGAGAAACTTCTCCGAATAAGTTGATCATAAATTTCGCGAACAATGAAATAGTTAAAGTTACAAAATACAATTTCACTATTTGCAGATATATTATATTTAATATTATAAATAATATTAATATTATATTAATTTTTTTATTACATTTATTATATTTATTTACGAGATAATTAATAATGGTTATAATATAACTAATTTTTAATTTAGGAATACCAAATAGTTAAAAATACAAGATAACTCGATTAAATTTTTTTATAAAAAGTGTAAGCCATAAATATTAAAATCATCAAAATATTAAATACTGATCAAAATTTATAAAATAGAATGATTTAAATGTATTGAATGAATATCATCATAATATATATATAAAACATCATTATGTTTATGAATGTATATAAACTTCTATTGTATTTTTATTATATCTTATTATTCTTTTCAAATAAAATTTTAATCAAAAATTAAATTTTATTAATATAATATTTATCCTTACTTTTTACTCTATTCTCAAATTAGAAAAAATATAATAATTTACTCAAATCATTCTTGTTTTCAACTTTTTTTTTTTTCTTGTTTTTTGATTTTCCATTTCTGTATATCTTTTTTAATCGATTCGTATAAAATAACTCTTCATTTTTAAATCATAATTTTATGCGCGAATTCTGCAAAATTCTGATTTTTCAAAAAGAAACAATTTCAAAAACTAAGAACAATCAAATAGGATTGCGATTCGTAAGATATCAATTTATATATGTTATATATACATTTTATAAATTATTCTGTAAATTCTATGCAAATTATATATAAAGATATATATTTGAAACTAACAATTTTAATATCGTGATGTCGTCTTAATATAATCAAAACGCGGATAAATTATAGTTTCAATTTTGTACAAATGAAAATTATATATATATTTTCTGAGAATACATTCTCGTCAAAAATGTGACACTCGATTCAATATTTAATAATGTTAATGTATATTTCAATTACAATACATAATTTCAATTATAATATAAATTATCAAACATGATAAAAAGTATACCACTATTCTATTCAAAACTAATACTAATTTCAGACATAACTTTAATCTTTTTAATATAAAAGTTTAATATAATTTTTAGAACATTAAGAGTTAAAAAATTATAAAAATTATAAAAATTAATAAAAATACTATTTATTTTTTTATTATTTATTTACAATTTTATAATAGAATTAATTTGCAATGGATCTTGTAGAACTTAAATTTAAAAAAAACTTAAGTTAAAATTTGAGCAGTAGTAAAAATGTAATCACTATATTTAAGGATATTTCGTATTAAACTCTATTTAAATATAAATAATTCGAAATGAAATACAATGCTATTTAATATGATTATATATATATATATATATATATATATATATATACTATCTTTCACTAATGTGTATAGATTTGAATTCAAATTCTTGTAAAATATCAAATTTAGTGATGGTAGATATATGATTTAATTTAAATTTATAGAATCTAGAGAACTTAAAATTGTAGAAAGTCAAAATATTATAGATCATAGAATTCGTCTTGATATCAATTAAATAACGTAGTGAAATCAAAAATATATGCCATTCTAAAAAGCCAAGGTGACTGATTTTCTAGAAAAAAAAAATTTGTTAGCAATTATAATATTGCAAATTCATTCGAAATAGATCAATTTTTATTTTAAGACATTTTTTTTTACATTATTAGAAGTACTTCAAAAATTGTGTATAAATGTTAAAAATTAATCTTAATTTATAATCTAATTATTAAATTAATTGTCAGATATTTATAAATAGTGAAATAATATTTTCCTTATTTGGCATGTGACTATATTATGCAGAATATGGCTTAATGAAAATTAGATATCATAATACAATTAAATCCAGATAAACTGATACTCGTTTTTGGAATTATCAGATTATATTAATTGTTTTTTCTGAGTTGAGAGTTTTTTTTTTTCTTAGTTAAGATTTATATATATTGATATATTAACTTCATAAATAGAATTCAATCGATTTTAATGTTATTTTACTAATTATATTTTAATATAATTATCTGTATATATATAATTATCTATACATATATATCCAGGATGTGATTATTTGTAATTTGTATTTATTGAAACTAAAATGGAGATATGGATAATATTGGAAAATAAGAAATTGCACGTCTAATCTAACATAATCAATTATTCAGATCCTAGTGCTAGAATTAGAAATTTGGAATGTTTTCATCTTAAATATTAGGAAATACATAATAATATATATACATAAATACATAAATACATAAATAATAATAAAATAAATATTAGGAATACATAATAATAGTGATTGTATACTATCTAAGTAATAAATAAATGAAATGAAAAAGTAATTTCTTAATTTCTTCATTTAAAAATATGATTTATATATTGATTTTAATATCAATAACGTTAAAATATAATTTTAACTGTAAATGTTTATGAAAATTGAAATTTTTACGAACATAATTAGAAAAATAGAATTTAAATAAAAATCTGTTTTAATTTTTAAATATTGTAATTTATTGCCTTTTTGTTTTTGAAATTTTATGTATTTTTATGTATTTTTTCTTTTTTTATATCATTTCATAATATTTATATCATTTAATGAAAAAATATAAATTTATAAAAATTTAAATTTTTTATAAATAATAAACATTTATTATTATCAATTAGTAATATTTTGTCAATGTAATCTATTATTTATTTAATTTGAAATATCATGTTTCTAAATGTCTTTCAAATTTTAAATAAAATCTTTTAATTTCATTTATATTAAAGTACAAAATTTCAATTTTTTAACATCTATAAATTCAATAGCATAATGTAAATAATAATATGTAAATATGTAAATAAATAATATAAATTTATAGTTGTAGTAATATAATGAATAGTTAAGATTAAAAAATTGCAACTTTAAAAATGAATATAAATAAATATAATAGAATGTAAATAATATTCAATGGAACACTTAAAAAAATATAAAAAAGATAATATTGCATGAAATATTATATTCTATGAAAACTTTTCTTCAAACTTTTCTTCATTCATTTTTTCATTCATATTATTATTGAAATACTAGCAAATATCAATTTTTTAAGTGTTATTTTATATATATACATTTTTCCTGAAAAAATTAAGATTATTTAAATTTATATAAGTAAATATAAATTAGAAATCAAATGATTTAATTTTAAATAATTAGAAATAAAGAAATTTTTAATTTAAAAACTCTTTATTAATCAAAAACTTTTATTCAAACAAGTTAAAGAATATTATTATTCATATTTGTTTTTGTTTTATATATTATTTTTTATATATTATATTGACAAAAAAAAATATTTTTATTTTGACAATATAATAATTAAATTTTTTGACATGTATGTCAGTTTAAAATAATGATTTCAAAGCTGTTACAATTATTGTTAATAATTATAAAATATCCGTTTAATAAATAATTTTTTTAAATATATATATTATATATATAATTTAATATATAATTTAAATTTTTTAAATATTTTTTTTTAAATATATAATTTATATTTTAATATTATATTATAATATTATATTATAATATATATATATTTTTTTTTTAAATATATAATTTAAATTTTTAATTAATATAGGGACTTCAATATGTGAATGTTCTAATGGTGGGTATGAATTTAATCATTCTAAAGAAGATTGATTAAATTTGAATAATATTATTCGTTTTGAAATTAATCTTTCTAAAATAATAAAAATAAGAAAAATTATTCTATTTAATGAAATTATTGAACTAATTGATGAAATTGAATTTCAACAATAATATGAATCAGGATAGTCTGAATATCGTCGAGGTATAGATATTAAACCTAAAAAGTGTTGAGGAAAAAAAGTTAAATTTACTCCAATAAATATTATGATAAATTGAATTTTTAATCATTTATTATTTATTAATAATCCAGTAATTAAAGGATATCAATGAATAAATCTTGAGATAATTGCAAATACTGCTCCTATTGATAATACATAATGAAAATGTCCAACGACATAATATGTATCATGAAGAATAATATCAATTGAAGAATTAGATAATATAATTCCTGTTAATCCACCAATAGTAAATAATAAAATAAATCCTAATGATCATAAAACAGAGATATTTAAATTTAATTTTGCTCCATGATATGTTGCTAATCATCTAAAGACTTTAATTCCTGTTGGGACAGCAATAATTATAGTTGCTGAAGTAAAATATGCTCGTGTATCAACATCTAATCCAACAGTAAATATATGATGAGTCCAAACAATAAATCCTAAAAATCCAATTCCTAATATTGCATAAATTATTCCTAAATTTCCAAAAATTTCTTTTTTTCCTCTTTCATTTATTACAATTTGAGAAATTAATCCAAATCCTGGAAGAATTAGAATATAAACTTCGGGATGACCAAAAAATCAAAATAAATGTTGATATAAAATTGGATCTCCACCTCCTATTGGATCCAAAAATGAAGTATTAAAATTTCGATCAAATAATAATATTGTAATTGCTCCAGCTAATACTGGTAAAGATATAATTAATAAAATTGCTGTAATAAAAACTGATCAAGGAAATAGTGAGATTTGATCAAAATTTAATGAAAAATTTTTTATTATTATAATTGTAACTATTAGATTTAATGATCCTATAATTGATGAAATTCCAGATATATGAAGTGAGAAAATTGCAAAGTCTACTGAAGGAGATGAATGATATAAATATTCTGATAAAGGTGGATATACTGTTCATCCTGTTCCAGGTCTGGGGTAAAATAAATTTCTTAATAATAATATTAATAGTGAAGGAGAGAGTAACCAAAATCTAATATTATTTATTCGTGGGAATGCTATATCTGGAGATCCTAATATTAATGGAATTAATCAATTTCCAAATCCATCAATTAGAAATGGTATTAGTATAAAAAAAATTATTAAAAATGCATGTATTGTTACAATTGTATTATAAATTTGATCATTATTAATTCATGAACCTGGAGAATTTAGTTCTATTCGAATAATAAATCTTATAGATGAACCTAATATTCCTGATCATAAAGCTAAAATGATATATAAAATTCCAATATTTTTATGATTTGTAGATATAAATCATTTTATAATTAAGATTTAAAATTTAATTTTATTTTTAATTTTGAAGATTAATAGTTTAAATTTTAACTTAAAATCTTATATTAAATAAAAGTATAAATAATTATTTAGTATTAAATCTTAATAAAGAATTAAATTGTAAATTTAAAAATTGAAAATTAAAATTTTTCTAATACTAATTTAAATAATAATAAAATAAATTATTAATTATTATTTTATTCTTATAGTTTAAAAAAAAATATTAAATTGCAAATTTAAAGATTAATTTTATAAAATTATAATAATTATATTAAAAAATTTATAATTAAAAAAATAAATATATTTATTATTAATAAAGTTAATGATATTAATCTATAATGAAAATTATTATTTTTAATATTTAAAATATTATTTTTGTAAAAATTAATTTTTATAAATCTATTTTTTAATATAATAAAATAATTTTAAATTATTATTATTCTTGAAATTAAAATAATTAATAATATTCAATTAAATAAATTATTATTAATTATAGAAAAAATAAATATTCATTTAATAATAAATGTTAAAAAAATTGGATATATAGAATAATTGCATATTAAAATTAAAAATGAGTAATATTGGAATTTATTTATAAATAAAAAATTATTATTATTAATAAAAAATTTTTTAAAAAAATTAATTAATAAATAATAATTAATTATATAAAAAATAATAAAAATTAGGAATAATAATTTATTAATTCTTAATAATAAAATAAAATATATTGAATTAAAAATTGTTGAACATCCTAATATTTTTTTTAATGAATAAAATTTATTTGTATATATAGAAATAATAAAATTTCTTATTAATAAATAAATGATTGATCAATAATTAATATAAGATATAACAATAAGTATATAGATTGGGATAAATTTAATTAAAGTAGATATTAAAAAAATTTGTCTTTAGTTTATTATTTCATATGAAAAAATTATTCAATAATGAAATGGAAAAATTCCAATTTTAAAAAAAAATATTATTTGAATTAAAAAATTAAATTCATAATTTTTTATTAAATTAATTGATTTAAAAAATATAATAATTATTAAAAATAAAAATACTCCTGAAATTACTGAAATTACATAATAAATTAATCTTGGAATTTTATTTGATGATTTAATATTAATTAATCTAATTCTAATAATTGTTCTAAATTCCATTAATAATCATTGAATAAAAATATTATTTGAATTTATAATAAAAAATAATAAAGAAATTAATATATAGATAAATAAATTATGTTTTAAATTAATAAAAATTAGTAATATAATATTAAATTAATAATATTATTAAGTAATAGTATATTTTTTATGTATAATTATATATATATTTTTATATATATATATTTATATTTTATCAAAATATTTCTTTTATCAGACATATTACTTTTAAATTTAGATATAATAAAATAATATTAAATTTTAAATGCAATTTAAATGTTTTAAATTTAAACTAATATCAAATTTAATAATTTAATTAATTCTATAAAATTTAAAATTTTATGTGCTTTAACACTAAAATAAATTAAATAATTTTATTTATATAAAAATTTTTAATTTATCGATAGGGTATGAACCTATTAGCTTTATTTAGCTTATTATATAAATAAATTTATATTTATTTATATAATATATATAATTATATTTATTTATATAATATATATAATTATATTTATTTATATAATATATATAATTATATTTATTTATATAATATATATAAATAATTATAAATTTATAAAATTAATTTTATATTGAAAATATAAT
>NW_025221145.1:228010-354022 GCF_014066325.1 Apis laboriosa | reverse complement strand
ATATATATATATATATAATAATATAATATATATATATATATTAAATATACATAAAATTCTAGTTATAATATATGATATATGATATATATATGATATGATATATTCATTCAATTTATACATTCATATAATTCATATTCATGGATTTTAACTGAGATTAATATTCAATATAATATTATCTTATTTAAATATGATTAAATCTTATTTAAATTTCATAATCTAATTTTAGAATTTTATAAATTCAATTTAAGATTAATGATAATGATAATGAAGATTAATGATAATACATTATTAATTTCTAAAACTTTCGAATATATTAAGGAATAGAAAAATAATACAATATATAAAAAGCGAATGTTAAAATATTTATATACATAAAAGAAATATGAAATAAATTAGAAGCGAGAAAAAGAGAAAATAAATTAAAAATAAATATAAAGAGACGAAAATAAATTAAGTAATCATATAATGCAAATATTATCTCTTGCTTTTTGAAAGATAAAAATAACAGAAAAAATTAATATTTAAATGAGAGAGAAATTCAATATATAATAAGCTTTTTATATATCATTATTTTATTTAAATATATTTCATTTATAATTTTTATATGTAATATAATAGTAATTGATAATCTTTTATTTATTTATTATTAATCTTATATTTATATTATTTATTATTCTTATCTATATCTTATTATATTCTTATTTATTTATTTATATGTATATGCATAATTATTTACTATAACTTTGCTTATTAAAAAATTGATAATTAGAACTATTTTAATATAGGTAATAAAATAGTTCAAATTATAAAATTAAATTACTTAATTATTTAATTGTTACGTTATTAATGAATTTAAGATTAATTATCGAATATTTTAAAAGAGAATTTGTAAAAGAGATTAAAAAACAAAACAAATGTAGCCTTCAAAAGTATATATCTTCAGTAGGTACAACAATACAAATAAAATAGATTATTAGAAAAAATTAATATAAATTATATAATAATATAAATAAAAATTATACAATTAATATAATTATTAAAATATTAAAAATATAAATATTAATTATCTAAAAATCAATTTTTGTTAATATTTTTTGTTATAATTGAATATTGTAATTTCTAAATAATTTTATTTAATCTACAATTATTTAATTTTTTTATTAAATATTACAGTTTCATTCACAATTATAGTGAATGAAAAATAGCGAATTTCCAGAAAATTTAAATATTTTATATTTAAATATTTCAAATCATTATTATTATATTTGAAGTTTTTATAAAATTAAATTAAACCAGGAATCTAAATTCTATCTTTTTTATATCATCAAAGTCAAGAATAAGATTTATGAATATATAATTATGAATATACAATATACCAATTTTTATTCTTAATCTCATATATTTCTCCTTATAATTAAATACAATAAATTTTTTTCGAATTTCCAAAAAAAAAGGATTTCATTATGAAAAAGGAAGTCTATTGCAATAGAACAAATATTTAGAAGTGTCCATTTATAATGCATGACAATAATTAAATGAAAATTTAAACGATCCGATGAATGTTACTTAGGATCTATTTTAATGTTGAAGAATATTTAATTATCCAAAAAAATTGTAAATTGAGATGTAAATCGCGTAATAAGATATCTATAAATACATATGATTAGAGATATAGAAATAAAACAATATAATAAAAGAATACAATATAATAAAAGAATACAAATAAATGTAGTTTCTTGGTATATGTATAATTAAATTAATGTGTATAATATGTATAATTATTAAGCTAATATATATATATATATATTTAAAATATATTGCTAGTTATTGCTATTTATTGCTAGTTATTGCTAACAATACTTTAAATCAAATTATTCTAACAATAATGATACATTATATAAAGTATTATAATATATATAATATATTATATAATTACTTCAGAATAAATATAGTACTGTAAATCAGAATTTTATAAGATTATAAAATCAGATTTTGTAAAGAATCAGAACCGAAACCAATATAAGTTATAACTGTTTTAAGATTATTTCTCATAACAATTTTGAGAATGAAAACTGATATTATAATCGTTTTCCTCTATTTTTGCAATTCTCTCTATCAAAATTTTAACAGAAATGTCATTTTTTTCTTATTACAGTTTTTCTTTGAATAATCAAAGCAGCATTTCTTTTTTCTTTTTCTGTAAATTGTTTTTCTTTTTCTGTAAATCTTTCTTTCTTTGGTTCAATCAGCGATGAGATTATATACATATATCAGTAATTTGAATTTAATAGACGATTTTTTCTGTCATCGATCGTTTTTTATGAAATGCATATTAAATCCGTGTTTAGTTAATCAACTTGAATTACACTTAATACGCTGACAAACGAAAATATTAATCTCATAAAATATCTACTTCTACCTTCTTTTTTGTCATTCACTTATTAGCAATGGAATTCAAAAAGATCGTTATCATAATTGTACAATCGTAATCTATAATGGAAGGAAATACAGAAATGTTTTGTAAATAAAAAAAAAAATTGTTATAAAAATTACGAAAAAAATTAGGTGTACATGTTTGGAATTTTTCAAAGTTAAATTAATAAGTATGATCATTTACAATTTGATATTTCAAATATTTTTTAAATATTTAATAATGGATTTCTAAGTTAATGAAATAAAATAAAACAAAAATAGTCATTATTAAAAAGGTAATTAATTTTTATTATTATTATTGAAAATCGTATCATTTTTGATGGGCGATATCTGATAACTTACTACCTCTAATATTTTCACTTTAGAAAGCAATCCGTTGATTAAACTGTGTATGTGTATGTTCATCTGAGTTTCATACAACTATGCTTTTAAACAATATTATTTTAGATGAAATTAAACTGATACATAAAATAATCGTTGATTAATTATAAATGCATTCTAATTATTATGAAAATACTTTTTCCAATGTCTTTTCTAAGATCTGACATATTTTTAAATTTTCTAATTTTTAATGCTAAATTTTGAATTCTTATAAGCAAGATGAGTCATTATCAATTAATATTTTCCTTTTCAGTATCTGAAATTCTATTAATCCATAAAATTGTACTACCGCTGTATATTAATTTAAATTTAAAACTAACTAAATACAATTTGAATAGTATTTTATCATTTATTTTATTTTTGAAAAAATAAATTATGCATTATATAAAATTATGCTTCTATATTAAATTTGAATACTTTCCTTAGATTTTAAATTTATGATATAAAAATTCTCTTATAATTAATAATTTTCGAATCGTTATAATAATTATCTAGTTTAAAAAATAAGTTTTAGGTTAAAGATATATTTAATAAAAAAATATTATTTAAAAAATAAAAAAGTAGAAATAATAAATAATTTTAATCGATATATCGGTAATAATTATAATCTACATATTTTTTCTTTAACACGTATAATAAAACAATAAAATCTATATAATTATTTTACCCATCAAAAATACATCAAAAATAGTTAAAACTTCATCGGAAACGATATACTAAATTTTATATAAAATTCATTTGTTTCCAGTTGAAAGAAAAGAACTTAAGATTTTTGATAATGGCGCTTCAGTATTGTTTCAGCTATGGCAAACGATTTTGCTCAAAAGTCATTTGCCTTCAACAACTTATCTGTTTGAATGAGATTTCAGTTCACTGCATCGATATTTGATGTCAAATATCTAGATCATCTTCTCTAACCTTTCAAATCCTGAAAAAGTGATATCACAAGCAAACAATTAATGCAATGCATAGGAATGTATCTGGATATTCAAAAATTCAATGAGATCTCTTCTAATTCAATTAATTGCATCCATCTCATTGAAAATACGAAATTTATCTCGTAATGAATATAAATATTAGAAGAAGAATTTAAATTAAAAAATTATTTTAGTGAAATTTAAATTATTTTGAATATTTCAATAAATAATTTATCGAGAAATATTTGATCGTTATAACTAATTTCTAATCAAAATCCAAAATGTAATAAGACAATTTATATTCAATATTAAACAAATAAATTATCTCCATAATACAAGTATTTTAGATCAACAAAACTTAAGTGATTTCAAGTATTTTTTTTTTATAAAAATTTTATTTCGATTTTATTAATGAATTATTATAAAGTTATTATATATTATATTATATTATTATAAAGTTTTTATATATTATATATTATATATATTATATTATATATATTATATATATTATATATATTATATATTATATTATTAAAACATTGACTAATTAAAAAGAACTCTCACACTGCGACAATAAATACATGAATAAAATTTCGATTTTTGGAAAAAATATTTTTCTGTTTCTCAATATATTATCTTATATTATTTTATTTTATTTATTATGTTTATTGAAATTGCAATTTTATGTTTTAAATTGCTCTTAAATTGCTTATTTTTTAATTTAACATAAATTTTGATACTTGATTTAATTCTAATAAATTAATTGTTTCAATATTTTTTATACGATATATATCCATTGTACTTTAGAAAGAATCCGACGTATAACTTTATTTGGATTTCTTTCTTTTTAGTGAAAAAATAGAACAAAATATCTCCTAACTGAAATTAGTATAGTATATTTCAATATTTTTTGTGTAAATTTCAATATTTTTCTTTCAAATATTTTCAGTTTCTGTTTGACCTAAAATCTCGGAATGAAAAATACCATAAAATAATACAATCAGTAAACGTTTTACATTATATTAAAAAAAAAGATATCATAATTTAATAGATATCTTCGTGGTACAATTAATCGTGTATTCAAAAAGTAATACTATATTAAAAAATATCCTAGAATTAAGAATTAATAACAAGAATAAGTTACTTTGAAATTAATAAATTAATTCATTCTGATTAAAAAATCGCAAATAATCAGAGAAAATAGCACAATATGAAAAAAAAGAAAGAAATCATTTTTGTGATTCTTATTATTGCTTATGATTTTATTGCTTATTATTTTTATTGCTTATTATTATTGCTTATTATTTTATTTTGAGATATCTATTATCTCTTTGATCTATATTCATAAATGACATTAATTTAAATCAATTTATGATTTTATAGCCCAAAAAAAATTTTAAAGTTTCATTTGTGGCAAATGGAAATTGAACTTTGAATATTACAAAGTTTAATATTTTATTTGGATTTCTATAAATATTATGGAATTATTGTCCCATAATATTACTCATTTATATGCTGAGAATTCGCAATTTCAGAAATGAAAGTAGAAAATAATTCTTTTTTCAAATCAAGGAAAAAATTAAAACGTTGAATATCTTAATTTTAAAATCTAAATTGAATATTGCACAAATGTGATGCCTGAATTAAAAGTTATTACTAAGAAAGATCACCTACTGTCATAGGATTGTACAAATGTTTATATTATAAGTTTTATATTTTATGTTTATATTATAAGTGAACGAATAATGGTTTACTTTAACTATTTACAGCTGACTTGAGGATTAATGTTTCTAACTGATATAATATTCTGAATTCTACCTAAATTCTATATTAAATTCTATACTAAATTCTATCTAAATTCTATTTTATTCTATCTGATTTGATCTAGAAGATTATCACAAGTCTTGATTTTTCCTCCAATTATTATTTTCTGTGGAAGTGCAAATTAAAGGTTAGAGGAATCAATAATCGCATTGAAGAGCAGTTTCGAAGGATGGATCTTCGCCGAATCGCAACGTGTAGAGATCAAGATCTTTGCGCTTGTTTTCATGATGATCCATTGCAAGGAACTCGTAACTTTGAAATTACCATTGCTACTATATCTCTGTTTAAATTGAAGATTTGAAAAGCATTAGGGAACTGTATTCATAAATTATTGTTAGACTATTGAAAATATTCGAGTTGTTGAAAATAAAATCCAAGCTATTTGATCGCTTCACAAATTTTGGATTTATCACATGTATAAAACTATTACACCATAACATATAAAACTATTTAAAAAATCAACATAAATTCAAAACTATTACAATGCATCGAATTAATTTTTCAAATTATTAGAGCTAATCGAATTACGAAAACTAATTGATCTATTAACATATAAAATTTTTTAAAATATTTATTAGAAATTGTTGAACAATCAAAATAGCTCATAAATTATTGAATTAATTGTTGAAATTATGAAATTTTTTTTATTAATTTTTTATTAATTTATACTTGAACTTTATATTTATATAACTTATATTTTGTATTTGAATTTTATAATTATCAATATTTAATTAATTTATTATTAAATAATCAGCATTAAAGAATGTAATTATTACATATACATCGTAATAAATAAATAAAAAAATTGAATGTTATTATTTCTCTATTATTAATGATGACAAATTTGAATTCTTTTGAAGAAACAATAATGCATGATACAAGAAAATTCATTTCGTATCAATATAGTGCAATAAAATTCTAAATTGAAATTATTGATTAAATTGCTGGATTAAATGAATTCCATTTACGCAGTAATCTAGTGCAATTTTTGAAACAAATGATAATATTCGCAAGATTTTCAAAAATTTTTCATATATTTCGAAAAATAAATATTTTACTCTCTTATGGTGATAATTTAAAAAAAATATATTTCAAACTTTTTATTACTAAGAACATTATTTGTAATAGAATTTATTATTTTATTCAAAAAGTGAAAAATATTATTAATTTTGAATATAATTTTAGGTTATTATGTATTATTATATATTAGAATTGTAAATATGTAAAAATTTTATATTGTAAAAAATTTATTAATTTCGTTTATTTTAAAACATATTTTAAAAAATGTGATTGAATTTTATAATTACAATTATATAAATAGCATATATTTTTATGAAAATAAAATCAAATTAAATTAAATTTAAAAAAAATCATTATAATTATTTTACTTTTTATTATTTCATTTTTCTTAATATAATCTTATAATCTTTCTTATAATTCATAGAAATATTTCATAACAAAAAAAATTATAGAATGAGCAATTCATCGTTTCTTACTAATCGAGTAAACTATTTTCAAAATAAATATTAATTTTTCATCAAACGAAATATTGTTTAATTTTCTAAATTTTTTTCTTATTTTTGTTTTATTATATATTTATTTTTATTTAATTACACATCTGTGTAAACAGAAACGTTATAGTATTTTTTTGAATTTATTTATTTCTTCTTCTTCTTTTTTTTTTTTTTTTATCTACTATCGATACTGCCATATAACTTGCATCAAAATGATTGCTAATAGGAATAAAAAAAATTTTTTATAAAATTTATTTAATGCCGATTTATACATGACTAAAAAATATTTGATTATAAATATTTGGAAATAACAACTATTACAAAGAAAATTTATTTATCTAACTCCGTTTTATTTTTTTACAATAAATCCTTTAATAGTTTTGAAGATATTTTTTGAAGAAAATATTCGTTATAACAAAAATATGTAATTGTAGTATAAATTATTTCGCTAATTCGCATAACTGTTCTTGCCTTGATGAATGTGAATATTCTTGCAAATGCAAATTTTTTTAAACATTCATTATCATTATCATTTTTTAACCATTTTTAAACATTTTAAACATTCGACAGAATATCAATTTGCATTTTTGCTAGTTGATTGAACAGAATCGTGAGATTATTATTTCAATACCGAATATATTATTCCATGTTTTGTTATCAAATAAAATATATTTACGTTTTGTTTTTAGTACAAATTCACTTTTGTATAAATTATATTTACAAATTGTAAAAAATGTAAATGATTTTAATAATTCCACTAGAAAAAAAATTTATAAAAATTAATAAAAATAGAGATTTAAGAGGAATTTTCTTCAGTTGTATGACAAAATTTTCCTCTAAATATTAAAGAAAATTAAAATGAAACTCAAAATATTTTCAAATTTTCAATTTTTATAATTTTTTTAGAATTTTTTTTTTATATATTACATTGTCAACGTAAAAGTAAAATTCTTCTTAAATGGTAATTTTAAATGGTAATTTTTATACTTATTTTCTTTTATAGTCTTTTTTATAAATTTAAACTAATAAAATTTTTTTTTTATTATACATAATAATCAATAATCAAATTTTAATATCTTTTATCATAAATCTTAATAATATTTAATATTTATTATCATAAATCTTATTAAAATATAAATTATAACAAATATTTATTTAATTTATTTATTTTATCTTATTTTTAATTACTTGTTGATAACAGAATTGAATAAATGAGCTTGTTAAATTCATATTTGAGAAAAATGAAATTTTATGAAAAGATAAAACTAATTATAAGTAATTTATTTACAAAAAAATAATTAATTTAATAATGTTTGAAATATTCCTATTTTGCATGAAATTCCAAATAATTAATAAAAATAGAATATCATATTGTGCATAATATATACAAAGTATTCATTTATTATGGATTCCTTAATATCTTTATTATTTTTATCAATACAGAAAATGTACGAGTACAATTATTTGATTTAAAATGAATATAATTTTTTTTTCTAACTCAAAATGATTTTCAATGTCAAAAACACATTAATATATGTTTTTTATTGCAACATTGTAGATTAACTCATTTAATTCAATTTATGATTTTGAAATGATCTTGAATGAAAAAATTAATAATTCAAATGAGATTTGGAAATTGAACATTTATTGTTTTCTATAAAAAATGTTTATTCTACAATAAATATGATTAAAATTTGTTTCAAGACATTTTCAAATATATTTCAAGTAGAATTTTATTTGATATTAATATTAAAAAATGTTTAATATTGATACTCTACGTATTCTACTAGTACTGATTTGCGTGAAAATTATTATGTTCATGAATAAAATGATGTTTATGAAATGTCTTAAAATGAAATACTACTAATATACTATTACTATGTTTACAAATATGATAATATTAAAAGTATAAGTAGAAATATAAAATAAAATATAAAAAATATATAGAAATCTAACAAAAATTTTTTTAATAAAATTATAATAAAATTAAATATTCTATAACACATCGGGAAAAAAAATATTAAAATCAAATTTTAAAAAAAATTTAATATTTTTTGAAAAAATTACATCGATCATATTTATTTAAAAAAATTTAATAATTATAAATATAATAGATTTTTTATTATGGAAATGATGTATGTATGCACGTTCTTGAAAATTTGATTAGCAAGATAATAGTTTTTCTTATACTCAATCTGATTATATTAAACCACTTTGAACACTATTAATAATGATAGAATTTCCATAATTAAGAAAGATAAAAACAATTAAGAAAGATATATATTTCATAATTTAGTAGAAATTGCTTAGCTCTTATTTTTGTAATACTCATAAAAAAGCTCTTACATTTTTATTTTAATGAAGACTAGAATTGAATTACGTTTATTTATGGTATATAATATATATATTACTATTTATTTATGTTAATTAATAATTAACATTTTTTTTCGAGTTTTTGTTAATGCTATGAAATTACCTTCTATTCTACTCTTAATATAGCCCACTGTTTTTTTTTTTTTTGCTACGTGATAGTTAACTATCATTTGAATTTAACATTATATAATATTAACATATGTAATAATAAATATTAGGCAATAGCAACAATATTAGGCATATATGTAAAAAAAAATAATGATTAAGTCATTAATATAAAATGCGCCTTAAGATCAATTAGATCTGCATTTTTTGGTCTTCTTGTCATATATGTATATGATTTTCCGCTTAGCTTATAAATAAATATTCTTTTCTTGTCAATCGATATTAATATATATTCAATGGCAAACAAATGAATCACTAATGATTATCGATATTTTTATTCAAATAGTATTAATTAATTGTAAAACTAATGAGATTTCCAATTTCTACAAATTTATATTTTTATTAATTAATGAATTATTGCTCAGTTAAAAAAAAATATTTAAAATACCTATATTATTATTTTTAGTTATTTTTAGTTATTTAATTTTGACTTCTTTAAGTCAAATTTCATACTTTAAGTGAAATTTCAATATCGATATTTAATTGTTTATGAGTTTTCCTTCAATACGTTATTCACTTTTGAAAAGAATAAACATGTAAATGCACAATCTTTTCTTGAGTTCAAATGTTATAATATTCAGATTTCGATGCTAATTTGTAGTCTTTGATCATTATCGAAATTGTCCTCAATAAGTTCTCGAATTAATCAATGTTTCTCAAATGATTTTGATTTAATTTCATATTTTTAATCTTTTCTTAGTCCAATTTCTGATCATAAATTTTTAATTATTTTAAAGTATCCATTAATCTTATGGGAAAACGAATACGTACTTATTATTGAATAAATTAATTTGTAATTTGTAATATGGTTACATAACTTTTAAAACTCAATTTCATTTTTCACGGTCGATTTTTAATTAACCAAGCCAATTGAAAAATGTGACTCAGCATTCTATATCAGTTTCTGTAATGTTGTTCTGAATGTCCTATTGTTCATTGATCTATTTCATGGTTAAAGTTTAATTTTTTGATTGGTTTATTTCAATTTTTATTGAAATAAAAGAATGCTATTTTATTCCTCGATTTTATTTTAATTGATAATTATCATCGATAATAGATTAATTTAATTACATGATATATTTATTTAAACAATTTAATAAATTTGAAGAAATAAATACTATATAGTTTTAATTTATATATAATAAAATACATTAATCGTCCAAATGGCTAGCATAGATAACACGGAAAATAACTATCATATATCAAATAACAAAATAAAAACTATTTTTAAAAAAACCTATTAATTTTCGATTTCCATAGTTAATTTTTGATGCTATAAATTTTAAACTTTCTCAAGAACTATAATACAAAATCTAGCAAGGTTGCTAGCGACTAGATTGCTATGAATCGAAGGAAATCTCTCTCTAGAATACCAAATTTCTAAAAAAAGAGACTAATTTTGCGCAGAATAATGCTGATTTTTCTTTAACTAATTAACATATCTCCGAATACCAACAAGAAAAGCGAAAAAACATGATACAGCATGCAGTGAAGCACTGCGGATAAAATTTGTGAATAAAAATAACTTTTAACCGAACACTAGGTTTCCTTTTAAGATTCTATTTCTTCTAATTTAATTACATGTATCATTGAATTACATTTAATTAAGAAATTTCCAAAAATATGAAATCACTAAGATTTTGAATTGTTCATTTTATATCTACAATATGTAATATTTTATTATATACAAAATATTCCAATAAAAGAATATTTATAATTGATATTATTGAAATATATAAATGATGTAATAGCATGTATTAAAAATGATAACAATGAAACATTACAAAAAACAAAAAAAAAAAAATGTATTGTCTGAATATTTGAAGAAGAGCAATGCCTATTATATATTTGTAAAAATTTTTCACAAAAATTTTTAAAATAAAATATATTGTGGGAACATCAATTAATTGGAGATTCCTAATTTCAAACAACATTTTACAAAAATTTTATTATATATATAAAATTATATATAAATTTATATTTTGATATATAATAATATAATAAAATATATATACAATTTTTTTTTATTTATTTATTTTCATGTGAAAAATAAATGGGACGAAACAGTAACAGAAATACGGAATCTAAATTTTAATCAAAGATTTTTTTCTTCATTATAAATTATTTACCAAAATTAATCAATCAAATACAGATTCATAGTAAAATTTATTATCATACATCTCATATACTTGTTCAATTCTTTATTTAAAAGTATAATTCACCATTATTGCATTCATTCATATTAAAATTTCTATTGACTTGATTTAATGGATTATTATATATTGATTAATTTCCAATAGCAATCTCTAAAACTATTTGAAAATGTTAGAACCAAACCATTTCAATTAACAATTGAAAATAATAAATTTATAGTAATTTAATAGTAATTTAATAGTAATATTTCATGATAATGCATTAATATTTGATGGAATGTAATCTAAATGTAGTCTTTCCCTTTAAAGAAGTTTTCCCAGAAAACATGGGATTGGATACATACAAAAAATTTATTTTTAGTTTATTTGTATTAAAAAGTTTATTTGTATTTATAATTTAATTTATAATATTCGTGATTTAATATGTTGAAAGGCAATTTATGTTTGAATTTTAGATTCGCAAATAAGTCATGAGCAAGAAAAAAAAAATAGCTTATTGTTTTTTGCTTTTTCGTTTTTAAATTAAATATATTTATCTCGAAAAATAAAAAAAATGCTTGGTAAGATACTATAAAAATTACAGAATACGGAAACAGATATCAGAAAAATTCACAAAACAAAAATGAAAAAAATCACAGAAAAAAAGAAAGAAATAACGAAAGAAAGAAGAAAAAAAAAAATGAAACGTGTTTTCTTAATATACATTCTCATACTTATCGAAAACGATTTTATTCAAATCATTATAATTTCTTAAATCCTTTTTTTGTTATATGTACAATATAGGCAAGACAATCATTTTAATTAAATAATCTGAGAAGAATGAGGTCTCAATATAAAATATTTTGAAAATCTTATCATTTTTAATAAAAAAGTAACATCTTTTGAAAGCAGTTCAGATATGTAATCTGTTACTATTCGGATGAAATCAATGATGATATACAAGGACTATGCATATGTCATGCATGAGATATTGTTATATATTGTTATATACATTATAGATATTGATATCGTTGAGATTTGAAAATGATTGTATTTATATATATCTATATGTGAAATCAAAATTTTCATTTTCAGTTCTGCATTTATACATCTACATGTATTGTCGTGATTTCTGTTTTTAATATTTAACCAATAAATTTTTTACTTTTTGTTTTTATAATTATTATCATTCTATATAAAAATACTTTATAAAATTTGGAATACCTATTTGTATTATTTTTTTAAATTAATATTGCATTCATTTGTATATAATTTTTAAATTAATAACGAAGAATATAAATAATTGAATCAAATTTAAAATTTCTGCAATTTTTTTATTATTTTGAATATTTATGGCTTTTTGAAAAAATTTTCAAAGTTTTTAAATTTATTACTCATTCGAAAAATGATTATTTTGATTAAACGATGAATTAGATAAAATTAATGAGCTTTTAATGAAATTCTATGGTACATAAAATATTCTGGAAATCTTCCTCACTTTAATAAAACAAGCTAAAAAGTATTGTCTTTAATAAAAACTAAATTTTACTTAACTTTATTTGATAATAACTTTGTTTTGATAATAAGTAATTCTTGTTTGATACTTTTATTTGGTACATATCTTATATTATCTATATCTTATTTCATTACTGTAAACCATTTTATATTTTCATTTTAAAGAGATATCAAGTTCGTCATTTAATCATAAAGAAGACATCATTTAAATAAGAATTATAGTGCCGCTTAGAATCGCTTAACATATTAAAAATTAATATGTGAATCAATCACAGCATAATACGCGATACGATGTCCATGCGATAATTTGATCATGATTGTGGTATAATCAGCACATTTCTTTGAGAAAATATACTTTTAAGCCAATTGTGCAAATGTTAAATTATATTTTTGTATATTCAAATTTTATTAATTGAAATATTTATTAAAATCAAGATTCATCTATTTTATTCATCAAATATGTTTTAGATCTTGCTATTTTCATCAGTTATAGGGAACCTGTGATGTTGATAAAAATAATAAATGTAAAATTTATAATATTCGTTGACTATGGATTAATGGCGTCGTGATTGCATTAAAACAATTGTTAGAATTCAAAAATATCTTCTTTTATGATATGCACCTTCATTAAAATTTCATTTTAATTAATCAAGAAATAATTCTCGGAAATATATTCAAAATTCCTTTATTTCTTTATTTATTATATATTAATACACATGTATTATATATTAATACACATGTATTGTTAATTATCCAATATCTTATTGATTGTATGATTATTTTTAATCCAAACATATGTGTAATAATATCGCATACAAAGAAAATAATTCTATCAATATATACATATATATTTATAATACATATTTATATACTATTTAACAAGAGTTGATCTATATAGATTTAATTTGAAAATAATAATTTGATAATATATATGTTTTTTGCTATTTTATACAAGATATTGGCATATTTATGATTGAAATGATTTTAGCGAGTCAACTCAGGAAATCAAAATAAATATAAAAGTATAGTAAGGTTTATTAAATTATAAACAATTTATATAGACAAAATAAAACATAAATAATGAGATAGTTTTATTTTTATTATATTATAATTTTGTTTTTTTTATCCTTTATTTCTAACATAAATTTAATTATATATTAATAAATTAATCTTAATAATAAATAAATCTAACCAATATTTTTGTATATTAATTTTTATGTTTATGTATCTCTAGAATTAATTTTCAAAAATATTTGCATCTGTGTATCTATTACAATGACAAGCGAGTAAGTAATGGAATTTTTTCAGCCATTTCTATAAATAATATTCTTATATAATATATATCTTTATAAATAATATATAAAATAATATTCGCAAATATGATCATAACAGAATTTTTTTTTTTTGAAATTTTTGAACTATAAACGATTTTATCAGATCAATTTAATGCCAGAAAAAAATTGTAGATCTGCAAATCGAAGATTATGAAATTAAATAGTGTGATTGAATTCATAAAATGACAATCTTTCAATTTAAATAAAATTGAAGTATTTTAAAAAGCAAATCTAGAAACTTTTTTAATAACATAATAAATTTGTAATTTTGATAATGAATAAGATTGAGAAAATTAAAAATTAAAGTAAAAAAAAAAAACTTGGAAGCTATGTATTTAGGATTGGTATAAGGTTAGTATAATAATTTTGAAGATAATTAAGTTTTTAGAATAAATGTTTAGAATACATGTTCAGAAATTTCAATTTTTTCAGTTAATATATTTAAGAATTAGAAAAATTTAGATAGAAAAATTCTGATAATTATCAATAAATAAAATACAATTCTTAAAACATTTGCTTAATTATCTATTTTTTCAATCAATATTCTTTGATTTTAATCTCAAATATTTTAGTGATTAAAATAACAATATACTAGATTCTGTTATTGAGAAACTCATTTATATCGTTTACAGACTAATAAATATTTTATATAATTTTAATAAATTTAGAATACCAGGAATAGAATATTAAGATAAAATATTAAACATTAATTAATTTCTTTTGAACAAATTGAAAAGAATTGTAATATTTCAATATCAAAGCTTCCAAATATAATATCTCGATTATTTTATATCATCATATTTTAAGTACAATATATAATTTTCTGTGAATTTTATTGATAATATAATTTTTATTAACAAGTTATAAATAAAATTTAAGAAATTGAATTATTTAATAAACGAAAGGAAATAAATCAATATACTCATATTTATTATTAAATTATTTTAACAAATATCCAAAATATTTCATTTAAATTATATTTCATTCGTTTCGTATTTGTTGAAGTTTTATCGATTAGAAAAAGAAAGAATCGATGTCATGTTGGTTTTCAAGTTCCCGAGGACTATAATTTTTATAGGATCGACATCGCTATTTACGGATTACGAATCAGCTTTATCAAGTGTAAGAACTTTTTATTTTCTGAGAGCGATGAGATTTTTGATGTGAAATAGGATATTCCAGTGTAAACGTTTTATTGCTTCTGAGGACTTGAAGCGATAGTAAGGAATGAAAAGTATAATACAATTTAATAATGATATAGATATCTTTTCGATTTTTGATAAAGTGTTATTAGAAAATTTAATAATTATTTTATTTTTACAGAAGAAATAAATATACAATCAAAGATAAAATTTATTTTTTTTCAAAAGATTTTATTTTTTCATTATCATTATTTTTTTTAATTTTTTTCATTTGAATATTAATAATGAATATAATATTAATAATGAATCATTGAATATTAATAATTCAAATGAAAATTATATTACGAATATCAAATAAAATGAAATATTAATATTATTAATATATTATTATATTAATATTATTATATTAATATTAATTAATATTACAGAATCTAGATTTTTTTTTAAAGATAAAGATTATCGAATTTTATTTAATATATCATATAATATAAATATATCATACAAACTTTTTGTTCATATTATAATTCTATAATATTAGTTAGTCATTAAATTTTTGATAATTATCTATAAAAAAAAAATTAGAAGATTCCTAATCGATTCTAATGATTTTGAAATATTAGATTAGCATTCCGAATAACTTTTCCGCTACTTGACTTTATTTTCAAAAATATCAATAATAAATAATAACAATATTTTTTGTAATCAAAATTATTAAAGTAAAACTTTATAAATTAATTGAAAGATATAACAGAAGAGAAAAAAGAATTTTCGGATAATAGAAAATAATATATTATTAATTATAATTATTATTTAAAAAAAAATAATAATACAGATAAATAATAATACAACAAAGAAAGAGTTATAAAGAATAAAATATATAAAATAATAATATAAATATATAAATATTATATTCCATTAATTATTTATTTTGTATTTATTTTATCAATTTCTTTTTTACTATTAAACTCATATAAACTTTAAACCATAACTTTGAACAATATTGAATTTTATTTATTTTTTTTAAATTTTTAATTTAAATTTTTATATATAGAATAATTTAATTTAAATTTCAGTTTAAATTCTAAAGTTTTTTACATAGAATAGATTCAAGTATTTTATATCTTTTATATCTTTAGTTTTTATATCTTTCTGATTTGTAAAAATTATTCATATATAGCACAGAAATTTATTTTTCATCTTCATTATAATTTTATTCTTAAAAGCATCATATTTTTAATTTTTAATTACGTATTTTAAATTTGTTTATCATAAATTTGTCTGCATATTACATTTTTTCAATTTCTGGAGTATTTTTTATTTTCCTTTAATATGTATACTTTAGTATCATATATTTCTTTTTCGATTATGAAATCGACTATGAAGTTATTATGAACAAAGTATTGAATAAAAGTAAGTAAAATATATAAATGAAACATTTTATCATTTATTTTATTAGATATATATTTTATTAAATAATTTATTAAATAATTTATTAAATAATTTAGATAATGGAATTTTCAAATAGTAAAACACATGAATATTAGATCTTTCATGTACATATTGTTTTTTATATATATGTTTTTGTGTATATGATAATTTTTGTATACAAACATCTGAAAATTGTCAATATTAAAACGCAAAATATTCAGCATATTTAATATTGATAGTTTCATGTGACCGATAAAATATAATAATAAATAAAACAAATTTAATAACTTAAAATTATTTATTTCGAGTTTCATTTAATGCAATTCAATACAAAGAAATACAAACAATTCTTTAATATCATAATATATCAGAACAATTAATCTTTTGTATTCTTACAATATTCAATGTAATAAAAGCAAATTTAGAAAGAAAATTCCTCGAGATAAATCAAATAGATCAATAGCTGAATTCACTGATCTGAGTTTAATTATTTTAGATTTTACTTTTGTTTCGGATAAATTTTCGTGCAAAAAGTTTTTTGACACAATCGTCTTATTCAGTACAAAGGGTTGGAATTACTCCTTGGAAATCCAAATCATTCCCTTCCAATGCATTCTCAGCGCAATGTCTCTGAATTAAGATATTAGACTTAATCAGTTTGAGAAAGGATTTTCCGCTGAATCAGGTCTAAACATTTGAAATTATTGAAAACAATTATCAAAGTCTAGTACATTATCACCATCCTTTGAATTATAAATTTAAAGTAATATATCATAGATCTATAAATTCCGAAAATTCCTAATAGATTAGATTATTAGAAAGAATATTTAACTAAAAAATTTGTTTGGCAGCTACATGAAATTATTTTATTCAACAATATTTATAATTTGCTATTCATAATATAAAATTTCAAATATTCCATCCAAATTTAAAATTATAATATTATTAATTAATGTGTTTTCAAAACAAACAATTTTGAAAATGACTATTGATAATATTTTTTATTAAAATGAAATGAATATCAATTTTAAGCTTTGAATATCATTAAAGAATAAGCATGATTTAAGAATTTTAAACCAAATTGAAGTTGATATTGATAAAAGAAACCAAGTTTCAATCCCTTTAAATTATAGTTAGAGAATGAAACAATTTATATTTTAAATTTTATTTTTTACATTCTGTTGAATATAAAATTATGAAAAAATTTAAGATATATGTCTGAATCTTTTCAAAATTTTTACATGTTTCAAAAATTAAGTTTTAAAAAATTCACAATTAATATCAAAATACTATTTATATAATATATGCTATTTATAAAATTTTAATATTTCGATATAAAAGAGATTTTCTTTAAATAATTCGTTATGATATATATATGTACATAAAAAATGAAAAAAAATTGATAGTCCAACCTCAATCATCTTAAAAATATCAAAAAATATTATTCTTTATTATAATAATATGTGCGTAATAGAAATATTTTATAGAATGATATTATTATCTTAAAAATTCTCGTTTTTAAGTGAAATAATTTAGATCAATGTTGGTTCATATTATAGACTTTTTAGATTTATTTTAATTCTATTAATTTTCTTCTTAATAACACAGTTGTATATAAAAAAAAAATATTCTTTTAAATTTTCATATTATTAGAATAATTCTCTTTTACTTGTGTTAAAAAGTATTAAAAATTTGATTATATATAAATAGTATTATCATTTATGTATATGCAATATGAATGAAAATAATAACTGGTAATAAAATAAATAAATTATAGATAAAAAAAAGAATACTATCTAAACTAAAATTAAATTAAATTTTATACTCTATAATTTCTTTTATTTTTTGAATTTTCTTCTCATTTATTCATATAATTAAAAAATTTCAAATTCAACTATAATTAAATTATACAATATAGGAATGCATAATATAACATACATTATTACAATAACAACTCGATTAAATCAGCAATCGACACTATCAATATATTATACTCTATTATTTATTAGCTCAATTCTTTCTATTATTCGACAATTTTAACTTTATAAATTCAATGGAATATTGAAAATGATTATTCATAAAATACTCAATATCATTATCATTGTAAAAATAATTAGATTACATATATTTGAATCATTAATATATGAAATCTCAAGTAATATAATAAATGTTATATTTATTACATATATTAAATAAAGACATAATAAAAAATACTTTCGATTATAGAAATCTGATCTGATTAAAATTAAAATTTCGAAAATTATAATTTAAATTCGAATTCATATTTTAATGCCTATATTACTTACTATATTACATTCTTAATTCTTACTAGATATATTCTAATGCGAATGATTAATTCTTGCTAGATATATTCTAATACGAATGATTAATTTTGCCAATTATAACTGATTATTTTATCGATCATTGGATACTTGCCAAAAATATATACTTAATTTAGAAACTGAATATAATAAAAAAAATAAAATATTATTTAAAATGTAATTGAAATGAAAACGAATTCAAATATTGTTTCATTCTTAAATAACATAAATTATCTTTATTATAGACACAGAGATATAAGATTAATAAGATAGTTTGCAAAAAAAAAAAAAAAAAAAATGAAAAATTAATAGCAATTCATAAAGATAGATTTTAAATTTATTTGATTATTACATCTATCACTTATGACAAATATATATTCTCAATTTATTTATAATTAATCATTAATTAATCATTTTTAATTTTTAATTCTTAATTTCATATAACTTTCATCGCTCTCATACTATTCGTTCAAAAAGTCAATATATAATTACGGCCATAGATTTTAATTGCTTCAAAAAAATCATGGAATTTTTATGAATATAAAAAAAATTGCATATTCTAAATATATAGACTTTTTTTATTTTGTTATCATAAAACTATGTATATTATCTTTTTAATTTGTTATCGAAAAATTAAATTATTTGAAAATTATATAAATATCATTATATTATGTTCTTAGAATTTTATATCATTTGAAATAAAATTTTTATTATTTGAAACTTGTGAATTATCAATTATATTATATAATCAAATATCATGACATAAATATTCTTACATAATCGAAGGTTACTTGAAAATTAGAATTGAATTTCTATTATTGATTCAAAGTCATATTTTATTATGATCATCATATATAACTTGAAAATAATATAATTTCATTTGAAGACAATATAACTAAATATAAATAAATTATCAAAATTGTATATTCATATTTATTGGAAAATTACAAGATGGATTATAATATAATTTTCAAAATATAAGTAACATTTTTAAATTAAAATTAATAAAAAATTGAATGAATATTTTTTATATTTATTTAAAAAAGTATAATACTTTTCTTCATTCAAAAAGTGTAATATTTAATTTTAAACAATTATATATGTTAGAATCATCAATGAAAAGAAATTACATTATTTAAAAAAATTTTTAATATTTAATTAACAATTTTCTCTGTTTGTATGCTAATTGTTAATTTTCGCAAAACTTTTCTTATGCTGAAAGAATCAAAGAAAAAAAAAATGGAAAGAAAAAGTAAAAAATAATAGGATGGAGCATCTATATGTTTTCAAAATTGCAGTATAAAGGTATCAAAGTTTGACCATTATATTAACGATTTAATTGTATTGTATATAAAATATATTTCAATTTTTGTCAATCAATATTAAAATGCAAAAAGTCAATAACAATTTCAGTAATCGAAAACCAATCAGAATCGAAAGCAAAATCAGAAATTAATGGTAAGATGAATTTCCATATTATAATACGTTTAATTGACTAGGATATAAAATTAATTTTCAATAAGTTTTATAATTAAATCAGTTTTCTTTTAATAGAATCAATTTTAAATAATTTTAAAATAAATATAATGGGCAGAAATAACAGAAATAGCAATAGTTATATGAAATATATATATATATACATATACGATTAATGACCAAATTTTATTCGATATCATCCAATTTTAAAATGGTTTTTCAATTTAATTTTCTCATTCAATAAAATATAATGGATTTAAGCAAAATACGAACAATTTTTTTCATTGCGAAGAATTTATAATTTATTTTCCGTATTTTTTATTTCTTATTAGGATTAATGTGTGAATATAATTTTTTAAGAGAAAATTGAGAATTTTAGTTCTTGAAAATTAATTCAAAATTAATTCAATATATATATTGTTAAAGTCAAAATTGATAAATGACTTTGAATTGCACAAATGGGATGACTAAATTGATGTTATTGCTCGAAGAAACACCTACTCTTGTAGAATTGTATATTTGTTTATATAATGATTATTTATATAATGACTCTGAGTGAATGGTGATATTTTAAGTCTTTGCGGCTAACTGTAATGATTCTAACTAATTTTGATATACACTGCATCATCGTCAAATTCTATATGTTGTAATTTCTATTTCTATATTAACCCTATTACAAGATTGTCGTGAGCCTTCGTTTTTCCTCCAATCCTTATTTTTATATATAGTTTATTACTTTAAAAATAATTCTTTTAATCTAATATATTGCTACACGATAAATGATTTTTAAATAAAATTCAATAAAACGATATTTTAATAAAGCAAATAATAAAACAATAATTATGTTTGTAAGGAATATTGTATAAATTTCTTTATTAATTTCATATTTATAAATTTTTATAATTATTTATAAATTTCATATTTATAAATTTAATTTCACAATTTCATTATAATAATATAAAAAATTTTTATATTATATTACATACATATTATATATTATATATTATATTACATTTAAAATATATTTTATATAAATCAAAATATATCAAAATATAATATTGATATGCATTATATCAAACATATAATTATGTTTGATCATAATTGTTTCAATATTATTTCACTTTTCCATTAATCTTTCAGTCATATTTTCATTTATGCTATTTATTGTATATTTTAATTTTTAATCTTCATTAAAATTCTCAAATAATTAACAATATTCTAAACAATTGTACGTATTTTTTCTTTTTTCATAGTTTTTTATAACATCATTTTGGAAAACTATATTCGATCCACAAATTCTATCAATATATCAAATATGTATATATACACTATAATATAATATAACCAAAGCATATAAAAAATCATTATACATATTGTTAAGGACTTGTGAAGGGATCAGGTAATCTGGTATGTGTATTCAATAGTTCGAGTACCAATTTTCAATAGTCTGACAATAATTTATGAGCATGGTTTTCCTAACGTTTTTCAGATCTCTAATTTAAACAAAAATATCATAGCAACGGTTATTTCACGAGTCATATTTGCACGCCATGCGATGGACCACCATGGGAGCGAGCGCGAAGGTCCTGATTCCCATGCGCTGTGACGCGATCTTGCAAGGGCCCAACCTTCGAGACCGTCCTGCAGCGTATATTTTTTATGCATTTTTGTATTTTCTATAAAAAAAATTAAGAATTTTATATTAATTTATTAGATTAATTAGATTATGACTTTATTATGAAAATATCGCATTATTAAAAAAAAGATACATTAAATTAATTATTGTTTAATAGTAAAAAAAAATTATAAACATCCAATATTTTAATTCTTTGTTTAGATAGAAATCTACACGAATTAATATTTAATAAAATAAATTAATAAAAAAATTTTTATAATAAAGAAAAAACTTTAATATATTAAAATACTTTAATATATTTAAATAAACTTTTTTTTAATTAGTTGTTTAAGTTAAAGAAATTTTCCTAGTCCTTCTTAATTGACTTCAATTTTAGAGATTGTTTTCATCCCTTGAACATGAATGACAACTGAAAATAAAAAAATAAATAAATAAAATAATTAAATAATACTAAATAATATAAAAAAATTCATTTGAATTATTTTTTTAAGAAATATTTTTTAATATAAAATTCGTCACGCCAAGATATTATATTTATTCTATTGTTAGAATAAGTTACGTTTAAGCATTTTTATAGAATCATTTAAAGATTTTAACTATTGTCTTAAAATATTTAACTGAGATTATTATTAATATTCTAATTATTTTTAATTATTAATTAATTATTCTATATCTAATTAATTATTATAATATTATTAAATTATTGTAGTATATAATTAATAATTATTATTAATAAATATTCAAAAAAATGTCATTGATGTATCTATTAAATATATATCAGTAATATATCATATATCTTCAAAATCTTTTATATTCAAAATCTAATTTTAATATAAAAAATAATTTTATACAATAATTTTTTTTTCATTTTCTTTCAATCTTCTTTTATTTCTTCCAAATCTTAGATATTAATAATTTTCTTATTTTTTTTTATGATGACGAGAAAAAGATACACTGTTGAAAAATTAAAGACGGAATACATATGTAAAATTTATTCATCAGAATATAAATCGATTTCCAATCAAATTATTTGCAAGTGTTATTCTAGTTTCCGCAAAAAATTTCTTGCTTTTTGTTCATTCTCGATAAATAGTATTCATTCGAACCATTTATTTAGTTCTATCAATCAAGATTGGATTATTATCACTAAGTAAATTTTTAAATCAATAAGAAATATAGATGAATTTGTGATCTGAATTTTGCAAATTGAAGAGATTCGCCTGTTTAAGATAACCGCATTAAATTAAAAAAAAGTATAATCATATTCATAATTACAGCTTCTTTATTAATTACTTTCTTTTCTGTTTCTAGAGAATAATAAAAAAAAGCTCAAATATTTTTTTTTTGTAAATTTTGAAATTTTAAAATAATTCACAAATATCGATAAAATATATACTATACTAAAATATATACTATACTAGTCGCTTTTAGAATAAAATCCTAAATATTTATTATATTTCATATGTATATTACATCGTGTAATATAATTTAATTTTCCTTATTATATAAGTTAGTTATTTAAAAATATTTATTATATCAAAATAATATCAGTTTAAAATGATTATTTATTGTAAAAAATATCGATATATTTTTTAATAACTTGAAAATTATGTAGCAATAATTAAAAATTTTAAAATACAAAGTTTAATCATTGATCGGTAACCTTTTTTATCTATCTTGTATATTAAATGTTATTTATATAACATTATTTCGATTATAAATTTACAATTTTAATTGTGATATTTGTATTTATGCAAATTTCAATTATAATTTGATTAATAGTTTTAATTGATATTTTTATATATGTACTTATCAAGTTTTTTGCACCCGTAATAAAAATATTGTAGTGATGATGGTGAATTGTTAAGTGAATACATGTGTTGAATTCTTTTTCGATTAAGGTGTATGTATGTATGTGAAAAAGCTATTTATGTGTTGATGTATTTCCTTCATGATGAGTGGATTCTATTAATGCAGTTACAAGTTTGATATGTATATCTAAAAGAGAGTTGGATCTCTCATAATAATAAAATAGTAAGTGATCGTGTCCGATAATCTGAGCGTAATTACAAAAAAAAATATATTGTCATATCCAACGATCAGACTTGTTCATAACGAGCATTTATTAGAATCTCTCTTTAATGTCACAATAGGTATCCGATGATCAAAGAACGATGTATTGTTACAAACTATCTATTTGCCGTATTTGACGGTTAGAGTATGACCTGTTCATAATGAAACATTCTTTCAAATACTTCAGAAAATCTCTTTCCAATTCAATTGGAAGAATCAAAGTTTCTTGGTGAAGTACGATAATAACCAATAACTTCGCGGTCAGTGCATGATCTGCAACATCTTTAAGTTAGAGGAAAATTCCTCGAATTAGAATGATATTGGTTGCCGTTGAGTCAGCTGTGTCTGAAATATATCATTCTTGGGATCGGGCTCCGCTCCAGCCAGGCTGAAATATGTCAAAAATATACAATTATAAGTGTCTATTAAACTCTCAAAAACGACAATCTTCTCGGATAATATTGTCCTTTGTTTAATGAAAGTCAGCAATTAATAATAGAAAAGAGTTTTCATACGAAGAATTTCTTCAAATAACCTGTTTATAAATCTCGTGAGCAATAAGTGATCGCGACCATAACTTTTATATTTTTTGTTTTCTTTTAGAATCAATTTTTTAAAAATATTTTACATATATATTAATATTATATATACAGAAAATATAAAAAATAAGTGTAATATTTTATAATTATAACATGATATTTCTAGATAATTCTAGATCAAAGAAGATCTAATATAAATAAAAATAAATAAAAGTAAATAAAAATTCAACAGATACATTTCATCACTATTTATATTGCTCTCATCAGTGCTAATTGCGAATGTCAAGGTTTCATCTTCTTAAATCTGCACGCTTCGTTTATATCATATATTATCATTATATAATCTGCGAAATAATCGCTGTCCTATTTTCATCTTATTCTTTTATCTCCAACTTCGTTTAATTTTTCAAAGTTGTAAAATTCTAGACACAAAGATCTCGGACAATACAATACGCGCGGAATAAAAGAAAATATAATGGTTCTTCATCCTTCAATAATTCGGATAAATAATTTCATTTTCTACCATTGAATTCCTGCTGAGTTTCTCGTGCTTGAGAGCGTTATCGAAACAATTGAGGTAACCAAGCAGACCAGAAACATAGATAGAAAATTGAATTCGAACTCACGAGCTGTTCCCTAGTGAATTAACGATTCAAAAGTAAAGTTTAAATGAAAAAAAAGATTGAAGATTAATTTTAAAATAAAAATAAATAAAGTTCGAAATCAACGATGATGAAGAAATAAAATGATTGAAATCAAGATACAAGAAATTAGAGATAAAATTTTATTGTATATTATGTTGAGAATTTAAAAATATAGTATTTAAAATTTCTTTAAAAAATTAAATAAAATTAATGAATATTTATGCTAGAATGAGATTGTATTTTTAATATTTTAATATTTTTATTTTAGATATTATGTATCTAATATAAATGAAAATTTATTAAAAAAATAAAGAATTTGATATTTCAGTTTATTTATAAAATATTATTGGTATCACACGAATAAAATTTCTTTGATTGAATTCGTACTATTTTAATTAATATGTTATATATAATATTATTTATTAAATATTATTTATTAATATATTATTAAAAAAGTAAGTTTCATATGTATTTTTATTTATATAAAGTAAATCTATAGAATAATTTTTATTCCTTTTTTATATTAAAATTATTCACTTGGAAATAGGAAGTATTGAAATTCTTAAAATCCAGATTTTTTAAAAATAATAAAATATCAGTGATAAATATTAAAAATGCGGGATACAAATTTTTGAACTCAATATTTATATATTGAATTAGAAATCTTAGATTCGAAACTTTTAAATTCAAAAATTTAAATTAGTCTATAATTCAATATTTTTACAATGACAAAAATTAAATATCATGACATAGTTATTTGATAATTTTTTATTATTATTGAAAATAAATAAAAATAAAAAAAATAATAAAACATAAAACTAAATAAAATTGCTGTTTACGTCCACAATAATAATATTATAATGGTTTTGGTGAATATAAACTAATAGCTGAGTAAAAAAACATTTGTAAATTGCCTTTTGATAGATATCGTAACAAGTGATATTTCTTAAAGATGAGTTATTGATTACACATGCGGTACACGTGTCTATAAGAGAGTCTTTCAATTTTACAGCAAGTAATCATGTCCAATAGTCAGAGCACGATATATTCACAAATTATCTAATTGTTCGGCGATATGATATGATCACCATAAGAAAATGGTTCTATTTCAAATGAAGTCGTGCCCTCAGAAAATTCTTTCCAGTTAAATTGAGAAAATTACAGTTTTCCAGTGAGGCATACTACACACCTACAACCAATAATATCGCGATTAGTACCCAATTCGCAACATCCCCAAGGAGAAAATTCCTCGCTTAGGTGGCGATCTGTATACAAAAATCTCAAGACAAATAGGAACAGAACAACGTCTCTCTCACAAATTTCCTTGAACAAAGAATGATACTAATTGTTTACTGTATTTGGAATATACTATTTTAGAATCAGTCCAGTTAGACTGGATTATGTCAAAATATACAATTAGAATCGATGAACAATTATAAATGCTCGTAAATAATTCCTTTTAAAGAAAATCAAAGTTAAGGTTATAGAAAATATAGCATAGATATATTCAATTTTTTCTGTTTTTTTGAAAAAAAAATGAATTTCTTTTTTGAGTTTGATATGATTCTTTTATATTTATTAGTTTTTTGAAAGAAGAATAATAGATCCTTTCGCGATACATTATATTAAAAGAGATATAAAAAAGTAGATTTTCTTTTTTAATTTTAATTATTGAATTAAAATATTATATCTATAAATGATTATAATTAAACTTATTATTGAATAAAATAGATATATAAAATTATGTTTTTTTATTTAATAAAATTATTAATTTTATCCAAAATATCTTTATATTTTTAATGTATATTCAATTGTAAAATAAAAAATATAAAAATTGTATTTTGACAGATTTATTAATTCTATTTATTCTGTATAGATATTATCTTTTATATAAACAACATAGTTATGTAAATTTTCATTTTAAATTTTTTGATTATCAAATTTTTAAATAAATATAAATCATTAAAATATATATTAAATAAAAATACACTTCTTGTTCTGAAATAAAAGATTGAACGTTATGTCTATAATTGTGTAAATATAAGAAATAATATAAATAAGTGAAATAGTGAAATTCTATATAGCATGTTGCGAATCATGAAAAGAGAATTATATTATATACAGAATTTCTTTTCAACAATTTAATTAAATTTATCTAATGACGAATTAAAAAGAGCTGCTAGAAGCAATTTACTATATTTTTTCGAAAAATAAAGCAATAGAACAATTTTTCTAAAAACCAAGTCAATTTTATGCAAAAGCTATATAGAAATTGTCTTAAAATTTAGCTTATATATTTATATAATTTAAAAATTTGAAATATTCAAGGATTGAATAAAATATAATAATATATATTATATAATTTATTAAATAAAAACAATAAAAATTCAGAATCGGATATCAATCTAAAAAAATCAATTTATATGAAATTATATGTATATCTTAAATTTAAAACATTAAATTATAAGATAATTATTGTACAACAACATGATATTGAAATAACCATTTCAAATCCATTAAATGGCATATAGTATTTCATACAGAGATTATGAGATAACAGAAATTTATTTAAAATATTAAAACGTGCAATACAAAAATATAACATTTACAAAAATACTTAAAAAAATAAAAATTCTAAGATCTATCAAAAATATATATAAATTATAAAATTTAAAAAATACATAATTGATTAATTTGAAATGAATTATGAGAACAAGAAAACTATCAATTAATTAATATAATTAAATATCTTCAATTTTCAAATTACCAAAATATTATAATTAATTAATTTAATTTAATCACTTTCCATTAGAATGCAGACAACTGTTTAATTTTCCTTATATAGATTAAAAGTAATGAAATTTTAAATAACAATGGAATCTCTGAAATTTTTATCTTACATATTTTTTATAAAAAAAGAATTTTTATCTGTATATTATTAATTTATTTTTAAAATAAATGATACAAGTTCTCGCCATTCGTATCATTTTGACCTAAAATATATAGAAAATTCTTTTACAAAGGACTTTTGATTAAACTTTTGATTAAAGCATAATGCTGCATTCATCATATTTAGAAATAATTGTCCTTGGTTTTATATTCGCCAAATATTGCTGATTATCTTAATATAAAACTAATATGCCAAAAATTAAATCAAAATATGTTGGCAATTAATAAAATTGAAAGTCACTTTAATCTATATGTCAATATACAAACTTACATATTTTAATTTCTAATATTAATTTTTAATGATAAATTTATAAATTTGAAAAATATGAAAAATGAAGATAATTTTAAATTTAATAATTTTATTTTGAGAATAGAATGGTATATATTCAATTGTATATGTTCAATTAATATAAAAATTAATTTTTTTCTATTTTAGATTGAGAAAATAAAAGTCGAAAGTTTATATTTATATTTATACATATATTGTTAGATTATACATGAAAAAAATAATTTAAGAAAATAAAAATATAATTTTCACAGAAAAACTATTCTATCACAGAGAAATATCTACTTTCGCGATATTAAATAACTATATTAAATAAAATAACATATATAAGTATTTATATATTATATAATTAATCTTTTAAAACATTGTTATTCAAATATTGAACAATTATTTCAAATAAAATATTATTATTATTATTGTCATTGTTAACTGATATCTTTAAATTTTCCCTTATTGCATTTTGAATTTAAATATTTTTCCATTATGATAATTTCACAAAAATTTTATCTACATTCATAAAAATTTATATTTATGAATTATTATTAATCAAATAATTATTATAGATATATGTTCCAGAATATTCGATCTGATTGCCAACTTACACAAAACGGATTGATTTATAAAATATTTCGATAAGTATTTCATATAATGATATTATATCATATTTATAACTATATTTATAAACGAATAACAGAAGACAGATCGCAACAGATTGTCAAATTCTCTATTTTGGCCATAATTATTCGTAAATATAATCATAAGTTCAATCAATTATTCTTCGCAATATATATATCCGAATTAAAACTGTGATATTGCAAAAATAAAAAAGAACTGATCTTTCTTTTAATAGATAATGAAAAATAATTCTTGCTAAACTAGATAGTTGTTGCATTAATTATTTTCTACAATAACTTTAATTTAGCACGAGTTTCACATAGTTCAGCAGTTTGTTTTTGGTAATAAATAAAGAAGCCTATTTAAAATGCAAATTAAACATTGGAGGAAGCCGAAAATCGATATATTTTAATGACGAAAGAGACTCGTCGAAAAATTAATACTTATATATGGTTGTGTAAATATGTTTTCGATATATATATATATATTATTATACATGTTAAGTTTTGCATGATCTAATTATAAAGTGAAATTATTAAAGAATGTAAAATATACAAAATTATCGACTTAAATTCATAATTGAAGATTAAAGCTATATTGGCGCGATATAATTTTTATATTATCAAGCTTAATGAAACTAACTATAATTAACTTTTGTTTAATGGTGTTAAGCATTTTTTTCATTAATTTTTACTTTTTGTTTATTTATCTTTTCTCTCTCTCTCTCTCTCTCTCTCTCTCTCTCTCTCTATATATATATATATATATATATATATATATATATATATATATATATCATCCATTCATCTATCTACATACTTGATAGACATTGCATAAATATCATTTTAAGAGTTTAATTTCAATTTTTTAATAAATTAGCAAGTTAAAAATTAAAAATTAAATTAAAAATTTCAACGTAAAAGAATTTGAAGAGATTTTTTTTATAAATATAAATCTTTGTTGAGAAAGGTAGGTATTTATAATTTATTTATCTAATTTTTTTTAATCTATATATTAATTTCTTGAAGAAGATATTTTTAAAATTTAATTAAATAAATCATGTTATAAATCCATTCTATATTTGTAATTATTAAATTGTAAGAGTAAATAGCAAATAGTAATTTTTTTTTTCTTTAAGTTTATCATTCTTATAAAATAATTAGTAACGATTTGTATTAATAGTTTAAAGATTAAAATATAATAATTGAATAAATATAACAGTATAGTATTTCTTTTATATTTCGCAAATTTCATATAAATATTTAAATCAGAATTATATTATTATTATATTATTATAAATTATTTAATATAAATTATTTAATATAATATTGAATTAAATTTTCAAAATCATCAAATATATTTTTATTTTCAGAAATCTACAAGAGAAAAAATCTTTTTAAAAATATTTTTACTAGTCAACTATTAATATAAAAAATATTGTAATAATAAGTAGAAGTTATTAATTTAAGTTTTTCAAAAATAATATATCTAACTGAAATTCTTATAAAATTATTAATGTTGAAATTTAGAATTTTATCATCTTCTTGTTAAAGTTTCATGAAAAAGGAAAATATATTTTTGCTTTGAAAAAAAATCAAAGCAATCTTGAGTAAGAAAAATTTCATGGAAGGATTTCTTGAAGATAAACAGTTTTTTAATATTTCATTTCATTTCATAATTAATTCGTAACAAACATTCACTTGTACATATTGCATAGCTTTATATTCCAGAAGTATTATTTATCATACAAAAATATGTTAATGTTGCCTTTTTATAGAAATGATTGCTGTCAATTATATCATGTTGGCAGGATGAAATATTTGTAAAATATCATTTTTATTTTTTTAATTATCATTCATGTAATTAGAAATTAATTCTATGTACTGATTTAAGATTTAATCAATTTTTTTAATAATAATTGAAACAGTATTAATAGTTCAAAAAATATTTCGTATAAAATTTGTATATATAAATGGGCTTTTCATTAAATAAAAAATTCTATATATCAACTTAATTTTCGAAACTAGTTTTCAATATATAATTCGTATATTTCATATTTATTACTATTATTTCATGAAAAATCGAAAGAAATGTATTAAAATTCTTTATATGTTTATATATAATGAAAATCTTTATAAGTTATCTTTATAAGTTTATATATAATGAAAATCTTTATAAGTTATCTTTATAAGTTTATATATAATGAAACAAAATTATTTATTATATATTAATTCAAAAACATCACAAAGCTGAAATATTATTTTTCGTTCTTATAACTATTATTTAATTTAAGAGATTTGTAGTTCGATTTTACGCAATTATATTTTTATGTTATTTTTGTACATATGTATAGGATTTTTGTAACTCAATATGATAATATAATATAAATATTATCATAATATAAATAAATAAAAAATAAAGAAAGGAATAAATAAAAAATAAATGGCTTGAACAATGACACGTATTGAATGGAATATTATTTTATATATATTAAATAAGATAATTTTTTTAATGATGAAATTATTTATTTTGAAATTCAAAATAATGGAGATGAACAATTAACTTTTTCATATTTTAAAATATTCTATTTTCTTGAAATTTTTATTAAGTACTTTTACTCATAATTTATTTCTTAATTATTATATTTGAACAGATATTTTTTTTGAAAATAATATTATAAAATATCAATGTATTATTTAACTATTACACAATTTTATACAATATCATATTTAGTTTTTCTAACTTAATTATTTTTTTTCTTTCTAGTAGCATTACGTAATAATCATATTTATGAATATAGACAACAAAGACATAGAAAGTTTATGGTCATGTAATGGTGACGTGATACAAAGAGAATGTTAAAATATTTATGATGAGATGAATATTATATTGATATATTAAAAGATTTTAAGGCCAAGTAAACACAAAATTTGATGTACAAAAATCTCAGCAAAAATTGTTTATGAAATTATACAAAATTAAAATTTGTGTTAGTTGAAACAAGAATATGAAATATGAGATATAGAATAGAATATGAATAGTAATATAACAGAGATAGTGCAATCTCATTCTATTTTTCTTGTTTCTATCACTTAATTTCAATTGCTTGAACTTAACATAATAAATAAATTCTACTAATATTTTTGTATATTAACTTTGTTTTGGTCTCTAGAATTGACTTTTTCATAAAACTCATAAGATTAATGAATAATTTCCTATGAATAATTAATATTCATATGTAGCAAATGATAATATTATTTATTACCAATTTTTTTCTTATTGCATTATTATCATTGGATAACTTTGAAAACATGATATTAAATTTTAAACTTAGTACAATAAAATTATAATTATAATATTTAAACTAACAAATATAATATTAGTACTAATATATACATATATTACATATATACATATATTATTTTATATTATACTGTCCTGAATTATATTATAATTCATAAATATTTATATATCGTTTAATATAATCAATTCATGAATAGGACAAAATACATTTTTTTAAAAATTAAAAATAAAAGATAAATGTAAAAACATATTTATTACATATTTATTAAAACATATTTTATACATTATTGTAGTGAAATAACTGATATTTCTAACAATATGAATTTTAAAAAAATAGTTTTATTAATTTTTTCTTATATTGTTCAGAAGAAAAATATTTTTTTCATTCAAATGCAAACATTCAAATTTTTTATTTTTTTTTATGTTTTTGAGAAAATTAAATAACAAAATAAAATATTATCAAATTAGTTATTTGTTTAATGGACTGAAACATTATTTATTTATCTTCACTTACCAAAATACATCACTTACCAAATATCTTAAAAATTTTCCGATATCATTTGAATATACTTCTATTGTTCTATTGTTTGAATAGTTGATCAATTGTAAAAAGGCTAACGTATGCATTGTTTCGGACGATGAAATACAAATATTTATAAATGTGAACATGAATGATTTTTGACAATATTGAATTTTTATTGATGACAACATATATTAGATATTTTTGAAATATTTTTTTCTTAATTGTTTAAATTAATATAGATTAATAATTACTTAATTAAAATTAGAAAATTAGATATTTTCATTATTCAAATTAGAAATTGGAAATTAGAAATTTTTGAAATTAAATAATTTCACTAATTTCACTAAAATAAAAAATTAGATAGTTCCAAAATTAATTTATACCCATTTTTTAATATTATAACTTGTATTTTATGTCATCAAATTTTATTATATGAATTTAAAAATATATTGATAAACTTCTTTATTTATAAAATTTTTTAATAACAATATTATGAAAAAGATTTTTTATCAAATAATTATTTTAATATAATTATTTGTTAATAATAAGAAAAATATTTTCATTTTTATAAGAAAGAAAAAGAATAGAATAGAAAAAAAAATAGAAAAAGAACAAAAATATTTTTACACGATAATTCATTAAAAATAAAAGTATTTATTTATCGCGTAATTATTTTATTCAAACTTACATAAGATAGATTTCGGATAATAAAATTGCCAAAATTAATCATAAGCAAACAATGAAGTACGAATTTCAAGTAAAAAGACATGATATAATATTCATATTGTCAATTTTTCCATATGATAAATACAAATTAACTAGAAATGAGCGTACAATAAATTGAGATCCACGTTAAAATATAGATCCAATGTTAAAATAACATTGTGAAATTATTATCAAATAATTTTATTTCTATCTCTTTACTCATTCCATTGAATGAAGAAAAGCCCATAATAAAACGTATTTGTAAATTATCTAAATCATAAACGAAATTAAAATTTTATATGAGCATTTACAATTTGTTAAATTATGAATCAATATAGATATTTCATTAACTTATTAAAAATTGTTTAAATGTAAATTTAATCATAATAACAATATCAAATTAAGATATTTAACTTTTATATTTCATAAAAATAGATAATCTTTAAAAGAAATTTAATGCGAACATAGAAAAGTCAAAAATAAAAAAAGTAAAAATTGTATTTTGAAAATATTCTTTTATTATAATAATTCTTTATTCTTACAAAATTGAAGGCTTGTATGAAGTATTTAGAAATTATATGTCATGATTATCACGAGTAAATTTTGCATCTATGATTTGGTATAAAATTGATTATATAAGATAAAGATATATATATATATATATATAGAGCTATATAGTCATTATGTTTTTAATAATACTTAACTGACATAATGCATTTTCTATTTGACATTAAATAATTAAAAATTTGAAAGATCAGTGAATATATCTGACTTTTGATGATTTCGCTTCGATGATTATTCAATATTTCAGAAATTTGTATTATTTCGTTTAGAAATTTATATTTTATTTCGCGTGAAATACTATTGTACGAAGCATTAGAGAACATTAGAGAACATTCAATTAATTATTTTTATTAAAGTCAAAATCTGAACTTTGAATATTGTACAAATGTAATGCCTAAACTGATGCTATTGTTCGAAAAACCACCTATTACTATAAGACATTATAATTGTTTATAGTACTGAACGAATGGTGATATTTTAACTCTTTGCAGCTAATTATAACGATTCTAACTGTATTTTGATATAAACTTATCGTCACTGAATTCTATCTATTCTATATTGTATTTCTATTTTAATTGAGCTGCAAGGCTATTGTGAGCTTTGGTTTTTTTTCCAATCCTTGCTTTTCGTGAAAATGCACATTGAGAGAGACTAATCATTGCATTGCATATGGTTTCGAAAAATGGGCCTTTGCATGGGAATCTTTGTGCTCGCGGCATCGCAATGCGTGCAAGTATGGCTTGTGTGATAAAATATTGTGTGACTGTTGCTGGTATCTCTGTTTAAATTGAAGATTTGGAAAATATTAAGAAACTATACTCATAAATTACGCTCATAAATTATTGTTAGGCTTTTGGAGATACTCCAACTGTTGAAAATAAAGGCCAAGTTATCAGATCGCTTTAAAGTCTTATTGTTAATAATTTTATTATACATAAAGTCAATCTTATATTGAAACATATGTAGAAACGAAAATAGAAATGTGACTATTATTATTAATAAATTTTCTGAAAAAAATTTGTAAAATAAAATTGTGAATTAAATAAATTATTTATTGATTTTCAATTTAAAAAAAAAAATAAAACTTATAAAGCGGCAAATTCAGATTCAATAATTATTTAAATTTTTTATATAAAAATCAACTCTATTCAGTTTTCTTTATTCAATGATTTCAAAATATTTTCTTTCCTTTTCTTTAAAATGAAAAAATATTTTCTTTTCTTAATTAAAACGAATAATAAAATTTTAATAATAAAATTTTAAAAATATTTTTTAATCTAAATAACAAAAAATTTTAAAAAATCAAATTTTCTAATTGTTTCATTTAAACATAATATAAATATAATATAAATAATCAATATTGTATGTATGCAAAAATTTATAGATTGATTAAATATATGATATAGCACATATATATATTTTTTAGAATTTTTAGTTAATCATTTAAGAATTTAAAGATTAAATACATTTTTAATTATGTCAAAAAATAAAAAAGAAAATAAATTCATAATAAATATTAGAAAATTTACTAAAAATTATTAATAAATAATTGGTAAAATTATATCTTATAAAATATATATGTAATGTAAAGTATAATAATATAATAAATAATATAAAATATATAAATAATATAAAAAAAATATAATAAATAATAACATAAATAACATAAAATATAAAAAATAAAAAACGATTTACTAAAATTAAATCTATATTCTTATTTTTTATAACAACATAAAAATAAGAATAAATAAATAAAATATGTTATTAATACTTTATATAAGTTTATTTTTTTATTCATAAAATAATATATTGACGAATTTTGATTATTAACTTCACTAATTGATCATTAATTGATTTATCAAATTTTAATATATTTTAAAAATAAAGAGTGTTATATATTCAGAGATATCAATGATAGAGATTAAGAAAAAATATTATTGATATGTAAAAACGTCGATTAAGATTTATTTATAAGCAATTTAAGTTTATATTAACACAAAAGAGAGTGAAAAAAAAATAAAATTGTTTATAATGTAATGTGAACAATTCGCAATATTTAAAAGGAAAATGATTAATTTGCGACAAAAATATATTTTTCTATCTGACCTTTCATAAAATATAGATATATAAATTTTCAAGAAATAAATTTTCCAATTTATGGAAATTGAAAATGATTTTTCTGTAATATAATTTATTTTTACACGTATTATATATAATATAATTTTACTTTCTTATATCTGCACTTGATGTTTTTAGAATTAAATTCAATTTCTTTCATTTACGTTTATCTTTTTTCTTAATTTTATTTAAAATATTTAATGTTTAACTTTATTTTAATGTTTAAATGTTATAAAATATAATTTTTGATATTTCTTCTATTATATTATATTATTTATATTATTTATATTATATTATATTGTATTATATTTATTTATTATTATTATTATATTATATTAGATATACATCATATTCTATTAATATTTTTAAAATATTCGTTTTTGAAGTAATAGATAAAATTAATATATATTTCAATTATATGTATATTCAAAAAATGTAAGATTAATATTTAGTGTAATATTTTAGTACAATATTACAATAGTACAATATTTTTAAAAATATTAATTTTTTTAAATTTTCAATATTTCAAGTAAAATCTTAATATAACTAAAATAATACAAAATAAATAGTAAAATAATAAATAATATTAATAATCAATAATAGTGTTAAGGACTTGTAAAGCGGTCGGGTAATTTGGCCTGTGTTTTCAATAATTCGAGTACCGTCGATAGTTTGACAATAATTTATGAGCGGGCATGATTTTCCTAATGTTTTCCAGATCTCTAATTTAAACAAAAATGTCACAGCAACGGCCACTTCACGAGTCATTTGCACGCTATGCGATGGACCACTAGAGAACGAGCGCGAAGGTCCTGACTCCCACGCGCAGCGACCCTGCGAGGATCCATCCAAAGCCGTCCTCCAGCGTGATCATTGGTCCCTCCAACCCCCCTCTATATGCATTTTTCCCAAAGGACAAGGATTGAAGGAAAAACCAAGGGTCGCGACTTGAGATAGAGTTGATATCGAAATAGAAACGAGAACAGATAGAATTCGACGACGATACAATGTACATTAAAATATAATTAGAATCATCACAGTTAACCAAAAAGTCAGAGTATCACCATTCGTTCACTACGATCTCATAATATAAACGAATATATAATCGATAGTAGATGGTCCTTCGAACAGTAACATTAGTTTAGATACTCCATTTGTGCAATATTCAAAATCGTTCATTACTTTTCAACTTTAACAAATAGTATAAATATTAAATGGTAAATATCATAAAATAAAATAAAAATATAAATTAATCTAAAATATTTAAAAAAATCATTACTGTAATATTTTAATATTAATATTAATAATATTTTAATATTAATATATAGTATTTAATATAATATATAATATTTTAAAAATTAAAATAATTAAAATATTAAATATTAATAAATGTTAAATATTAATAAAATATTAGTAAATTAAATTAAATTAAAAAAGTAAAATAAACATATAATAATAATGATCTGAAGTTGTTAAAATATGATTATTTATATATATATAATTAAAAATTAAAACAACTGAAATATTATTTTAATTTTTAATTATTCTATATTAATTAATTACTTTCATTTTAAAATAATAAAAATATTATTAAATTGTTGAAGAAACTAATTATAATATGATTACTTATATATTATTATTTATTATATAAAAATGAATGGTTAAGTAGATATTTTTATTATTAATCTCATTTATAGATAAAAATTATATCGATAAAAGTTATATCGTATATTTCCATATTTGTATAGAATAAAACCAATTCAATTATTGAAATTAATTCATATTCATTCATTTCCACGACCATGACGACTCTGATTAAAAAGAAATTTAATTAATAAATTAAATCTTTGTCATTTATATATTCATTTATAGAGATTAGCATTATGATTCTCTAATACATAAATAATTTTTTTCCTATGTTATGTTAAATGGAATAATAAAATGAATACCAAATACTGTTTAATTTATTATTATTAAATAACAAATATTCACAATATTCAAAAAGAAGATTTTATATCAAAAAAATTAATTATATTAATTACAATATTTCTCTAAAAAAATTTTTGTTTTAAAATATTCAATTATTGGATATTATTTGATTTTAATTTTGATTAAATTTTTATAAATACAGTAATTAAAAACAATGGATTTTTCATAATAATTTAAATACAATTTGTTTGAAGATTATTTGTTAAATATGACTTGAACGAATTCTTTTTTAATTTTCAACTTTCTTTTATTACAAAAGAATATTCTAATTGTCGTTTTTATTTGTAAGATTACTTATTTTAAACATTATTCTCATTTGTTATTTGACAGACAAGTAATTTTATAACAATAAACAAATATCAAGTAGACAATGTTTTTTGCTTCCGAAATAAATAAAAAAACAGTAAAATTCATTGTAAACTCAATTATACTTTGCTTTTTTAGTAAATCTTGCTAATTTACAAAAATTCTATAATTTAATTATATTCAATTTTCTTAATTTATTAGAATGTTTGTAAATCTTTTTAAAATTAACAATATATTGTGAATAATGCTAGTTAGTTAGGTTTTTATATTAGAATTTTTATATTTAAAATTTTATATTTCTTAAATTGTATTAAACAAATGTTTATAATATTAGATATATATCTTAAATATATCTTTTATTGTTGCAATAATCAATTTATTCAATTTATTCAATTTATTGTCAATAGGATGCTTTTTTGAACATTATGTAATTATTATTATATTAAATATTCTTATATATAATAATATGTATATTTAGTAAAATTTTTATATAATTTCAAGATGTATCAAGTAAAAAGCAATACTTTATTATAATGAAAAAGTTACTAACAATTCAAAATTTTTCCAAACCAACGAAATCCGAACTTAATAAAAAGTAATAGTTAATAATTATAATTAATTTGTAATTTTAATAATAATGATCTATAGAAATAATTCAATATAAGAGACACTACATAAGAGATATTACATATTAATATTCTAAAATTTTTGTTTCCTTAATTAAATCTGTAAACTTCCTAACTAAAGTTCAAGAACATGAATGCAAATCAAAATTTTTTTTGTTTACAAAAAAACCAAATTTATTTATATATTTACTATTATAATGTTTTTTTTAAACAAAATTATTCGAGCATTATCTAACGTATTTAATCAGTAATATAATTTCAATTCACAAACTTGCATAAGTTACATATAATTTATTGATTTATTGCATTTTTTTAATTATCGCAAGATTGTTAAACATTTCTTTGTTTAACAATGAAAGAAGGAAAAAAAAGGAATATTTTTATTTTTTGAGAAGTTTATTTTAAAATATTATTTAATTTAATTTTATTTTTTTTAAATTATTATTTTTATTAAATAGTGATTTACAATTAATTACTATCTTTTAATTTATGAAATATTTTAGCTTTGTCAATCATGATTTTATTGTTAATAAATTTTTTAAAACTAAGTCTTTAAAAATAATATAAATAAAGCATAAAAAGATATAAAAATTCAAAGATCATAACAAAATTAAAGGAAAATTTAAAAATCTAATTTTTAATTTTTAAAATATTTCGTAGACTTGAAAAAAATTATTAAAATAAATAATTTTCAACAACGCATACATGTAATACACATATATTGCATTAAGTTAATAATACAATTTATTGCATTAAGTTTTCGAATTTGATTTTTATTTCTATTAGAAATGAAAAATGTAAACTATTATATTTTTCTTAACGATCACCACATATACATATATTTTTCTTTATTATATTTTTTTATTAATATTTAATTTAAATAAGTTATAATTTTCCATTTCATTTTCTCTCTTAAAAAAAATATATAATATTAATAATGAAAGAAAAAATAAAAAATTAAATAGGAGAGAAATTCAGGTGAAAATATCCAAACTTAAAAAACTCTTTTGCACGCGATAATAATTAATGAACGAATTAACAAATTATGTAATATTCATAAGTTTTTGCGAATATGCACAGAGAATCCTTGTATTCTGTTCAGAAATGTTTAAAAATAGAAACAATAAACTAAAATTTATAAAAATTGGGCTATATGAACTTTTTGCCAATTTCCAATTCTCTTTTTTAGATAATTAGGAGAAAAAAATTTAATTAGAAAATATCCGACTTTTGAAATTCGATTTATCAGTAAAAAATAAAGTGGAAAAAAAAATCATGTTGCTTTCTTCCTCAAATAATATTCGATTGAAATATATTAATCACGCTAAATGTTATTAAAAATAATATATGAATATTATTTATTTTATATGTGTACGTGTACATATATATGAAAATATTTCAAAATGAAAATTAAATTAAATTAATTTATTTTATTATTTTTCTACTTTTCATTGAAATTTAAATTAAATATAATCGCCAATTATGTTTATAGATTAAAGAATACAAATATATAAATATTTGAAGAGAACAAATATTAAAAATTAATGTTCAAAATTGCTAAAATAGATTCGAATTAATTTTTTTTAAAGGTTTTATATTAAATAAAATTTTTGTAAAAAATAAATTCGAAGTTTAATTCGAATATTATAAATTTCAATATAAAATAATGAATGAATTACATATTCTGGATTTGAGCTAAGATTATATATCAGTTTCAACTTTTTTATTGCGTAATTTTTTTGTAATTATTTTATTATTAAACATAATTCACGATATATATAATAATGAAATAATTAATATATATATAATATATATATATATATATATATATATATATATATTAATATATAAATAATAAATAAATTTTTCTACTATCTCGGATAATTAGCTAGCTTTTCGTTTATCTTTTATTAAAGATCTTTCTTACTTCCTGTTAAAAAACCAAGACTGAATTATGAGGTGGCATCAATATTCTCAACAATTTAGGTTTTTCAGCAGTTAAGGTTTTAACAGTAATTTACGAGCAAGTACAATTCTGTCACATTGTTCTAAATTTTCCATAACGGTTATTCAAGACACAATAGTGATAATCATTTCATAAATTACATTTTCGTCTCAAATATTTTGCGCAATTACTTAAAAAACAAAAAAAACTTTGCAAAAAATCCTGATTCTCATATATTGAGACCTCAAAGATTTATTTTTAGAAATTTCAACGCAATCATTTTCTTTTTCACCTTCATAGTTATATTCGTCGGAAATAATTATTGGAAAAAAAACCAAAATTCATTACAGTTTTCCAAAAAATCAGAATTAGAATCATCATTTAAAAATCGTGGAAATCAATCAAATAGCAAATAATTGGAGTTAAAATAGAAGTTAAAAACAATTAATTCACAGAATTCAATCAATCATTAATTAGCTACAAAAATAGATAGAGTTAATCGTCATCAAATTCAAAGTTCATAATATAAATACAATTTTATATCCTTATATTCAATTAAAAATTTTTTTTTATGGAATCTAAAGTCATACTTTATTAAATTTTAATAATAATTATATTATTATTAAATATATTATTTAATAATTATTTTCTATAATCAAAATAAGAAAATAAAAATAAAAAAAATCTTTTTTATTCAAGAATATTTAAATAAATAATAATAAATAATAAAGATCTTGGCAGAGAGTAGTATAATAAAAAAAATAAATAAAAATTCAATATTCTATTATATAGTTATTCTGTTGTGAAAATTAGATTTTTAATTCATTTCGTTAACGTAAGCTAAATTACTATATTTTTTTTTTATTTTTAGTCATGATACAATGAAATGTATATAGAATTATAAATATAGTCTTCTACAATATTACTTATTGCTTATTATTAAAATTATAATATAAATACAAATCTATAAATATTTGATATATTCATAAGAAATGAAACTTCGTACAAAAAGATATTTTACATTTTTAACTTGCTTTTTCATGCAAATTTATTTTCTATCATCAGTTCGATAACAATTATATTTATATTGATTTTATAAAAAATATTTGTGAAAATAATAGATGAATTTGTATCAAAGACAACAGAAAGCATAAAATTTTAGAATGAATTTATTTTATTTATTTTTATTAAACTAAATATTATATTTTTATATTATTTCATGGAAATAAAAATTAAAAAATATTATATTTATTTCTTTCGCATAATAACTATATATATTTAAAACTATAACTATATACAAATGCAATATAAATAATGTATATAGTATATACAATATAAATAATATTGTATATCAAATTATTGAATTAAAATATTGTATATCAATATAATAAATATTGTATATCAAATTCCAAATTAAATATTAATTAAGGGTAATGATATAATTTTGGATATCTAATAATTTAGGAACAATAATGAAACTGATTTTAACAATATATTATTAGGATTTTTGTATTTCTATCATTGTATATTTCTTGCATTATATAAATATGATTAGTATTGAGATAATTGAAATTCATTATATATTGAAGAAAATTCGATAAATTTGTACGAAACGTGCTTGACATTAAGAATATAAAATTTTCTAATATTTAATTATATTTTTAATATTAATTATTTTATTAAATCATAAAATCATTGATGCAGAATATTGATATATGATCATACGATATCATACACATACAAAATTTATTTATTTATTGCATAAATTTCTATTATTTCATCAATGGCAAAGTTCATATGATTGTTTAACATAACGTCAGTATGAAGAGACACTAAAAATTCTTCGTATATTTACGAAGAAATATACAAATACTTGTTGGAACTTCTTCGATTGCAGGAATAACAACAAAAAAAAAAAAATAGAATGAAAAAAACAAGCATAAAAACTATTGACCGTGTTTTTATATATATATATATATATATATATATTTGCATACAGGGGAATTAAAAACATTTTTTTATAGCTTTAATATTTATATAGATTTTTAATGAATCAGTTAGAAATGCAAAAAATTATTTCCATATGTGCAATCATATTAGAAAAACTACTATTATATCCTTTAAAGATTTTTGCTCTTAATTAAAGATTAGTTTTTTTCTTTATTCGATCATGCAATTATATCTCGTTAATCAAAATTTTTCTTTCTATATATTTTATATTTTTTTCCTTTTTTATTTTTAATATTGAGTATACATATTTATAAATAGAATATAAAACATTGACATTTTATAAATTATCAAAAAAAATTTTATTATATTTATATAATATGATAAAAGAAAAGTTGAAGAAATATAAAAGAAAAAGCCTTATTCAAAATAATTTTTCTCAATGCTCATGCTTTCAATGAAAAATAATAATTAATAAAAAAATATAAATAATAATATAAATAATAATTTAATGATTATTATTTTTGAATATAAAATAAAACTCTTTGTTCTTATTCTTTTCAAATATTTTTACGAAATATTAATATTGCAGATAATTATATAATAGAATTAACAACATTCTTTATATGATGAATTAATTGAAATTTTTTTATTTCCATTCTTTAACTATTCTTTTATATATATATATTTAATATTTTAATAATATAATTTCTTATTCATTAATAAAAGAAAAATTTTATATTCTATATTCTCAAAAGAAGTCTATAATATTATATAGACTTTCTATTAATACATATTAATGTATTTAAAATATTTTTTGTGTCCAATCTTCAATTGTTTTTCATGACAAAAAAAATGACAAATCTTTTTTGATTATATAATTTAATAATATAAGAAATTAATATAATATTAATAATATAAGAATTTTAAGAAATGCATATTTATCAGTTGATATTAAAATGAAAAAAAAAAAGCTTTGTAGATTCTTATATTTTAGTATTATTATAGTTTTAAATTTTCAAATATATTATAACTTATATCGGATAATTTAAAAAACAATTATATTATTTATATATAAAATAATAAAAATGAAAAATAGCATTGTTCTATTTTTTATCATTTGATTTATTATTATTGTCAACTAATCAATATTAACAGAAATATACTATATACATTTAAATATGTGTAAATAAATTACCATCGCAATACATATATATATATATATATAAAATCCGCTACAATAAATAAAATGCTACACTAATAAAATGATATATCTTGATTGTCAATGTTTTATAAATATAATGCAATATTGATAAATTTTACATATCTATATAAAATATCCATTCCTTCATAATATAAAAAAGTGTTCATTCTAGTTAATTTTTAATAGTAATTAAATATATTGCATATTTATGTAAGAAATTCCAGTAATTTATTACAATAATTTTCTATCACCGGCAATAAAAAATTTTAATAAAATCTCATATTAGAACAAAGAAATTATAACAAAAATGGAAAATTATAACAAGAATCTCATTACATGAAATTTGTCTAGAATTTCTCTTTTTTTTTTCTCTCTCTATCGCTTGCTTTCTATACGACGCATTTTCTTTTGATAATTGATTCATATGTTTTTCATTTACAGCTATATACTTTAGTCTCATATCAATCTCAGAAAATAAAATTATTTTAAAAAATTGTACTTTTTCAATATTTGCAATATTTTTTTAAATTTCTTTTTATACATGTTTTATACATGCCCGCAACAATATTATTGTAATGATAATAAACTAATAACTGAGTATTTATAAAATGTCCTTCGACAAATGTCATAATAATTGGTATATTTCCTAAAGATGAGTGGACTATATAAATGGTTACATGTGCATAGCGCATACCTATAGCGTATACAAGAGAGCAGAATCTCTTACAATGTCACAGCAAATAATCGTGTCCGACGATTAGACTACGATATGATGTTAGGACAAAACTATGTAATTATTATTTCCTGCGATAAAACTATATATTCTTACTTATATATTCACAATGAGACTTTCTTTACAAGTAACAATAGGTAATTCGATGGTCAGAGTACGATGTATTCACAAACTAATTATTATATCTTATGTGTTCACCCTGAAGCTCTATTTACAAATAACTCATACACTTGTGTCCTCAGAAAATCCCTTCTTTATTCTTTAGTTAATTGAGAGGATTTCAATTTCTCGGTAGAGCACGATAATAAACAATAACATTGCGGTTAGTCTGACTTCCGATATCCCCAAGTTCAAGAAAAATTGTGTCAAAAATATACAATTATAAGTGTCAACTAAAATCTCAAAAACGATAGTCTTCTTGGATAATATCATTCTTTGTTTATACTTAATTAGAGATCTGCAAATGATAATAACAGGAAAGGATTTCTATAAGAAATCTTCGAATAAGCTTTTTATAAACCTTGAGAATAATAAAAATGGAGATTATAAAATAATAACAGAGATAGAATAAAATAGATATTTATTGTTTTGTATGCTGAATCCTTATTTAATTATGAAAGTTATCTATCGTATTAATCCTTTGCTCTCCAACGGTGACTCTCGATCATCATTTGAGTTAATGCCGTAACTCCAGCGGTGATTCTCCGGCATCACTGGAATTGTTGCGGCAACTTGAACGGCGACAATATTTATTTATGTTTGATTTTTTTAGAATATCGCTTCATAAATAGGTTCCTAAGTTCTTTACATATAATCTTATGAGGTGTAATTTTATCTTATGAGTAATTATCTTATGGTAATTTTACGAACGCGCGGGTCTGAGTCTGGAGTTGCTAGTTCGATCGACCAAAACAGGCCTGGAGTGCAAAGAATTAAATTTAAAAGATAAATAAATGAAAAATATTTTTGATAGATTAATTTTTTTCTAAATATATGATATAATATTGTTTTTTCTAATAAAATCGAATCTTATCATAAGATTTTTTTATCGCAATATACTATTTGGAAATTATTTCATTTTTAACGTACATGAATAAGAACTTATTATACAATATTGTGCTTAAATATTCAATACAATATAAGTACATCTTTTCATTTTATTAGTTTTTGATTTGAAAAAAAAATAAACAAATTATATAAAAAAAAAGCAAATACGTAATTGACAAAAATATTAAAAAGAATTTATAAATATAATAGAAATTTTTATATATTTATTTCTTAAATTTGATAGGCCTATTTTTTAAGCCTAAATTAGTATTTATTATAAAAAATATAAGAATATAAATATAAGAATTTTCAAATAAAATCTTGTTGATATTTTATCATATTATATTATATCATAATATATTTTATCATATATTTTATCAATTATATTATATTTTATTGCATCTTTTTCACATAAAAGAAATCAAATTTATAGAAAAAAATGTAAACTGATAGGTTGAATTGATTGAATTTTTTATTAAAGAAAATAATTTAAGAAAAGAATCTTATTTATATAAAATTTAGATATATTGCATTAATCTTCAAATCTTTTTGTTGTGGAATATGTCAACTAATAAATGTTAAATTCTGATATTTGTAAATGATATCATTTTTTAATTGATCTGAATTCGATCTCTTTCGTTGTTTACACAAGTTACAAAGAATTAAAATCACGCAGAGAATTATTTTATCGTTGAATAATTACATGGAAAATTTTTGTCTAGATTTGTTTGGTTCAATTATTTTGAAAAAGAATTTATGGAAACGATTTCAAATAATATTAATATAATAGTTAGAAATTCACATTTAAACAGATTATTTTATGTGATGTTTTTAAATAATTATTATTCATTCAATCTTTAAATGAAATAAAAATAATAGTACATAATAAAAAAATAAAAAGAAAAACTTCATATAATTTTTTTAAGAACTCATCATAAATACAATCATTTTATATAATGATGACTTTACAATTACGTTAATAATCATAATATAAATGGTTTCACTTTCTAATAATTAAATTATGATAAAAACATTCTTTAATTATTATAGTTATTTTATAAATTAATTATTATGTTATTAATTATGTGTATTAAAAATATATTCGTACTATATTCTAAATTCTATATTATATTCTATACGATTTAATATATACATATATGTTCGAATGAATATTTTAATATATTTAAAAGACAATTCAAATCAATTGATTGATAATAATGATATTGATAATAAATAAATATTTTATATGTTATATATAGAACAATTATATATACAACAATAATTTTTCATATATTAAAATTATTATTAATTAAAATTATTAGATATAATAATGTTTGCAAAATAATGTTTCTTCTTTTAATAAACTGATATTCCTATTCAACTATTTTTAAAAATACTTTTTAGAAACTTATGGTTAACTAATGATTACAGATTTGTTAATGAAAGATATTTTTTATTCAATTATCATACAATATTTATATAATAAATAATAAATATAAAATAATAAATATAAAATAATAAATATAAAATGAATTTAAAGGATTTATAGTATTATATAAATAAATATTATAAATTACAATAATTAATAATAAATATAACAATTTTTTCTAAAAAAAGTTTCTAAGTCTAAAATTTCTAATATCTCAAAGATAACTGATACAATACACAATAGAAAAATTATTTATAATATTTTATTCAAATCTTTATCAGTAATCAATTGCAAACATATTTCGTTAATCCTCAGCAAAGAAAGAACGTTGGGGTTTAAAAAAATCTATTATCGAACTACATATGTGAATATTTTATTGAGAGACAGTGAAATAACATTTGAAGAAGGTACAATTTCGTTGTTTGTTGAAAAGTTGTAAACATCTTAATTCGATAATAAACAAAATTTAATATGCGTGTTATCATTTTTATTTTTGTTTTAAATTATATAAATTAGAAAAATATTTTTATCTATGATTCATTATGATGAATCTGATAAAAAAAAAAAAATCAAACAAAAATAATTGAAACGTATTAATCGAAAATTATTGAATAATATATAATATATATATTTGTTTGCGAGTAATAAATACTCGCCTACTTATTTGGAGAAGTTTCTCATATAAAACTCTTTCGCATTTATTCACACTTCTATTTGCTATCCTCTTATTAAATTAAATAAACAATGATGTTACCTGAGAAGATTGGCATTTTTAAGAAGAATTTAAATAATACATTCAATTCTATATATTTAACGTATTTCAGCCTAGCTGGAGCGCAACACGATTTCAAAAATGACATACTTCAAATATGATTGATTCAACTAAACCAATCTACATTCGGAGAAATTTATAATAAACATATGCTGATCAATCTCTGTTATTATAATATTTTTTATGTTGTTCAGCTTAATTCGAGGAATTTCTCCTTTATTTGAAAATATTGCAAGTTAGAATGCCAATTGTGGAAGGAATTTCTGAGAGCCTCATCAAAAAATAAGTTTGCAGAATCTATTTAATATTTGTTGTGAACACATCGTATTCTGACCAAATATGATAAATAAATAATTTTCTTTGTAACTACGCATCTATTCTGATTATCGAATATGAGAGATCCAAGTCTATAGATGACATATTTGTAATATAGTTTATTGTTAAGAAAATATATCACCATCATAAATGGAATTTTGATAAATAATCGCACAATATTGAAGAATTTTCGTCCAACGGCAGAGATAAGAAAATACATGCTCATTTCACTGAAATTCTTGATATTTCCCGATTTAAATTTTTAACTTTGTTGAATTCCTCAGAATTAACTTAAAATCGGTAGGAAAATCTTTATAAATTGGAAAATATAATATTGGAGTTAACTTTTTCTGTCAATAAAAAAATATAATTCAGTTTTTTTTAATATGAAAAATTTTTTATATTTTTGCTATTTCTCTTGTATTTGCTAATTCTACTCGTATGTAGAATTAAGATTATCTTTTATTACAAAACATTCTTTTTCTAACGAGAGTTCTCGATTTTAAATATATCTGCATTAATAGTATATTTAATTAGTATCATGCATTTATAATTATTTTTTTTATTCGCTATTCAACAAAATGAAAAACGCTTTACATAATTTTTTTATTTATATTTATATTTATATTTATTCTAAATATGTAATATGATTCGTCGCTTTGTATGCATAATTTTTGTCCGCTTTTCTGTAAATTTTAACCATGTCGTCATTTTTAAAATTGTAAATATATATATATAATTGTTAATTGTAAATGTAAAAATATTTTAATATCTCAAAATGTTTATTATAAATTTAAAAATAAATTTATTACAGTTAACTATAATTGTAAATATATTGAAAGTCAATTCTAAACATGTTAAAAAATAACTAAAAGTAATTGTAAATAATATGAAATGATATGAAACAACATGTAAAAAATTAAAAATAAAATTATTTCATACAATAAAATATAATTATAACAAAATATTGAAAGAATTTTATTATGATTCAATGTAGGAATGCATGTATATATGAGTAAAGAAACAATATAAGAGATTACAGTGAGAAATTTTAGAACAATAAATTTGTTGACAAAAATGTTATGACAACGGCGACGCATGAATTCGATATTTTCTTTTTCATATCTCTTATTAAAATCATTTTAATTTTATTAATGTATTTTATTCTATTATACGAATTTATTCCTTAATATTTATTAGATAATAAAGAATTTATTTTCTTAATTATCTATTTGCGCAAATATTATTAAATTTTATTTGCGCAAAATAAGATTATAACAAAAGCAAGTAATAAAATGCGATACAATATGAATATATGTAAAACTAAATGATATGTATAGTAAATGCGGAGATGCAACTATTCTGTCTGTTTCTAGAAAAACAAAATGTAGAGAAACAAATGATCGAAGAAATTCTAGAACAGCAAATCAATTGAAGAAATATCTTATAATGGCAACACGAATTTTGTGTATTCTTTTTTATATTTTTTATTAAATTTTATTTCATCTAAATTTTAATTATTAGAATTATTCCATATTATAATTATTATTAAGTTATCAAAAACATGTTTGTGAGAAGAATTATTTTCGAACTATTATTATTATTATGAGTTTTCGAACTATTATTATTATTATTATTATTTTTGAATAATAATAATTGATAATAAAGTGAGACAGGTATATAAACATTTTGTTTAAATACATTGTGTAAATTTTATAAGGTGCGAAAGAAATCGTAAAAATAATGTTTATAATATTTTAATAATTGAATGCTATTAAATAATTAGATTTCAATAATTTCTCTTACATGTGTTAAAAATAATAATAAAAAAAATCGAATGTGAGTGATATAAAAAGAAAAATTTATCAATGCAGTTTAATCTTTATAAATAAAAGATGGAAATATGTTAAGTAAAAGTTAGAAAATAAAACTTTAAAAAAAAAGTTCAGATATGTACTTTATAATAATGTAAATAATATTTTAGAGATTGAAGTGAATTTTTTTTTAATGTCATATGTCTATTTAAAGACTTCCACACGAAAAAAATTTACAATAAATGTGAACATTTTATATCGTTTATGGATCAATGTGTAAATTAATTGCAATTTTCCACTATTTTTGGTTACTTTTCTTTAATTCAATGATCTAAAATAAACAAAACTAAATGTGAGTGAGATGGAAATAATAATAATCAGCTGATTTATTAGTCAAAATTCACTGATATTAATTTGTATGTGTATTTTTTCAAAAAAATTTGATCCAAGATAAATTTATTTTTTTTAATTTCAATAGTATGTGCATATAGTTTTTATGAATATTTATAAATATTTATGTGATATTTTTTTTATACATGGAAGAAATTATTTAAATATGTAAATTTTGTGAAAAAAAAATACATTCAATTTTTCTGATTCAAAATCCTATAGAGATTGATTTTTTTAAAAACCAATTTTTAAAAACCAAATTTTTATTTTTATGTATAATTAAAATAAAATTCTGTTTCTTTAATGATAGATTAAATAATTATATTTTTATATATACTGCGTATTAATTACTTTTTTTGATATTTTTGATATTTATTGTTGAAAAAGATCCAAATGAACATTCGAATTCAAATTCGAATGAAAATGGAATTGTTTTAATTTATTTTATTTATTTATTTATTTTAATTTATACATTATTTATTTTAATTTATTATTTATTTTAATTTATACAAAATTTGAATTTTTATGAAAATTTTTGTGAAATCCAATTTTAAATACAAACCAAATATTATTTAATTACATAAAAACTAAAAATATTTATTCATTTCCTTATATTTTTCATAATATCGTTCATTTATTCAGTATTTATATTTAAACAATTCGTTTAATTACTTCTGTCATTTTTTCACTACTGAAATAAAAATTTTGTATGTATTATATTTTTTAAAAACTTCTCAAAAAAATGAAAAGGAATTTTGAAAGAAAGAAAAAATAAATATAATGATGTTATAGAATTTAAAATGAATCTACTAAAATTTTATTTGTGGTTTTATTATTGAATGTTGTTAGCAACACTACTATTTCATAGTTGATATCTAGTTATTTTTCTTTTGTAAACAGATATGCGCAATTACATATAATTAAATATATTCATTCAACTAAATCCGTACATTTTATTTATTGTTTCTATTGTCCAATCAACAGGTTATGGGCTCAGATTAGGAAAAAAATAATAAATAATTAAATAAAGTACAGTTAAATTAAAAAAACCACATGAGTTAGCAATGCGGCCACGAGTAAACGCGAAATACTCTAAATATGATGAAGTATGAAACTGTTTGTATTAATAAGTTGAAAGGATTATAAAGCCATGGAAATTTCAAGTGTGCTTACTTACTTTAAAATTCTGCAATACATGAGAAATAATTACAAGTGAATCAGTTCTTCCTGTATCAGAAGATGATACGGCAAATACGTACTGCCTGACAAAATTCGATAATACAGCTCAACGCCATATCGGTGGATTAACTGTGAATCGACTAAAGATATGTGGAATCTGTTTACGAACATCTGATACTGAACAAAAATCTGATACTGTGTACACATGCTGTACACATGAAGCAATAGTAAAATTGCTAGAAGGAATCGGTCGATGATGTCGCTACTCATATCCTAAAGATTGAGAATCTTGCATATCGGCTGCAAACTCTGAGGAAATTCCAAATCAAATGTTTATTACTAAAATACTCATGACATTATCTCCGTTGTTCAAATATTTTATTAGTGCGTGGGAATCAACTCAAATCAACGAAAGGATTCTCACAAATCTTATTTCAAGACTCATTATTGAGAAAACAAGGACATGAACCGAAGAAAATAGAGAACATTGCTTTTGCTGTCAATAAGGATCAATGTAAAAAAAATTTCAAAAAAGGCAACGCTAGACCAGACGTGTGTCATTATTGCTACCAATCAGGGCATTGGATCAAGAAATGCAGAAACTGAAAAATAGCAGCATCAAACGAAAAATACATAGGAAGGAAAGAAGAGGGACTCATAGAAGCCATGTCTGCAAAATATAATTTAGAAACATCCAAAGATGGCACATGAATTCGAGTGCGACTTAGCTTATCAACTCAAATTATCGAATGGTTTTCGTCATATAAAAAATTCGACACAGTAGAGAATATTAAGATAGGCGATGAAAAATATATTAGAGCATTTGGATCAGGAGATATCAATATTCTTGCTTTCAATGGAAAAGAGTAGGTGTGAAAATATCTCAGTAATGTTTTTCACGCATCAGAACTGAGCTTCAATCTTTTCTCAGGTGCAGCTCTTGATAAGAGCAATACTCCGATGTCAAAATATGCACATTCAAGAAGAATGGAGATATTGTTACAGGGAGAAAGAAAAGGCTAATTATTCGTAATAAAGTTTAAACAAGCATCAATGGCAAATATGACAGTACATAATTTTCTTTTCTCCTGATATAAACGAATGGCTTATCAGAATGTGGATCAGATGAAGAAAATTCTAAGTTTCGAGAATATTATTTCTAAGGATTAAAAGTTTTGCTGCGAGGATTGCATTCTAGGGAAAATGTACATACTGCCGAAAAGTAATACGAAATCTAAACGCATCGGAAAATTTATCTATGCAGATCTCTCGGGTCCGATGCAAGAAAATTCTGTCAAACGGAAAAAGAATAATTGACTTGGGGAGAACGTTGTTACACACAGAAAAACTGCCAATCAAAATGTGAGCCGTGGTAGTTAATTACCGTCTACACTTTAAGAAAGTGAAAGAAATAATACTCATTGATTCAAGAAGAGACTAAACGTCTCGAGCATCAGAACTTTTGGGGAAAGAAGTATAGTTCCATAGCTAAAGAAAAAAGACGAAAATAAAATGTCAAAACCGAAAAAAACATCGGATATCTATTGGAAAACATAAAAAGATTCCGGACCTGGTTTTCTGAAAGAGAACAAAGTGTAGAATGTAAGATTCACAGATCAGCTCTACAGAAATAATTCAGATAATGGGAATCAGAATCGAACATCATAACTTTTAAACATCAGAAAGACGACATAATCAAAATAGATGTCGAATCGGAAAGCAACGAGTAAATGATAAAATAAAGAATCAGACGATTCAAAAAATAAAAAACAATACGAACAAGACCGGAGTTTGATAGACAGAAAAAGATAATATACGCCAATCAGACAGGCTTACGTATAGAAACATAATCACAGAACACCATGAACCGGAAAACTATGATAATACAATCACATATAGCGATGCAATCAAATGGAAAGAACCGGAAAACTATGATGAAATCGATTCCTTGAAAAAAATTCAAATATGGACATTAGTAAATCCGCCAATAAGATCATCAAATCGTAGACAATCGATAGAACTACAAACTGAAAATGAATAACGATAGAAGCATACAACGATTCAAGGCAAGACTCGCTCGAAGTTTCAAATAAACTGTCTGTATTGATCATAAAACGTTTAATCCTGTAACAAAGAAGAGATATAAGGATGGAACTGACGTTTGCAAATTGAATCATAGTTTATATGACCTGAAACAAGTATCACAATATAGGAATCATTTTATAGTGGTACTGAAGAAGCATGGTCTCATGTCCACCAGCGCAGATTATTGTGTACTTACAAATGGAAACGATCGGGACCGACTGATTCATATCAATGATGGAGTAATTAATGTAACGAACCAGTCATCCATAAAAAAAGTTATTAGCTGAACTCCGTAAGGAATTTGAAATAACATCCAATGATATAAATACAAATCTAGGATTATAGATTGGGCGACTAGCAAATGGTTCCATATTTTTGCATCAGGAGGCTTACACCAAAAAAATTTGCAAATTTTGCAAATTTCGCATAGAAATTGCTAACGCAGTAGCAATCCCAGCAGACCAAAACCATCAACTGTGCGTGGAGGCACATAAAAGTGGGTACAAGGAAAAATCCGAGTTCCCATATCGACAAGCGGTAGGAAGTTTAATATATTTGTCAGTGGGTACTAGACCAAACATTACATTTGCAGTAAACAAAGCCAGCCAATATTTGGAAAAACCCAACAAAATTCATTGGAATACAGTAAAGAGAATTTTCAAGTATCTAAAAAGAATAACAAAATATGATATTTATTTTTCAATCGAACAGAATAATCACATTAAAGCATTTAGTGACGACTATTGGTTTTGTATTAAAACTAGGCGATTTTGCAATAGCTTGGGGGTTAATACAACAACGAAGAGTAGCTCTATCGACTACTGAGCCGAATACATAGCAGCTAGTCAAACTGTGAAAGAGATCATATGGATGAAAAGTCTGACCAATGATCTAGCTATGTTCAAAAACCTTACAACAACTCTTTACGTGGATAACTTGAGCGCAATCAAGCTTATTAAAAACTCAAAATTTCATCGAAGAAATAAGCACATTGACGTATGCTATCACTTTGATTGAATATCAAGAATATCGAAGACATGATAGACATATTGAATTATGACACTTAAACATAGTAACACACTAAACAAATTTCAGTTCATTTTTAGTGGAAATCTTATAGAATTTAAAGTTCGCTGAAATTTTATTTATGGTTTTATTATTCAATGTTGCCAGCAACATTACTATTTCATAGTTGATACCTATTTGTTTTTCTTCGATACACATACTTCAAATGTTTGGTAAATAGATACGCAAAAATTACGTATAATTAAATATATTCATTCAGCTAAATTCGTACATTTTATTTATTATTTGCACCGCCCAATCAACATGATCAAATGTTAAACTGTGGATATCAAACTATTTTTCTTTCTTATATTGAAATATCTTTTCATAAAGATATTAATAGAATGCTTTCTTTTAAAAAATATTAAGTTAAAATCAGTTTAATATTCTATGAGAAAGAAAATATGAATTGATAACAAAAAATTATCTAATATTTCAACGATACTGAATTAGAATATTACAAAATTATTTAGATTTTAATTATTTACTAAATTATTAGAATCTTACAAAATATATATATATATATATATATATATATATATATTTTTACATATATTATACCTAATTATTATACCTAATTAATTTTTTTATACAAAATGATAGGAATCAATTAATATACAATAAATAATAAAGTTTCATTAAAAAAAAAGTGCAAATGCAGATTGAAACTTCATCAATATAACTTTAAAAAATCGCACATTACAAAGATATAGGTTGTTAAATAATGCAAAATTTGTTATATAATTTTTTTCTATCTTTAATAAAAAGAAAATTATAATCCAATTATTAAATTCCTTGTTATTATTTAAATTATTAAATTGCAAGGAAAAAATTTTTTGATAGAAGTACTGAAGCAAATTTAAAGTATACAATTTAAGATATTATAAAATATATATTTTATTAAATAATATGAAAAATAATTGAATAATTTTATCTAGCAAAGAGAAAATCACAAAAATTATATGTGCATTCAAGATACTATACGAAAAAAATATTACAATAAAAAGTAACATATCTAATCATAAAAGATATGATCATTTTCATGTAGTAACGAAAGATGATAAATATGCGTACAAATTAATTTATTATCAAAAATATGATGTATGTTATTTTAAAATAGATTAATGTGTACCGAATGCATAATGTTTATCATATTATTAAAAATAGATTAAAGAGATTAATAAGATAATTGAAATTTTTTATTTTATAAAGTGAAAACAAAATCTTACCTCATAAAAGAAAACAAAAGAAACAATTATTGGTTTATTATTATTATTATTATATTAAGGAATATATATTTGATAAATAAAGATTGATTGAATTTGATTTTCTACGATGAGATATATTAAAATTAAAGATAATATAAAAATATAAAAAACATTTGTTTAATAGAATAATAGAAATTTAATAAAAAATTTTATGAAAAATTATCAAATTTAAAAAAAAGTACATATCTAGAATTATCCATAATTTAAAACTGCATGACAAAGCAAGTAAAGGAAAATTATATATTGTTTATAAAAATATTAATTCACAAATATATGTATATACATATTCTAGACAATTTCTTCAACTTTAACTTAATTGAAAATTGATTTTTCAAATATTTTTTTTTTAAATAATAAAGTCAACTTTCACTGGAAGAAAATAATTATATATTTTTATATATATTTTATATATATATAGTATATATTATATGAAAATAATAAAATAGTCTACGAATAATTTTATTTTAAATTTAATTTAAAAAATTTATAATCAAAATTTAAAAAATTAAGTTATGAATAGAAATCACGAAATAAAGATAAACTTTGAAAAGTCAGAAAATTATTATGGCATTTTATTTTATTATTATTAAAAATTATTAAAAATTTTATTTAACGATGTATTAAACCTATCACATGTACATAAGAAAATATAATAAAATATTAATGAAATATTTTTTTATCATGTAATTGATATATAGTAATAAATATTATACAATTACATATAATTGAAAACTTTTTCTCCAGGTTTCCATTAATTAAAAATATTTTTCCATATAATATTTTGTTCGTTTCTTTCTTTTCTTTAGATAATTAAATAATAACAATTCCTATATATTGTTGTTTATTTTATTACAAAATTTTCTTAATTTAATAACATAACAGTAACTAAATAGTTTTTATCGTTGTAAAACAAATTTTTAACTTAGATTATTGAGTCTGATCGAAAGTTTTTTGCTAACATATTAAAGTCTTTATCTTAATCCTCTTTATCTTTAAAATGTAAAAATAAATCATTGCAGTAAATAGATAAATAAATTCAAATCTTGGAATTCATAACACATTCAAAAAAAATTCATCATAACAATTTGTTGCTTTACTATTCCTATCTCTTTTTTTTTTTAATTAAATACATGTTACCATAAAGTAATAATATCAAGCTATCAGGCAGATAATATACGGATGCATATTATATATGTATGTATATATATATGTATATCATATATGTATATATATATATATATATATATATATATATATATCATCTCATCAATTGATTGTGAGACGAATCGAATATTCCAAGTAAATAATATTGATTCTACCAATAAATTTACATTATTATTCAAAATATTGAAGAAATACGATCAAAGAAAAAAATAAAAAAAAACGAAGAAATAAAATAAATAAAAAAAATAAAAAAATATATAATGAAATTAATGTTTTGAAATTAATAGCATATTTAATCATTTATTGTTAATGAAAATTCCATAGAAACTGTATATCCATTTAAATATTAAGTTTTGATTAAGAGATGAAAATTAAAATTCGAAAGAATATTTTGTTCGGTAAGTATTAATTTAAAAAATATTATTAAATATTATTAATAATATTAATTATATTATTATTATATTATTAATTATTATATTATTATTATCTGTTTTTATCAGATTTTCTTCTAATTTTTTTTTAAATATTTTTAAGGTTTGAATCATTTATTATAATATTATATTCTAAATAGTAGCAATAATAAACAGAGTAAATTTAATTATGGACGCAATGATTTTTATAAACAACTATACAATTTATTAAATTCATATTGTAATTCTAATAATTCTAATAAATTCTAATAATTATCAATCATAATTTTATATAATATTATCATTTCCTTTATCAGATAAACAGTGTGCATGTTTATATTTTTGCTTATCACTGCATAAGCAATTTAAATTTATGTTAGTTAAAGCACACAATTAATTTATGTTATTTATGCACGAAATTTACATTAGAAAACAAAATGCGATAATGACAATTGAATGATGATTTTACTTTACCTGTATTTCATTTTATTATAACTTAATAAATAAACCTCTAATATTTTTGTGTATTTGTTTGTTTTGGTCTTTAGAATCAAATCGTAATATATTATATTAATAAAAAAAAATTGAATTATCTTTTATAACTGATATAATATTAAATTTATTATTGCTAAAATGAATAAATTCTCTAATAATACAAAACAAATAAATATAATTTAATAAAATTCCATAATTTTAAATTTAATGATTCTATAATTTTAAATAATAAAATAATTATTTCTGTTATAGAATTTAAAGCTCACTGAAATTTTATATGTAGTTTTGTTATTGAATGTTGCCAGCAACATCACTATTTCATAGTTGATAGCTATTTATTTCTTTTACACGTACTTACACGTACTTCAAATGTTTTTGTATATAGATACGCGCAATCACGTATAATCAAATATCTTCATTTAGCTAAACTCGTATATTTTATTTATTGTTTTCACTGCCCAGTCAACAATTTCAATTACAAAAATGTACATATAATAATATTATGATGGTAATATATGTTATTATGGATGATAGTATATATACACAGATTAATCGGATGCAAGAGTCGCATTCATCAATGCGTGTTATTGCTTAATATTTAAAAATTTTCTTTTAACGGGGAAAATTTTCTTTCGAATTATCTATTTATATAATTTCGATGAAATTTTTATCAATAATAGATAATTTATATGTGATAGATAAGTACCATTGAAAATATTAATTTCATTGTTACATTCTTTTTATTTTTTTGTTTCTCTTTTATTTCTTTTTTCTTTTTTTGAAGATATTTTCTTTCCTGATATTTTAATGACGTAAATAAATATATGATATGATTGACTTATATATATTTTATTTATTGTGGTCAATTAATGTGATTAATTTTAGTCAATCAGTTCATTAAGTTTCTATATGTAGTTTTTGCATTATATGACTAATAACCTGATAGTTTCATTTTGCGTAAAAACATGTATCTAATTAAAGAAAAAAGAAATAATATATTAAGATGACAAATTGTTATTATGAAATTTGGCGAACTTTTTTACTTACAAATTATTCAATTATTTACTTACAAATTTTACTTACAAATTACTTACAAATTCAACTAGAAAGAGATTTGGATTTATCTACGGTAATAAATTTCTGAATTCTAAAGATAGTTATAACTATTAACAAAAAATTTTCGATTAGATTTGATAAATATTATAACTATTTTATGTTGTTAAAAATAATGAAATCTTAATATAGAATGTATAGTACAGAATTAGTATAGAATGAAATTTAAAAGTACATTAAAAATACATTTCTTCCCGCGATAGTTTTGGTTTTTTTATGGTTTTTTTAAGTTTTGTATTTTTTTTTAATATCTGAATTAATTTGTCCAATATTGTCTATAAGCTTTCAATTACATTTAAAATATAACTATTTACAAATCATTATTGTTTTAATATCTTTTTGTTGTGAAGATGGTTTTATTATTTTACTATAGTAATTAAAAGAAAAAATGTTCTGACTTTCAAAATCAATTTTTAATACTTATGATTAAAGAAATTATCTATATATGAATGTATGTGAATATAATGAATATTTTTATAAACAATATGTGATTTTTTCACTGATTGTTTTAACGTGCAATTTCAAATCATACATAATTCTGGGCATTTCTTTTTAAAATTTTAATATTTTTCATAGAATATTTCATTAGATCTTCGCTAAGCAAATGTTTTATATCATTAGTTACAATACGTTTGTCACAGAAAATCATATTCAGTTAATCTCTTTTCCATCCAATTTATATTTCTTATTAATTTATAGCTTCTTATGCTAAAAATGTAATCGTTTTTTTAATATTCTTTTTGTGACGAAAAGTTTTATTTTCGTATTTCAAACCGAAAATCTGAACTCGTTTAAGCTAATTGTGTAATCACAAATATTATATGTCTATAGCTTATTAATCTATTCTGAATATATCTTTAAATATACATATTTTTAACAATATATAATATATATTTTTAACAATAAATTTATTTGCATACAATATTCTATCATTTTGTTTCATTGTTATGAGGATAGTCACAATTGAATATGCTGTCTATTTTGTAGATTTTTTTTCAGATAACTGATGATATTTTGAGTATAATTTTTGCATATTGATTTTTTTTAATTGATAGAAAAGTTCAATTATTTTTCTTTTCATATCGTCTAATAAAATAAACCAGCCGTGATAGTAATACTATATATCTTATTATATTATATATTATATATATATACTTACTTATTATACTATAATATCTTATATCATATATATTAAATTTTTTTTAACATTAAATAGTTATTAAGTAATGTGATTCAATATTTATATTCTCATAATCTTCTTTCATATGTTTTTTTATATTTCAAGATATTTTACTCATTCAATATTCAATTCAATCAACATTAAAACCTAATATATTGATTAAGATTGTTATTCGAACCATCATCAAAAAAAAATTCTTGCAAAGATTTTATCGAAAAATTTTTTCTTACAATATAGGAGTTTAACTGGACCAAATTATAATTTTTATTAAAAATAAAAAAAAATTATATAGAAAAATCTTGCATTATTTAATAAGCTGTATTGTGCAACTTTTTACTGCTGCATTAATGCAGATCGAATGTATAATTATCTTTTTTTTTATTATTTGCTATATATATTTATTATATATTTATTATTGTATATTAATTGATTTTTCGTATTATTCTGAATAAAAAATTAAAGTATATAATATCAAAAAAATTAATCATAATAGTTTGTTATCATAATAGTTCATATTTCCTTTCTCATAACATACAAAAAAAAAAAAAAATACTGATCGATATTTCTTGGAATTCATATTATCCGATTATTATGTGAAATTTCATCAAAAATGCGATAATGCACTATCAATAATTTGCAGTACTAGTAGAATAATAAAATATCTGTTGATAATATCCAACCCGTTTCTGAAGTTATGGTATATAATAAAATTGATTTATTATAAAATTCACTAATAACAAAATTCTAATTTAAACGATCAATAGTAAAATTCATATGCTAATGAAAATTTACATTACATAAATGAATTCATGCTGTTCTAAAACTTTCTGCTACTTCGATGAAATTTTAATACAAAGAATTTGAAAAGTTAGATGGTTTAAAAAGTTCTGAAATGCAAAAGATTTTGATATTTAAGAAAAAAAGTTCGATGATTAAATAAGTTCTAAAATATAAAAGATTCTAAAAAACTTCTAATTTAACAGGTTCTGATTTTTTTGAATTCTATAAAAACACTCGTATTTTTTAAAATCACATGTTTGTATTGCGAGACCGTGGATCTTCGAGATATATAAACGGCCAATGACACCGGCTATGGACCAACTTCCTGATTGAGCGACATTCTTCACGTAAAATTTCTAAAATTAGACTGAGAGACTATACCATTCACAAAATTCACTGTTCTCAAAAATTGATCCGCGAATAATTTTTCTTTAGTAGGATGATGCTGATTACCGTTGAGATTAATATAACTGATAAATATCATCATAAGTTCTAAGACTATGTTTACATTCTAGGCACGTCAAAGTTTCTAAAACATGTACAATTTCAAAAGTTTTTTAAATTTCTTTCTCAAAAATGCAAATTGTGTATCTATTTAATATCCTTAAGATATTTGAATAACATACGGAGAAAAATAATTTGATATCCATAGTCTAAAACTTAGTAATCTAATTTAAATTTTTCGAAGAGATTTTTTTTAAAAATAGAGTATATACATAGTTTTCATTTTAATAGATAACATGAAAGAATTAAAGCAGAGTACTAGAAAAATGGAAAATATAAAAAAAATATTTTTAATTTTTATATAATACTTTGTTTCTGTTTAAAATTGGATATTTTTACATAAATTTAAGTTTTATGGAAATTGAAAATGAGAGAACAATTCCTTTTTCAGGTTCGTATTTAAGACAAGAAACTTTACGAAGATCATTATGAAGAAATTACGAAGGAGAAACAAAAATTTTTATTTATTAAATATTTAATTATTATAATTTTATTTATTTAAATATTTATTATTTAAATAATTATATATATTATTATAGTGCGTGAAAAATATTAATATTGACATAAATATAAGATGGGTTTTTGATAAATCTTGTTTGATAAATCTTGCAAATATAATTATTTCAAATTATTTGTAAATTAATCGATATATGAAACAATGTTCAAGAAAAAAGAACGTTGAAAGAAAATATCCATCTTAAGAAAAGCTAAATGCCTCCTAATAAACAACTAATAAATATGAAATATGAAATGAAAATAAATAATATAAATATATTTTGAAATAATAATAAAATTATATAATCTATAAAAAAATGTCATTTATTAAGAATTATTAGGCATTTACTAGATAATATTGTATTATAATAATATTCTATTATTATGATATAGAAGTTGATATAATTTGGCATTATTAATTTTTTTGTAATTAAAGAAATTATATAAAAGTCAAATTTGTTTTTTTAAATGAAATTTTATATTATTTAATATAATGTAAATTGGAGTACTTCCAAGTACTTCATACATTTTATATAACTTCTTATCTTTGACATAATTTTTAATTACTTATAAAAATATGCCTCAATCAAAGTATTTTTTTATTATATATTCTTATTCTCTATAACTTTTATATTATATTTCATTATTATAGAATATTTATTATTATATTATATGTGTCCCATGAATATATTAACTGAATCTTTTATTCTATATTATAAAGTTTTTTTAAGAGATTTCTTTGATAAAAAAAGATAATACATTTTTAATGTAAAAAAAGTTTAAGAATGATGATAAAATTCATATTACAAATATACCAAGATATTAATAAAACTTTTAATCAGATCAATGATATTTATATGATATTCCAAAATAATATCTACTTTTTTAAATGTAATATAAATTTTTCAATATATAATTGCAAAAATTAAAGTTAACACATTGTGATTCAGTAGTACACAGAATAGTTTTACAATATGATGTAAAAATTACAATATGATTAAAATTTTGTCATTTTTCTTAAAAGTAATAAGAGCGATAACACATGAAATTTCAGTGATATAAATCAATATATTTTATTATAATTTTATTATATAATAAAATAATTATATATATAATATTATATTATATATATATATTATATATTTTTTTATTTTGTATATATTTTATATTATATATTTTATTATATTGTATATAATAAAATTACAATTTAAAGAAACATATCAGCACACGATTTATAATATCGTTAATCTATATAATTACATATTATCAATACATAATTTATATCATCATTACATAATAACAAGACAAAACAGTCAATAAATGTTTTTGCATCATTATACCAATTACATAATCATCATGACATATAATTCATTAACAATATTTGTTATTATTTTTGATGTCAATTTAAACTTAATCATTGAAACATTCGAAATTACAAAAAAAATTTCAAAAGATAAAATATATAAATATAAATATAAAATAATAATATAAATAAATATAAATATAATAAATATAAATATATAAATAAAATATATATATATAGATATAAAATATCATTTAAATATTGAAAAAAAACTTTCGAAAATCTCAAAAACTATAATTATTTTTGGTGATTAATTTTTATATTATTGTATCTGGTTAAAATTTTATTAGAAAAATATAATTTCATTTGATTTTATTGTTTGATTTTATTTTTTTTTTCTTATTTTTATTTTGTTTTCTTCATGATTTGTTTCATCATAAAAATTTAATTCAATTATTATTCTTTCTAAATAAAATTATAAATAAAAATTAGTATAATTTGTATTGATTAAACAAATTCATTTATAAAATTTTTATATAACTTGGAATTATACAAGTTTGCATGAATTTGCATGAATGACAGTAATTTTATTCTATTTTAATTAGACATTTTAATAATGTTCCCATGTTTTGAAAAGAAATCACGAAATAAGAGAATAAATTAATACTTTTAAATTATTTCTCAAAATAAACTTGTACTTTTCTAAATTTTAAATATAACTTCTAATTTGCTAAATTTTTTTCAATATTTTTCATTATTTTTCACTATTCTTGTTTTCATTATTTCTATTATTCCATATATCCAAAAATAAATAACATTGCACTTTTTCCTTTTATAATCATAATACGATCAAACAGAAGCATTCGTGGATAAAAATATATAAATTTAAAAAATAAAATAAAAAAAATTATTTCAAGGCAACTGCAAATATCTTTCTATTGTTGAAATTTTAGATTTCAGTGAATGACAATATTCTATTTCAATTAGACATTTTAATAATTTTATTTCCCGTTATAATTCAATTAATCATTCAATTAAATACATTCTATTCTGAAGTTAAAAAGAATTCTAGTTTGAATAATTATTGCCCAGATTACTATTTATAAACTAATTCTTAATCTGATCCGAATGAATAATGTAAAATAAAATGAGAACAAAGTAAGAAGATTATTTTTGATTTAAAAAAGCAATCATAATATTTTCATAAATTATAAATTAATTAATTAAACATAATAAAATGCAGTAAATAGTAAATAGTAAAACGGGAAAATAAACAACGAATTTCATGGTTCTAATAATTAATTTCATTAGTTCATAATAATTAAATTGCCTTTTACTTCGAATGGCAAAAAAAAAAAAAATTATACTAGAAAAAATTCAACAGCAAAGAGGAGAAAAATTGAAGCAAATTTTTACGATACGAATTTCTTAAAAGATGAATATTATTTAATATTAATTTTTAAAAAATTTTTAAATTACTATTATACTTTTTATAATTTTCCAATGAATTTTTACTCGAAATTAATTAAATTAATTAATAGAAAAAAAATTAATTAAATAGATTTCTTAATTTTGAATCGTAATCTTTGTTCAAAATAAATTTATTTTTTATTTATTTGTTCAAAAATGCAATAATATAATTATATATATTATAATCTATATTTAAAAAATGAAATATCCAATATAATTAATTCTTTAAAATAAAATCATATTTATCATTTACAAAGCAAGATTTTGTACCTAAAAAAAATAAATTAAAAAAAAAAATTAATTTGAAATCTTTTATAATATAAGATTATTAATAATAATATAAGATAATTAATCAACAATTTTTTTCTCTTATGATTTACTTATCGAACTTCATATTTTTTATTACTTGTTTATCTATTTTTTAACAAATTTTGAATTATATTTTTCTTAATTGAAAAATAATAAATATAAGCATTTTTCGATTTATGAAAAATCTCTTAATTTATGTAACTTCTTATATAACCCGGTTTTAATTATATGTAATTTACATTCTTTTTCTATTATCCATTATTAATTAATCATTATTAATTATAATTATAAAATTTATATTGATATAAAAAATATATTTATTATATTTATTATAAAAAATAATTTTATTATAATTTTATTAAAATAATTTTATGGTAATAAAATAATTTTATTATAAAAAAACAATAGTTTAAAGATATGTTATGAATATATTAACGAATATAAGAAGTTTCACAACAGAAAAAATGATAACAATTCAAAAGTAATAATAAAAATTATTTTTCATTCAGAAGAAAAAATTATTCTCAATATTTTTTATTTTATGAAATTTTTCTTACTTTTTTTTTACCAAATCAATTTTTTAAATTTTTCATCTCTAAAATCTTTTCTTCTTAAAAAGATTGATTATATAAATATAAAACATATACTGACATAATATACATACTATTGACATAATTCTTCATATTAATTCGAATTCTTCTATGACTTTTTGTAACTTCTCTGATAATAATAATTGTAATAATTAAAAAATAATAAAATTAATAAAATTCCAGAAGGAACAGAGATCCATGTTCCAAGCTAGATTTACGTAAAGATATTCAAGACAAGAAATTGTGTATAGTTTACTGAATACATTTAATACTTTAGCGATAGAATTAACACAAGATTTCAATTCTAACAATAAAATGACTGTAAGTGCAAACTTTAAATGAATTGGAATATTTCTGAATTATAAAATTATTATAATATAAATAATATATTATTAAAATATAAATAATTATATTATATTCTGAATTAGAAAATCCAGAAAACTTAACAATAAGAAAAAATTAGTAGAATTTAACAATAAGAAATAATTAATAAAATAAAACCAAAATTAATTAAAATAATAATCCAGTGACTAAATATTAGATATTATATAAATTAATTTTACTGAATATTCCATTTGTCACATCCAAAACGAGATTTTTAAAAGTGAAATTTATAAGTTATTTTTAAATTGAGACATTAAAAATATTTCCTTGATGAAATAATGTTTTGCTTAAAATATGCTGTAAATTTTTTTATACTCGTAGTTCATTTCTTCTTGATACTATATACCAAGAATAAATCTTGAATAAGTTTTTTAAAATTTCTATTTATCATAAACGCTAGATCCGAAATAATATTTTAATACTAATAAATTTATGAAATCATTAATCATTTTAGTTTTTTTAATTTTTTTCGAGACATATTTCCTAGATTTGTTTTCCTAATTTTACTTTTTATTTATGACAACGTGTCAGGATCAAAACGCTTTATGAAATATTATTGTTCGAGCACTTATTGCTTTCAAGATTTATGAGTAATTTGTTCGGGAAAGTTCCCTAAAGAAGTTTCTTTCCTGTTTTTATGACTAGCAGCCTTTTGTTGAACCTGAACAAAAATAATCCTCTTTTCTTGGAAGATTATTTTTGAAGGTCTGGTCGGTATGTATATTGAATATTTCTACTATATTTCGACTTGATTGAGCCAATCTTAGCACCACATATTCCAGACTGATTCAACAATGGATGACATTGTTCTGATTCTGGCAGGCCTGTAAGAGGGATGCGCTGACCTATTCCCCCTTATCTTGGGATTTTTGAATACAGATCATCACTCAGAAATTTCCTCCAAAATTTGATGTCACGAACTGGCTACCAATCGTGATATTATTGGTTATTAGTATCCAAATGATTGACTCTATGACCTTTCCAATTGAACCAAGAAGGGATTTTTCACAGCATCACTTGCAAATAGAGTCTCATAGTGATCACATCGTTGTCTGACTGACTATGATATTATTATATACGATATAATTATATAATATGTAAGCACATCGTCCTCTGATCGGAAACAATTACCAACATCGTGAGCGATCCTGCTTTCTAATAGACAAGCGCTTCGCACGAGTAACTTATATACAGTCTATAATTAAGAAGTATAGTTGTTATAATTAAGACATTCGATAGTCATTAGTTTAAATCCATTAAATCACTATAATATCAGTATTACGGATGCGAACATTAGTCGTTCGAGCCGGATCCTTAGAGGATGAAAGCAACTACAAGTGTGTGAGGAAACCAGCTATTATGGAGATTGAGGCTGCAAGTATATATTTCATCAAAAGGAGAGTCATTTCGTCTTTTCTGGAAGAAAACATTCAACAGATACCGAAATTCTGCAACGATCAATCTAGTGAACGAGAACGGTTGAATCGTCTTCAATCCTATTTATGAATCAAGGAAATTAATTGATGAACACGATCGATTTGACTCTAATCTAACAAAGATCAAAAATTATTATGACATACATAAAAGAATTACTTCTGGCTCCTTTCAGGAGCGGCTGAACCGGAACATACTATTGATCGAGAAATTAGAAGATTTTCAAGATTTGTAAGATCGCATAAAAATATTAGTAGCGAATACCACGAACGAGGAAGCGTATCACCAGTTCCGCGAAAACTGTACTTCAAATTTATCAGTAAGATTCGTAAATACTTGCACGAATCTGGTAGTGTACGGCCTCTATCGATTCCTACGATCAGGTTCACGAACGTATCATCAGCGCTATCCGAGACATCGGCTCCACTTCGATTACTTCCAATCCCTGCCAAGTTTTTATGGCGAATTAGATGAGTCTTCTTTTGCAACAGCTTCGAATCTATGATAAATGGTAAATGAGTCCCTCATTAACATTGAGAAATTTCAGTACTTAAAATTCGCGCTAAAAGAAGTGGTTGTCCAAGTATTAAGAATTAGTAGAAAGTATTAGCAATGTCAGATAATAATTATTTGACCGCGTGGAAGTTATTACTTGAACAATACGAAGATATGAATCTGGTCTTGAAATCAACCTGTTGATCAATGAGATACTCTTCTGACGCATCTATTGGAAATAAAAGTATATCCATAAACAACTGAGGTATGGGAAAGGCGCGTATCCGAACGCAAAAAAGATATATATAGACCGCAAAAAAAATTCTAAACGATCTTCAAATCTTTTTCGAACAACAATGCAAATTTTTATGCAAAATCATTTCAGATATTACGACTAAGTTCACGAAATCGCATGTTTAAAGATTGCGTTTGCGAACGATTGCGCTGGTGACTGCCGAGAAACTAATATAATTGTTGTATTCCTTGAATCATACACTCGCACAATACAAGAAGTTTGATGCTCTCGCTGACCGAATCACTTGTATCAAATTGAAGGTCTATTTTAATTGTCTCTGATAGAACACGGAGTTAAGGCAAGTAGCAGTGTTCCAAATTTTAGAATCAGCTATTCGCATCCCATCCCACATCAAACTAGGAGCGAATCCTCAATTTTGTGTTTCGCGTGATATAGATCTTACAATTGGCAACAGTCAATTGTGGGATACGTGCATGGAACAGCATAGATTAGGGAAGGACTTATCTTTATTAATTCGCAATTAGGTTTTCGATGGACGGATTAAGACAGCTGAAAATTCTGAGTCAGTTCAGAGGATTTGCATAATTACAAACGATCTCAGTGAACACAGTTTTGAGAGTTAGAAAATATATTGTATAACCAGAAAATAGCTAGTCATCCAACGAAGGTCATTTTTTGAAGACAGTACGACGAGATTCGAATGGGCGCTATATTATCAATATTCAAGACGTGCATGAATTAAGCGATTCGCTCGGCATGGAAAGACGATTCCGCAATCTGGAACGAAAATTCGCGAAATCATCTGCGTTACATAGCAACAATATATGGCGTTCATGCAATAGTATACTGCATTGAGTCATATGACCACATAACGTCAAATCCGCGACTAAATACAATCTAATTTTTATTTGCCGCACCATACTATTCAAGGCCGCGAGAATGATCATCAAATACAAATAGTTTTCAATAGTTTTTTGAAATCGTCGAGCAGGTTTTTTTGAATAATGTGCAGCAAGTCGAGCCGATAGTCCAGGATGATTTTTTATTTATTTTTATCCGCTTTCGCATATATCGCATCATCTTAAATACCGATATTGGGAAAATGTTTCTATAAATATTTGTAGCACCTCATCATCAATCTTTGCAACGCATACTATGGAGAGAAAAATCCTCCGAAAACCTATTTCAATATATGAACTAAATACCGTGACGTATGGTATTCCATCGGCCCCTTATTTAATCACGCGCGTACTGTGCCAGATAGAATTAGACAACAGCTCGATACATTCAGCGGAGAATCAAGCGATATTACGCGATTTTTATGTTGATGATCTTCTAACGAGCGCGAACATCGTGGAGAAGGCAACTACAATTACGAAAAACGAGATCACATTCGTTGGCCCTCAAACTGATAAGGATCCTCGAATGCTTGATTTATGTTGGGAATCAACACTGGATTTAAAACCATGGATTTAATTATTGAGATAAACAATCCACTAGCTTCTCGAAGCAGACTATACAACAGCGCGAATATTCGACCCTTTTAGTTTGTGAGCTCCATACAAAAAAAAAAAAATCAAACATTCTGACAATTAGATTTATCGTGAAACGAATCAGCCCCTCAAAATATTTATATTAAATTCAAGAAATATCTATCTGATTTTAAGTCATAACATATTAGTATTAGACAACGGCTCTATAGTGGAATTACATCTTATGATGCTTCATAAAAGGCCTACGGTGCGTGTATATATCTACAAATTTCCAACGTTACAATTAAACAAGATTTACTTACTATGTGCAAAATCACATGTTATCTCTTTCAAAATAATCAATTACATTTGGAATTATATGAGCCTTAGTGCTATCTGAATTGACAAACAAGATACAAACATCTTCCCATATCATGTTTGTGAGCGAAACTTACTGGATTGATTTCATGATTACGCTTGAATGGATTAAAAGATTACCCGAATCATTGGAAAACGTTCGTCGCTAATTGCGTCTCATAAATACAGGCCGCTTCGTGAGGTGAATAGCGCCACGTTTCGTTCGAAAAGAATCCTGCTTTTATCTTTCGCAAAAATGTATCTGTCTTACAAAACATGCGTCTTTGATCCTCACGAACAATTGGTTATTACGGAATCGTGATTGAATGCCTCCCCTACGAATTATTGCCATTTGAATTATCCGAAAAACGAGCCTCCATTTGACAGTAACACAGCGCAGCTAAAATACAAGTACCGGAGCTCTTTTACAACACGGGTGTCAGTTACGCCGGACCGTTTCTTGTTAAAAAGTGGGCGAGTAAAATGATAAAGGCCTATTTGTGAATATTTGATTGTCTAGCTACAAAAGCAGTTCACTTAGAATTAACCACGGATCTTATAACGAAATCTTTTTTAACACGTTAACTGCCACGCGTGTTTCCAACGAAATTTTCTTCAGGCGCACCACTATATCAAGCATACTCCAGTACTTCCATCAATATTTTAATAATGCGAGTCGCGCTGATGGTCGCAAGAATGATGTCTCACATCATTTGTTTCCATCATTACTACTCGCGTCCGCAATAAAATATCGATAATAATAATTATATTAATAATAGTATTGAATAGTACTAATTTAATATATTTTGGATATTTTAATTTGGATAATTTGTATTATAATTTGAATAATGGTTGTTGAATGTAATTCGACTTATCAACAAATATATTTCTTAGTTGTGGATTGAATATAAATTATTCGTGTTCCTTGTCTAGAGAGTAGGGTCTCATAATGTCGCAGCAGATAATCGTGTCCGATAGTCAGAGTACAATATGTTTAAAAACTATTTAATTGTTGTATCACCATGAGACTCATGACACGCCTAACTTGGAGGAAAATTCTTGGCTTGAGTGGTGATCTATATACAAAAATCCCAAGACAACCGGCAACACATCCCTATCTCAGATCTCCTCGAACAATGTATCCAGAACAATGCCACCCATTGTTAAGTCAGCCATGTTTGGAACATAGAGTGTTAAGATAGTCTCAATTAGGCCGAAGTATGACAGAAATATGCTATCACACGTGTTAACGAGACTCTCAAAAACAATCTTCCAACAAACATCACTCTTTGTTCAGATTCGACAGAAACCTGTTAGCCATAAAAACATGAAAGAACCTTTATGGAATTTGTTTTCCGAACAAATTTCTCTTTATAAATGTTGCAAGCAATAAATGCTCGCGAATAGTTACATTCCTGAGATCCTCACTGGGATTGTTATTTCGCCATTCTACGCGAACAGTTCGAATCTTTACTGAGTAACGAGTGGTATAACTGTTAAAATTTCTGTTAAAATTCGTTCTTAGTGAGTCATATAACAGTAAAGAAGAAAGCCGTTACGAAGCTTACACAAATTTGGATAACAGTGATGAAGAAGAGATAAGAAAGAGAAATATAAATAAAATTATATCATCAGATTCAGATATTGATAAGTGCAATAGTAATGGTAAAATAATATATAGTATAATAAAGATATTATTGATGAGATTTTACCAGAATTGGTCATTGAGGAAGAAAAAAAACTTGATGATACCAAAAGTACAATTCAATTTAGTGAATTTAGTAATCAGCAAAAATTATTTTCTTTTTCCGAGACAGACGGCCTCATTAGACAATTATCTGGCGATATCAATTTATATGATGTATTTGCTTTGTTTGTTGATGACGAAATAATAAACTTGCTTACATTAAAAATAAATAAATATGCAATAAAAATTAAATAAATTCAAGTTAACCTCATGTTCACGAATGCATAAATGGATTAATCCTGAAGAAATAAAAAAATTCTTAGGATTGATGTGAATGGAATTTGTAAAGCAAATCCTATAGTTAATTATTGATCGCAAAGCCTATTATATAACTTTCAATTATTCCATTTCTTCTTCAATTATTCCATAACTTCCAATTGCCATTATGTCACGAAACAGATTTGAATTATTAATAATAATTTTCATTTTGTCAGTAATATGTCTATTGCCTGTAATGATCGGCTTAGAAAAATACTTCCATTTTTCGACAAACTGCAGAGAAAGTATCAAAAAATATTCACATCTGGAGAACACATTGTCATTAATGAAATATTGATTCCATGACGTGAAAAACTCATTTTCAAACAGTATATACCAAATAAAGCACACAAGTATGGGATCAAATTATTTAAATTATGTTCAAGCGAAAAATATACATGGGCAATAAAAATTTACTCTGGCAAATAAGCTAACAGTATTAGAAAAAAAGGATTGGCACACAATGTATATATATATCTACAACTTGCAGAGAAACTTTTCTATCAAGGATGAACATTATATATTGATAATTTTTATACTAGTTATGAATTAATTATATCACATTTAAACCTTAAAACTCATATAGTTGGAACTAAAAAATGATAAAAAAATTCACGCCAAAAACTATTCTTCATTATAAATTAAGAAGAGGAAAAATGATATCCAAAAAGAATGATAACTCATTGCTATACTCAAATGTAGGTGAGAATTTTATCCACGCTTTAAAACACGCTTTCATCACGGTATCAAGTACAAAAAATAGTTACAGCATTTGTGCTACTTTTACAAGTCAACAATGACCCGCAAAACTAAAATCTCTAACTGTTCTTGAATACAATAAAAATGTGGTATAGATTATTCAGATCAAATGGTTTCTTATGCTACTATAATTAGAAAAGGGATCAAATGGTATTGAAAATTTGATATTCAACTTCTTCTAGGGCTTTCAACGCTTAAACGTTTTGATAGTTTATATAATTGCAACAAAAAATATAAAAATTAGAAGATTTAGAGAATTATTAGCTGCAAAATTATTAGGATTATCTGAAAATAGAACAAAACTTTGTCAAAACCATGTGGCATTTAGATAGTCAATATCGCCATTCGAAAAAATAATTCTGAAATAAGTATTAGACATACAAATTATGTTATTTAGATAAAAGACGATAAATGGACTGATTAAACGCATGAAGAAATTTAAAGAAGACAACTTTTTGTTCAAATTGTCCGGATCAATCTTAGTTTTGTATAGAATGTTTTAGAATTTTACATTTAAAATTTTTTTAATAAATTATTTTTTTATTATTTTTATAACAATTTAATAATTTTAGACTCTGTGGAATATCTTTCCAAATAGCTACGAAAATTCTTCATAACTAAATAAGCGTCATTCGAATATAGCACTGTTCTGGTTCGAGGAGATCTGTGAGAGGAATGATCTGTTCCCGCTTATCTTGGGATTTTTGTATACAGATCATCACTCAATCGAAGAATTTTCCTCGAACTTGGAGGTGTTGCGAGTCAAGCACTGATTATTGGTTATTAGCATGTCCTATTACAAAACTGTGATTCTTCCAATTGAACTAGAAAGGGATTTTTTCCGCGTTCGATACGATTATCTATCGTCATTTGAAAATAGAGTATCATGTGATCACGTTGTAATTTGATCGCCGGATACGACAATTAGATATGTGAACATATCGTGTTTGATCATCGGACACAATTATTTGCTGTTGTGAGAAATTCTACTTTTTAATAGACACTTCGCACGAGTAACTTATAAGTATATAATATAGTCTACAACTAAGAAGTATACTTATGACTAGTTGAAGGACATTCAAGCAGTCATTATAGCTTATATCCACCAAATCAGTACAATATTATTATTGCGGGTGCGAACAATTATCTTATATGGCCATAATTGAACTAACAGAACTTTTTGGAAGTTACTCGAAGATAAACTTTTATCTAAGTATCGAATTGGAAATGCTACCTCTTCCATTTTATTAAATTTAATCAATTAAAGTTTTTTCTGTATCTTCATCTTCTAAACATTTTTTCAAAGTATGTTTTCGACATTTAAATCCAAGTTTTTCAATTATATCAAAAAAAATTGAAAATTCAAAATCTCACTAAATCTTAAACGAATAACATCCTAATCGTAATGCTATTCTCTATAATTCAAATTTTTAATATTATAAAAAATATATTTCTCTCACATATCAATTCATCATCAATTCAAACATTTATATATTCATTATCATCCATTGAATCATCCCTATCATTTTAATAATATATAGGTATTTTACATGTGACATTCAGCTAGAAATTTACAACTTTCGACACAGATTCAATTTTGAACGATATGAAGTAGCAAATATTGTATATGATAAATTGAAAAATATTGCTATATGCAAAATGTCGATTTTATTCACATTTTTAATTATTATATTGTTATTTATTTTAATTATTATATTAATTTATAAATTACTTACAAATATTGAAAATGAATATTATACGCAAGTAAATCAAAATTATATATATCGTATCGAGAAAAAACACTCTTAGTTAAAGAACAAAAGAGAATAAAACAAAAGAAAAGAAAAGAAATGATAGTCCACCTGAGGATGGCATAAAATCATGAAACATCTAATTTAAATAAAAACAAAAATAATTAATAGTATAAAATACAACTTTTTTAAATATAAAAATCAAAGATTTTTATTATAATATTGAATATTTTTATATTCTTATAATTTATAATCTCTATTTATAATCTTTTTAATTTTAGATTTCTAAATAATATCTGATAATAATATTTCCAATGATTTGAAAAAACAATGATTTTAAGTCTTTTTATTCGAGTTTTTAGGAATATATAAAACAAATAGAAATAATCTTAATTAGATACATAACTTAATTAGAAACATAACTTCAAAAAATTTTACTATGATGCATAACAATTTAATTAGAATATTTCGGTTAATGCAATTTTAACAAGAATGATACTATTTCCTTTTTAAGAAATTAATTGATGCGTACAAATCTAAGAATATTTATGATAATCTATTAATATTTTAAATATCAATTAATTTTTTTAACTTTTACGATACACATTTTTTTTATGATAAATATTTCGCATTGATTGATTGATAAAAATAAATAAAAGTAATTATCATTTATTTTTAACACTCTAGTTATGTTCTTCGAAATATTTTTATTCCTATGGATAAAAAATGGATTTATTTTAATATAATTTTTTTAATTCTTTGGAAATGTAAATGAAATTTTTATATACTTGTGTAATAAGTATTAAAAAGTCTTTTCAAATTCTTATATTTAGTCGTTTTTAGTTCTTCATCTTAATTTTTTTTTAATAAGAAATATGAATTTTTACACGTGTAAGATTTTTTCCCGAAAATAATTGTATTATGTATAATCAAATTGAAAAAGGTAGGAAATAAAATTCAACATTGTCTTTATATAATATTTTGTTAATAATATTTTCATTAATATATATTATTGTACTATTTTTTGTAATAATTATAATATTATATATTTTAATATATAATATTAAAATATAATTATATTTAATAATTATAGAAATAAAAATTAATTTCAAAAATTTATTTAATATTTTCTCATCTTTATCCTTTCTTTTTGTTAATTATTATTATAAATTCTTTTTATTAACACATTTTAAACATTTGAATTGTTATAATAATCATTTAATAATGATAATAATCATTAATATAATAATCATTTTTTTAATAATGAATATATTTTTTATCAAGTAGATTCCTATATATTATATGTTTTCATAACATACGTATTATTGAATTAATTTTTGTGCATATACTTTGATAAATAATAAATGAATGAAGGCTACATTGTTTAATCCTCAACGCGTCAAAATGACAAAGATTCTAACTTGGAATATATTATTTTTAATATATGTTAATAATATTTATAAAGAAATATATATATATTTATTTATTAAATCATATGAAAGTATATCTATGTGTTTTAAGATCATACAAGAAAATTAAAAATTAAAAAAATATTTTGAATACATTGAATATACTTTTAAAATAAATTTTTTTTATGTGATTTAGTATATTCGATGCGACTTATTCTTTATTATTATTCGTAATTATAATATTTTAATTCTCTTACTATAAAATATTTCAATATTATATTATAAATTTTAATAATTTTTTTCCTATTTATTATTAATTTTATTAATTTATAGCAAATAATCAAAAGATATAATAAATTGAATTAAAAATATATAATAAAACATTAAAAATTGAAATAAACATTATAATAATGAATAATAAAAAATAAGATCATATCGATAAGTTAAACTAAGATAAAAAATAAAAATATATAAAGATTTGATATGAGATATTAAAAATATTTTCATACTTTTTATCTTTGTAGGATATTGAAGATCAATAGTAGATAAATTTATCTTAATATATGTTTTAATATGATATCAATACTTTCATGTTGTAAATACAAAAAAAAATATATTATAAACTTGTATATTGATTAAAAAATTTTTTCCTATTTTTTTATATTTATTTAAGAAAAAACAGTATTACAAAATACATATTTAAATGCGCATATTTACAAAAAAACTAAATTTAGATAACTGACACGTAAAAAAAAAATTTTTTTTGTCATGTATCAATAATGTAACAAAAATTTCACTTTTATTTTGAAATTACATTTCAAAACCAGAGTCGATAGTTAATCGATATATACAAATTAGATTATAACAAACATATTAGATTACAAACAAATTTAACAAATTCAAATGATAAAAAACTTTTTTTTATGAAACTTCGTTACTTTTAAAAATGAGAATTTTTTTTTAAATTAATTATTTTTCTTAAATTTTAAATCACTATTATTGATACAGTATGTACTTTTTAATAAGAATATATTCTATATTATTTGTAAAAAATTTGTAAAAAAATAATCTTCAATTAAAAATTTATGTAGTTAATGACATTTTTCGAATTTTTATTTATAGTATGAATAAAATAAATAATTAATTAATTTTATGATTGTATTATTATATTATTATTGTATTAAGGAAAATCCAACAGTGTGCATTAATAACATAAGCTATTCTTTGCTTTCTTGCAACTGCAATGGATTAATAAAATATAATTTTTGAAATTTCAACGAAACATTAAAAAAAAAGGTAAAAATTCATTTTTTTTTCCTTTTTAATTTTCTTTTAACTTTTAAATGTTAAAGTATTTGTGAGATGAATATTCAAAATCCCCGTTTTAAGGCTCAATAAAATTTCTTAGTGTTCTCTGGCGTGTAAAGTATGATACGATCGATATGAGTATGTATGTGGATTGAAGTAAAATCCATTATTATTCATAAAGAGTATATTTATTAAGATATTTCTCTATTCTATATACGATAATCTACATTCTTAACAATAGCAAAATTGAATTTTTAAATTTTACATATACTTTTTAAATTTCAAGAATCTGTATTAATTGATAGTGTTAACTCCAATCCGTTTATAGAGTTATGGTATATATTAATAAAATTAATTTATTACAAAGTTCGCTGTTAAAAAAGTTCTATTTTAAACGATCAATTAAGATTTATATGCTAATAAAAGTTTATATTCTTATTAAATGAATTCACGAAGTTTTAAAAATTCTGTTAATTTGAGGTTACAAAGTTTAAGAACTCAAACGCGTTTTAATAATTCCATAGTTCGAATTGTTCTAATAATTCAATAAGTAAAAACGTTCTCTAGACTGTTCAATAATTTAAGATTTAAAGAATTCTATCGTTTAAAAAGTTCTGAAGTTTAAAAGATGGTTTAAAAATTTTTTATTTTTTCCTCGAATTTTATCAAATATTTATCCTTCCATGCTCATCTCGCGAAATTGCGGATTCTCAATGGGATACACAAACAATCCTACACCGAGGGATCAGTTCCCTGATTGAACGATACTCCAAACTTAAGGAAAATTTCTAAAGGCTGAGCAATTATACTACCCACAGTCTGCTGTCCCCAGAAAACTGATCAGTTGATTAGTTGATTAATAATAATTTTTCTCAATTACAATGATGCTGATTGATATCATTGAAATTGGCATAATTGAAAAATATTCTCTTAAATCCTCTCAAAGAGGATATGTTTATATTTTAACCATGCCGAAATGTTCCTAAAACATATAATTACAAAATTCTTTTAAATTCTTAAAAACAACAACTATCCTCATACAATATCATTTTGTATTATCTATTTTTTGTCTTAACTTCATTTATTTATTTGTTTAAAAAAATATTCATTATTGTTATTGGCTTTTATATGACAAATTTTAATTTTCTATAACAAAATATAAATACTTATAAATATATATTATTTTTTTATAAATTATTTTTTTTATAAATTATTATACTCTTGATTCAATCACTCTTGATTATATTATAATTAAAAATTATATAATAAATTATAATAATCAAATCAATATGAATTTCATAATTTCATAATATTATATTAAAATTAAAGGTCATTTTTATCTTTTGATCATTACATTTCGTATAAATAATTTTACGAAACTACAAATGATATAAAAATTAATCTCGTATAAGATTAAAATCAATTCTATATACCAGTTAGTGAACAAAAACATTTACATTAGACTCAAAAAGAGAGAATACGAATAAAAATAATGAAGACACAAAAGAATAACAAAATGTAATTTAGAAGCGGATGAAACACTATGGAACAAGAAACTATATTTCATCAATCAATGCATTAATATATAAAGTATTTGTAATTCTTTATATAGCACATTACTTTTCGCGACATAAATAAGAATAGATTATGAAAAAACACAAAATATGTTTTAATATATCGATTTTTCCTGATGCATTAATCTATTTACTATAATATTTAGAATAAATGATTTAATTACTGTTAGCGATATTTATTTATTTATTAATAAAAATTTATAAATATATAATAAAAAAAATTATTTAAGTAAGATTGGGATTTATAATACTATAGAAACATATATATACGTATATTTGTGTGATGCTCTTCTTCGAATTTCAAAATTAATATAATTCTATTAATTTTCTATTAAAAAATAAAAATATGAGAATAAAAAAACGCAATTGTGTAATTAAAAAAATGAGAAAAAATTGATATTAAAAAATAATAATAATAATTTTCCTATACAATTTATTATAGAAATAATAAAGTAACTTATAATTAATAATAGAATTATGGTTATTAGATGAATGTAATATAAATATATAGAGAGAAATTTTTGACAATTATATAGATTCATGTCAGAATTACTTGCAAATTTTAATTAATTATTAATTAATTCATATTCAAAATATTTTTCTTATAAAAAGAATTTGAATATATTGTTTTCTAAAATGGGACAACTTTTTAATCAAATAACGATGAAGTTAAATCCATTTTATATGATTTTCTTTTTTCTTTGATGATTAATCTTTGTATGAAAAAATTAATTAAGAGTAATTAAATGAAATACGAAAATTTATTATTTGTTGACTATAGTCAATTATCACTGAAATATTTAAAAAATGATTGTTAAGCCGTGATTAAAAATATGAATATCACGAAAACTTAATAAAACTTAGTAAAGGATGAGATTTAGAAAATATAAGTAACTGAAATAGTATTTTCAAATACATTGAAAATACATTGAAGAAGAAAATATATTGACTTTATACTAATTAAAAAGAGAAAGTTAATTATTTTAGGTATATCTACAATATAGATAATAATAATAAATAAGATTTATAATATTTTAAATTTTTTATTAGCATTTTTGATAACTATGTCAGTTTTCTCTTTTCATAACTAATAGATTTTAAGATTTTGATGTTGTTCTTTTTTATTTTAAAAAAAAAATTATGTAGAAAAACCTGCGTAAATAAAAGGATGTATTTTGAAACAAAAAATAGAAAGAAATAAAAAAAAGATAGACAAACAATAAAAATAATTATTATAATGCTTCGAAAGAAGACTTTCAGTTTCACACTTTAGTTAGTTGAAATCGATTACATGGAATAAAATTTAATGAAACGAAGAACATAGGGCTGTGATTAATGATGCACAAAAATTATTTAAACGAAATAACATAGTTTCATAGGACATGAAACAAAAACTTGTTTGTACATTCGCGTTATTGTGTTAAATTTTATTTTATAACACATTTAATGAGTTTTTAGCGCACTCGAAAGAAATAATACAATATTTTTTTGGAATTTGCAATTTTAAAAAATCTTATTGTTGAAACAATGACACGTATATTTTTATTAAGAATTTTATAATGAGAAGTTTTATACAGTTTGCGTGAATATAAGGTATTTCTTTTTAAATAGGATTCATTATTTATTATTTACTATAATACACACAATATATTTTACGACTTTTAAGAATATATTTTAAAATAGAAATTAAAAATAACATTTATTAAAAAAAATATTTTTCAAAGAAATTTTTATTTTAAATTTTTATAAATTAAGATAAATAATCATCGAATGTAAAGAAAGTTTTAAAATCAAAAAATATTCATTTTTAAAAATTTACAAAAAATCATTATATTAAATCATCATAAGTAATTGAAAATGTTTTTCTAAAATAAAATTGCAAAAATTATTTATATAATGCATACACAATAATTTTATTCCTTATCAATTTGTTATACTATTGTTAGCTTTAATTAACTTTTTTATTGAGTAGATTAATAACTAAAATAAATTTTATAAATTAGATTGAAATCTATTTTATCTATTTTAATCTATTTTAAAAGTTTCTAAAAGTTTTTAAAAGTTATTTTAAAAGTTTCTTTTAAAATATATTATTAATTTTTTATATCATTAATTTAATATTATTTTATTTTAAATTAATAGATAAAGAATATTTTAAATTAATTTTATTATCTACATACACGAATTTTTTGTAGAACGAATATTATGAAATAAATTCTTTAAGACATTAATTTATCTCAATCAATTTATATCAATCTTACTTTATCTCAATGTAAATTTCGAAACTATTTCGAAATCATATAAATATATAATTATAAACAAAAGAAGACAAATAATGAAAATAATTGTTAATGAAATTTAATTAAAATTATATTATTATTATATGTTTAAGTTTTATTTTCTATGTATAATTTATAATACAAATCATTAATTATTAAATTATTTATTAATAAATTTTAATATTAACGATTATATAAAAAGAATAACTAGATTAAATTTGAAGAATAAATTAAGAAAAATAAATAAACATTATAAATAATTTAAAGTTAATAGTTAATATTATTATTTTTTGTTGAAATTTTGCATTAATAATATTTTTAGAATATTTTTAGAAGCAGTTTTTAAATTAATTAAAAAAAATTATTCTGTTATTTTGTTTATCTGCAAGTAGCAAGTTAAAATCCAATAAAATCCAATAAATTTCTCAATTTTATTTTTCAAAAAATTTATAAAGTATAAGTTTAAATCTGAATCTATTACTTGTAATTTATTATTATGTTATGATATAATATTAATTATCAAGAGTCTCATAATTTTCTTAAAATTAATATCTCATAGTCTCATAATTTTTTTTAAATTAATATCCTTTGGATCATTATTAAATTATTGAATCACGTTGAAAAATAAATTTTTCATTCAAATCCAATTTTTATTACTCTCTCAAAAATTTATATCTATTATTATTAATATTCATCTATTATTTCTTGATTTATTCATGATTTTATTAAAATTTAATTCTTTAGTTTATTCATAGGAAATCATTTTGATCTTATAGATTTTTTTAAACATCTTTTGATCTTATAGATTAAATATACGAATATAATACTTTCTGCGATATCTCATTTTGCTTTCTTAAATTTATAATGCAATTATAATCCCAATATTTCCCATTATCTTCTATCCAATTTTCATTTTGTAGAAAATTCTGAATTAAAATCAAAATTTCAATTGTCACAAATAAAAAAAAAAAATAAAATATAAAAAAATAAAATGATATTTTAAGAAATCGTTTATTACATTAATGATGAGATTTGATATATGATTATTAATATCATGAAAATATTTTTCCTGGAAAGAGATTAATTTCATATCATTTCAATCATTTTGTTTTTAAAATATACTTGCAAAAATTCAAAATAATATAAAAAAAAAAAAAGTATACATATACAGTATATTTTAAACATCATAGAAATCAACATAAAATAAAAAGTGCATAAATAAATAAATATTTGCTCTTATAAATTTTCGAAAAAAAATAATCTGAAATTTAAAAATCCAAATAATTATATTCCCAAATATTTCTTAAAAATTCTATAAGAAGAAATTTTAACAATTAACAATAAATATAGAAATATATGTAACGACATTATCCTTTAATAATTTAATAAAATTAAACACAATTTAAATATACATGTATCATTTAAAAAAAAATCATTTTAAAACTATGCTCGGTGTAAAACACACGAAACAGTTTTCTTAAACAATCATATTGATTAACACGAGGTATGCGGTGAATATAAAAACAGTACATAAAGAAAAATGATTTTTAGAATAAAATATAAACGGCGCTTCTTTTTTACACACTTTGTATCATTCATTGATAAGATTAAATTATGGTCGTAGAGAGAAGGAAAAGAACAAAATTTGGATAATAAGAATTAAGAAAAAGAAGAATCTGCATCGATTATTCTATAATGATAAAATAGAATTTCGTAATTATTCAAAATATTTTTCTATCACTATTCTGTTTAAAAAATATATAAATAGATTGGCGTAATAAAAAAAATCATTTTTTTTTGTACGTATTCCATTCTTTGCGTGAAACAACAAATAATAAAAGACAAACAAAAAATAAAAGAAATTTACGAATTCCGAAAAATTTTCTTTGAATTTATTCCGATCCAATTCTTAATCATAAATGAAGTATAAAAAATGGATAATTATAGAAAAAAATTTCAAATTAATGCACAGTTTTTATGTCAATATTTTTTTAATACCACACAGTTTAATTCAACAGGATTAATGAATTCATTATGGCTACTTTTTTCTCTAATTAGAAAATCAATTTCAAAGTTGAATGTTCAATGTATGTCGATATAATTTCTTTTGCCAAAGAAAGGAAAAAAAGTCAAAATTGAATATTTTTATATGATCACAAGTAAAAAATGAAAAAAAGAAAGATCTGAAAATTAATTTAATAACTTAATTATTATTATCTATCCAAATACACAAACAACACAAAGCACAATTTACACAAAGCAAATCCTATCCATTCCAAAATATTGAAACATAAAGCAAAAATAAAACGAAATAAAAATTTGTTATGCTATGTACTTTTTTTTTTTTTGATATTATTTTATTTTCAAAACCTATTAAATTAGCCTCTTCTCATAAAATAAGGACGCGTTAATCATGTCAACATTATTATTTTCATAACAAATCGAAAGCGATGTTATAATGTGATGAATAAAAAGAAGTAATTAGAGCAATGAAATATTAATTTACTTAAAATAATTTCGAAAATCGATGTAATAAAAGTTTGATAAAATATATACGAAAAATATGATCTTCATCATAAAATATCAAAATTTTTCCTTCATATATTCTATTATAAAGTAGTTTGTAAATGTTCAAACTATTCGAAAATTTTAAACTTGTTTACGGATGCAAAATAGGGAAACGTGCAATCTATCTCAACGTCAATTATCACGAAAAACAAATAGAAAGAGAAATAGTGCTACTTCGTTTGTGTGATAGTGTCAAAAGCTCAATGAGATAACGCACATGGTCGCGTGTATATATAAATAAAAAAAAACATTGATCATGAGAGGATTATGAGATCTCGCAAAAATTTATGTAGCTTGAAACAATTTCTTATCGTGCAATTTTATTTGCATGGTGCTTTATTATTATTGCAAAATTATAAAGTATAAATAAAATGTCGTTATATTATTGTGTATGAATATCGTTATATTGTGTATGTATATATCTTTAATTGATGAAACTTTAAATATTGATATAATGAATTCAAAATGTCACTGTCATTAAATTAAGATCAAATCTGTTAAACTTTATCTAGTGAAAAGCGAATCGAACAATTTGCGACAATAATTTTTGTTTAAAAATGATGAATTAATAATGTGATATATATATCTGTCCGATAAATAAAAACGATACACTAACCTTGAACATATCCCAGCAGAAATAAACTGTAAAGAATCCAATTTCGTATCATCATTGTCTGCTGGCATTTGACACTTTATACACGATAGAATGCATTAACTTTCATCACTAACTGATCTCTGTTTCACAATCACATTCACACATTGGCATATAGTTAATTCTATTATTTTAATTCTATATATTCGTTACATTTGGAAATGGGAAACTGATTTTGATTGTATCGAATTATATTGAAAGGCAGAGAAACAATATGTGTTGAAACGATCCACATAGAGTACTAACACGAACCTTCCACAAGGACTTACGAAAGCAAACTAAACCACTGTTCGCTATCCACTGTTCGTATCTGCCGATCTCCCTACCTCCAACCCGCGCCCGCTGTTAGCGCCACATATCTGCACTTCATATATTCGAAGCTTCCTCACCATCACTAATCTTATTTGACATTTTTTTGGTCTTCTTTTCATTCGAAATCTCACTTGATACTTCCAACAATTCATTTGCATCGTCTTTCCCATTCATTTTTCAGGATCGTTCCACTTTTTTTTCTTTCTGCATTTTTTCTCTCTCGGTCTTTTTAATCGATCTTAGCAAGTTTCTTATATGTATTTATATGTTAATTTATTATGCTTTTTAAAATATCGCATTACGCAAATCCTTCTTTTTTGTTTTTTTCTCTCTTTTTTTTTTCTCTTTCTTCTTAAAATGGGTTTCAATTTAGTTTTTCATTTTACAAGCCATAAAAGGGTCAATCATTTTCCTTTCGAAATGGATTAATATACGCAAAACGATTGTTTGTATTCTATATGAAATTTTATATTAATAATAATTCCAATAATTTTTCATTTTCAAAAAAAAAAGTTTGGCACTCGAATGTGATATTTTATGATGTAACTATTAATGGGTTGATAGTAGACTGAATTGCATTTTCGAAATTATTTTTGAATATGCAATGATTTATGAAATTTTTTCTTGATCAACTGTTTTTATGGCAGAGGAATATTTTTAATTATTTAATCTTTTTTAGATTTTTTTATCTTTCGTATAATTTGATATTAAATATCAAGAATTAGAAGAAATGTTTGTTTTTATAATATTAATATTATATTATTATATCATATATATCTCTTTAAATCAAACAATTTTTATAAAACTTTTCTATAATTTCAATCATTAAATTCATATATATAAAAATTATAAAAATTAATATTTTAATTTTCGTGGAATGAATGTTATGAAAGAATATATCTGTTAAATTTTTATATTTTTTTTCTTTGTAAGTTATTCTTAATTATCGAATTTTTATCAAAATTAAGATTATAATAATTATAATATTAATGAAATCATTAAGAAATTTTTTATTTTTATTAAATATCTAACTTATAAATTTATTATATAATTTTTCATTAAAAAATTATTTACTTTAGTTTCATTTCTTAATTATAATATCATATCATCTGGTAAATGAAATTATAAATATTTTTAAAAATATTATTAAAAATATTTTTAAAATCTCAATTCTTGAAAATATTTAATAATCAAAATTTATGTAAATATTTGCATAATGTTATATCTATATTTTATAGTTTGAAAAGCATAAATTGAAAAGATTAATTAAAATATTAATTATATTTCTTTTTTAAATGAAATGTTTATGTTGTATATAAATTTTTTAAAAATTTATAATCAAATTTTTTAAATACAAATATATGGAAGCAGTCTATGTCTTCTTGAAATATAAAAAATTTTTGATTATTGATATAAATGCACCTAATATTTTTAAAATTTTATTCTGATTTCATCAACAAAGTAAATTATAAAAAATATTATATTTTGCAAATTTATAAAAATTAATTTCATTTAATAGGAAAAAATGGAATACGATTGAATTTAATGATTGAAATTATAGAAAAGTTTTATAAAAATTGTTTGATTTAAAGAGATATATATGATATAATAATATAATATTAATATTATAAAAACAAACATTTCTTCTAATTCTTATATTTTGTAAAATAAATTTAAAATATTGTTTTTTAAACAAAAAGAAAAACTTTATTAAAAATAAGAAGCATCCAGCATTAATTATATGGCAAATAAAAATGATTTCTTTGTTAAGATATATTTTTATTTAATTTATTTATATTTAATTTGGAAAATTTCGAGTGTTATATTTTAGTAAGAACAAATAATTTGATATTTGTAATAAAGTTTCTCAATCTTTGTAGGAAGATAATCTTTGTATAAAAAAATAACCAATAGAAAATTTGTTAAATTACTAATATTATAATAATGTATAAAATTTATATATAATAATGTATAATAAAATAGTATATTAATATTAAAATAATTTTAATTAAAAATATTCACCGCAAATTGCTTCTGTTGTGGAATTAAGAGGAAAACTCACAAAAAAAATTAGTATTGCTTCGCAAATATTAATATATCGATTTGAATTTAGGATGCGTTAATTGTTATTGAAGCGCAAAGAGATTTCCAAACTCAAAATTTTTTTAAATTAGAATTTGAAATTTATCTTAGAAAAATCAATCTCAGAAAAGCTAATCTTAACAGAAAAGCATCTTGGCAAAAATAAATAAATAATAAATAAATGAATAAATAAATAAAAAAAATCAATATGAAATATGTGAAAATGTAAAATTCAGAAATATTTACTATTTTATTTTATATTATAAATCCAACTGATTTTATATATTTCAACAAACATAATATTCTTTTTGTAGAAAATGATCAGTTATTGATAATGTATATTATGTAATTATACAATATTGAAATATTGTATAATGATTTAAAAAAAATAAAAAATTGATTTTTATCTCTATATTTTTTTTTATAAAAAAAATCGTTCATTAATATTATCCAATTTCTTTATATAACAATTTTTATAAAAAATATATTTTCTTATAATTTCAAATTTTTAATTATTTATTTATTTATTTCATTTTTTACCTTATAACTAATACTCCATTTCTTGAGTTGAATGAAATCCAAATATTTTCTATAATTTAATAATATTGATATATTATAATATTACAAAAATCATATAAAATCATTATAAAAATCATATTCTCAAAATAAGATTTAATACTATTAAATTTAATAATCTTAAAATAATTATAATTAATACATAAATTTTCAGAACAAAATAAAAAAAAATATGTGTCATTTATTCATATTTAATCATATTTCTTCCATTATTTTTTAATTAAATTTAATCAAAGGTTTTAAATTTTATTATTAAATGAAAAAAAATATTATACTTTTAATTGCAATTTTTATACAATTAATGTGAACAAACAAATATTTTCAAAATATTTTTGATTTTTATTATACAAACTCAATAAAAATTCAGAAAATTCATTGCTTATAAAATGTAAAACTTTTACTAAAAAAAAATGTAAGAGATGATTTTTCAAAAAAACACAAAAATAAAAAAAATATATTTTCAGTTTTTTAATTTTTAATATTTAAAAATTGATAAAAATATCTCTAAACATAAACCAATTTTTTATATAAATAGATATAAGATAGTTCAAACACAATAGAAAACATAATCTTTAAATTATAGTTTTTAATATTTTAAAAGTTTCTTTTCGACATATATATATTTCGACAAAATATATATTTTTAGATTTGAAAACCATTATGCATGTTTAAACCATTTCACATTCGTTCAGACATTGTCACTAAAAAAACAGAACATAAAAATCTTTCTTATTTTTAATTTTCGTCTTACTTTAAAAAATTATTCTTTAAATTTTTAGACAAATATAATAATAATAAATAAATAATCGAATAAATTATGGACTTATATTTTATTATATAAAAAAAATATATTAGAGAAAATAAATTTTTCTAATATAATATAAGAATTTATAATATAATATGTATAATATAATGTATTATTTCTGGTAAAAAGATTTTTTATTTAAATGAAATATATATAATTGTAATTCACAACAATAGTTGAATAATTAATCCGTCGTTATTTTGCTTTAAAAGAGAAATTATTATATGGATATGATATCTTGAATAAATAAATAAAGAGAACTGATGATGTTTTTTCATATTTTAAATCTTTATTAATTATCGTGGGAATTTTTATGAAAAATTTATATTCGTATATATATTTTTTTAATCCCGAAGAAATCATGATCTTTCCATTGCATAGTGGTTCGAATAATATGAGCTAATTAAATAAAATTATTTTTTTCTGGTTTTAAGCTCATATGATTTTAGAGATTTAATGAAATTTAATTTTTAAAAAACAGATAGTTTGTGAATTGTGTTCTGACTGCCGGACACGATTATCTATCATTGCTTGCTAAGAAGGTCTCATTGTGAACACATCGTAGTCTGATCGCCGAATATGATTATATGATTTTATTATATGATTAGTTTTCTTTTAACACTACATTGTGCTCTGATTGTCGGACAAGATGACCTGCTGCAAAATTGTGAGACTCTACTTTCTAATAGACATAGACATCGCACTCCGCACGAGTAACTTATGTATGTATAAGTTACTTATAAGTTATTCACTCATTCTTAAGAAGTATATCACTTGTTACATCTGTCGAAAGGCATTAGACAAGCATTCAACTATTAGCTTATGTCCATTAAACTATTACTATTGTTGCGGGCGCGAACAATATTTAATTGCAAAAGCATCGTAAACATTTGCAATTAACAAATGGATTCAAATTAAATTGGTTTTTTATTTTTTTCGATTATAAATTGCTTCTAAATCAGAATTAACTTAAAATTCATTTGTGGAAAATGAAATTTTAAAAATTTGAAAAATGAACATAAATTAAATTTTATGAACATAAATTCAAAAGAATTTTTTTTTAAATTATATTTATAAATTTCTTAATTAAATATTAAAATTATTAAATATTAAAAGTTGAAGATATTTATATTTTCCAAAAATATAATTATTCTTAATTATTTAATAATTAAAGCAAAGTACATATTATGTTGAATATACAACACTTAGTGTGAAAAAATTAAAAAAATTGATCATAAAATGTTTTGTAAAAAAATATTTTTAAATAAACCGGAAATTCTTGCCATAATTTTTCTTTCGAAAACATTTTAGTTCTTACGCTTTCGGAAGAAGAATAAGATTCAATGCTACATACTCGTTTCTCGATATTCCTTTGCATTTAATATTAATTTAAATGTTGTAATTTTAATGTAATTTAATTAAATTCAATATTCAATTCAATATTCAATTCGATTCTTTACATATCACACGTACATTCGAGCAATATTTCCTTTGATGGAAGAAAGCTTTTAATTGTTTACATAACGTGAACAAAGCGAGAATATGGAATTTAAAACATGATTCATTCACCAGGAAATCACGATTTTCTTCATACATCAAGTTCATGTTTTCAAGATGCAACCATGTCTGTGAATTTTTAAACTGCTTATATTTGCATGTGTCATTACATGTGTCAATATAATCTGATAAGTATCATTAATATTAATATGCTACTTTTCCATATATATATATATATATATATATATATATATATATATATAGATAACTAAATATCTCTTATGTAGATTACAAAAAATACTACGCGCTACGCCATTGGAAAGAAGATTCTATTTTCTTATTGATGACGAGAAATGGATTTTTATGTAAAATTTTTTCTTTTTTTTTCTTCTCTATCGATATGTTATTTGATTATGAAATTATTTAACATGTTGACTTTAAATGTTTATATATATATATAAATTTAAATTAAAATAATATATTATATACAATAATAGTTTATAAATAATATATAACTTATTAATAAAAAAGCGGAAAAGTGCTATAATCATTCTTGATCCAAAGTCAGTTGTAATATAATTTTAATGTTAAAAAATTAAGATGTTTATTTAATCAAATTTTAATAACAATATAATAATATAAAAAAATAATCTTATTTATCTATGAAAAAAATTATTAAACTTTTATAAATTAAAAATTATTTTATATTATAATGATAAACATATTTTTAATGCAATTATATTTTTATTTATTATATATTTAAACTTGAAGTTTTTCAATTAATTATAATATTATAATTTCAATACGACTTCGGCTATGTTTTTAAATTTAAATTATAAATTTTGTCAAACGAGACGCTTAAATTTATTAAATAATAATATCAGTTTAAAGAAAACTAGATTAAAGTTAGAAAAATAATTGTGAACAAATAATTATAAATAATGCAAATCTTTTATTCTCGAATCTGATTTTATATTATTTTAAATTTCAAAAAATTCTAAAATAATTATCTAATGACAAATATATTCTTCAATAAAAATAAAAACTTATTTTAGAAAAATTCAGTGAACAATGGAGTTTTTTCTAAATAATGCAAAATTGTGCAATTTTTTATATATTATAGAACTTTTTATTTGATCTTGAATTTCAAAAATAAAATTTTTCATAGATCTCCATCGATCCAAAATCTAAAAATTACTATAATGTGTTCATTACGAAGCATTAATTAAATCTATTTTTTTTTTTATTTTTAATATTCATATCCTAAGAAATATTTTTTAATTGAAAAAGTTGTTCTTTTTCAAGATGAAATATGATAATAACTAATAAGATCGGAGTCAATCTCATTATTTGCAACATTTTTTCGGACTAGTTAATAGTTATAGAAAGATATGATGATAATTAGGAATTGATTAAATTTTAGCGTTAATAAAACAGTTATGTAAATAAAAAAAATTGAAAACGAAATTGCTATTTATAAAAAAAAATAATTATTTTGAAATAATTATATGAATTAAATATTTAATAGATTTAATTAATCTTCCATATTTATTTTCAAAACTATGTTCAAAAGTATTATCTATAAAAATTAGTATGCAAAAAAAAAATGATTATTTTTTGAAATATTTTCAATAAAAATATTAGTTTAATCCTGTTAGTTAATCCTGAAGCTGAATAGTATATAAAAATAGAATTTATTTATTATAAAATTCTATTCTAAAACAAGAACAAAATTATATGTTAATGAAGCTTTACGTTTATCACTAAACACGTTTTAAAATTGTTCGTTCGAGGTTATATATTATATTATATATATAGTTCAAGAATTCATTTGTGTTCTAATAGTTCAACAGATCGAATTATTCTAATAATTCAAAGATTAAATAATTCGATGGTTTTTAAAATTCTATGATAAATTCAAAAAATTCTGAGATATAAACTTCTAATGAATTCTCAAAGAGAATTTCAAAGAATTCGGATATTCAAAAAGTTTTAAAACCAAAACATTCTCTAAAATTCTCTTTATTTACTTTATTATTTACTTTTTTACTTATTTACTTTTCGCGAGATCTTCGATAGGGTATAAGAGACGAATAACAATAGACCAGCCCCTGATAAAACTCTCATCAACCCAAAAAAAAATTTTCAAAACTAAACTGATATGTGATCCATAAAATTATTTCTAGGAAACTGATAACGAGTATCCGCGTTAACTTTTCTCAAGATAATATCGTTGAAATTGACATGGTTAGAGAATGTCTCAAATCCTGTCCAACATCATGTTAATTTCAATCATGTCATGAAATGTTTCTAACAAATTTCAAGGATTCTCTAACTTCTTCTCTTAAAAACATTGTCCTCGCAATCATTCTGTACCATTTATTCAATATTTCAACAAAAAATATACATTTTATATTATCGTTAAATGTTAAAAATAAAACAAAAGAAAAAGGAAATGAAACATTAGATTAATAAAAAAATGAAGTTTTAGCAATATTTTATCTCAGTCATGATTTTCATTCATATAATCGTATTAACAATAATCTTAATTCTGTATATCAAATTAATAATTTAAAAATGAATAATTACAACTGGTTATTTGATCAAGTGAATTAGCCGAATTTTTGCCAATTGCTTCTATGACATATAAAGTATAAATTTATCAATCGAAGACAGAATCTTTTTAAAATGTAGTAATCAATCAATTCGATATTTAAAATTCAATGAATGATGGAGTAAAGAGAAAAAAATGAACTAACTTTTATTGAATTTCGATATTAAAATTCGAGACACAATTAAGAAAACGAAAAAAATGATTTGAATGTTTCAAATCTACATGTTTTTTACCGATCTATTATTAATAATTAATGTTTGATTGGTGAAAAGGAAAGAAAAAAAAAGAATCTATTATATTGAATCAAAAAATATTTCTAAACTATGATTTTTTCATTTTTGATATAATAATAAATCAATAAATTTTTTATTTTTATTATATATATACTTCATTATAAAATCATACATAAAATGCTGTTACAATATTTTATATCTTCAAAATAAAAATATAAAAAAAATTATTAAATTATTATATTATTATAAATTATTAAATTATTATAAATTATTAACAAAATATAATTTTTAATATCTTAGATTCTTTGAAATGTGTCATAGAAATAGGAACATATCAAAAGCAATATTTAATTTTTATAAAAAAAATATTTTAGTTATTTTAATATAAAGTTTTAAAATGTCCAAATATTTTTGTGACGAAAGTAGTTGTGTTTTTATTTAATTTTTAATATTATTTTAATATATCAAGTTATTAAATAAGTTGCTCATATTTGTAAAATATATAAATAAATGCTAATATATAAATAAATGCTAAATATATAAATAAATATATAAATAAATCGAAAAAATCAAATTTGAATTTTTTCTATAATTTCTATAATAAAGATGTAGATAATAAAATATAAATAGTGTTTAAAATATAAGTTAGTTATTCATAAATATTTTTGTAAATAATTGTATATGCCAGGCAAATTTTCGAAATCCTGCCCAAATTCAAAAAAAAAAATTTCAGAATTCGATTCATTATTTCGAATACACATTTTTATCTGTACTTATTTTTAATCTATATTTTTCTTTTGTTGTTCTTCTAATGTTCTATCATATATAATATATATGATATCATATGTTATATATGACATATCATATATGTTATATATTATATATATAACATTTATATATTGCTAAGAACTCGTAAAATAACAATAACTGTTTTTATAGCTAGCAGGCTTGTGTTGAACCTGAACAAAAAATGATGTTTGCTAGAAGACTATTTTTGAGGGTCGATATATGTGATTGCATATTTTTGCCATTTCGAGCTGATTGAACCGATCTTAGCAACACTTCTAAACACAGCTGAATCAACGACGGTGGCATTAATCTGATTCGAAGAGTCTTGTGAGAGGAATGCGCTAACATGCTTCCGTTTATCTTGGAATTTTTGTATGCAGATCACCGAAGAATTTTTCTCGAATTTAGGGGTGTTGCAAGTCAGACATTGACTATTGATTATTGGTGTGCCCCAGCATAAAATTGTGAATCTCCCAATTGAACTAGAAAAAGATTTTTTCTATGTTGGACACAATATCTATCGTTACAAATAGAGTCTTATAGTGATCACCTCGTTCGACTGCCGGATACGACAATTGAATAATTTGTGAACATATTGTACTCTGATCGTCGGACAGGATTATCTGCTGCGATATTATGAGAGACACCTCTCTTTACATGCCCTCTAATAGACAAGATAAAAAATATACTCATTACGATTAGTCGAAAGGTATTCATTAGCTTATTCATTAGCAGTCATTAGCTTATATTCACAAAAACAATATAATATTACTATTGCGGACGCAAACATTAATAAATAAATATTAACCCATATTTTTGTATATCAGTTTTATATTTTTTGTTTGTTTCAGCCTAAAATCGATTCTATAAAGATTTTCTAGAAATATATTAATATCCTGTATATATCCGCAATTATTATATAATAATATGTAATAAATATTTTCATAAAAATATTTAATAATTTTGATTAAAGTTTTCTAGTAATTGTTTAAAACAAACAAAAATTCTAACAAAAATTCTATGAAAATATTATTTTACTTTTTCAAAAAAAAACAAAAACAGATATTTTTATTAAAAATCTTTCAATATTTTTAAATTAATATTTTAATAAATATAAATTTTACTTGCTAAAAAATAATCATCATTATGAAAAATAATCAATTCAATTAATATATTTCATATCATCAATAAGAAATATTTTGCAAAATTTTTTAAAATTATGTAAAAATATAATATACATATCGCAATATACATCGCATATCTCAATATCGCAAATATTCATTCTTCTTCAAAATGTCTTTATAAAAAAATTTCATAAAAGTATCATTCAAATTTTAGTATCTTTCCTATATTTTTTCCTAAATATTCCAACATTCTTGGTTGCATACCGATATCAAAACTCATAGAACTTCATTAGAAAGACATATTGTTGTTGATAAAAATAATAATAAAAAATGATTATTCGGAATCGAAATATGTATAATTAAAAGACAATTGATAATAAAAATATTTATTCATACATTGAAATTGCAGAATGTTACTTTGAGTATTATCTTTAGAAGTAGATAAATAGTTATAATAAAAAAGATTTAAAAATAAAATCATATCAAAAATATATATTTTATATGGTTATATATATATAAGTATATATTTTCTATATGTATATAAGAAATTTAATTTTTAAAAACTTTATCATTTATTATTTTTTTAATATTATTTTTAACATTTAATCATTAGATTTCAAAAATTATTTTGAATTCATTATGAAATTTTAGAAAAATATTTAGAAATTTCAACAAAATCTCTTGAGCTTCTTTTTAATTTTCCCAAATATTATATATAAATAAAAAAAAAAAAAAGTAGAATAATAGAAAGATTATAAATTTCTTAAAACTATGTATCTAAAATTATATATCTAAAAAGTAAACATATGAAAATCAAATTTGTTTAGCTCAAATATATTTAAAACATAAAGAGTATTTACAAATAATATTTTCAAATAAATCTAACAAAATAAATAAATAAATAAATTTTAATAAGAATTTCATTGTAATGCATTTTTTTTACAAAAGAATTGTTAATTAATAAAGCATGATAATATTTACCAGCTAAATATTTTTTTTAATAATCACTAAATTGAAATAATAAAATCATTAATTGTTATTTAAATAATTTTATAAGAAAAGAGAATAAATTGAGAAAAAAGATGATACAAAAGCCTAAAACTATCTTGAATGAATTCAACATTGAAAATCAATGATAAAATTAAATAATTTATAGATATTTCGCATAATAATATTTTCTTTTTTTTTTTTTCCTTTTTTAATATATTTTCTATGTTTGAAATTGATATTTTAAATCGAAATTTATGAAAATTATTTGCATCGTTTTCTCTAGTTTTGATTTATTTTACATTCTCAAATAAATGTATAATATAATATAATATTTTAATATAATATATATTTTAATATTTTATATACATGTCTTTTTTATTTCTAGTTTTTTAAATGAAACGATTTTTTATTATTTCTTATTTAACAAAAAATAAAATTATGCAAATATTTCATCATTTATTTGAAAATTTCATTTTCAATCTTTGTACTTTTTATTAAAATGTTTTATTAAACATGACAATTAAACAATTTTGAAAATAATCATTATAAGTTTTTCAGAATTTTTTTTTAATTTGCAGATAAATTATTTTACATATATATATTTTTAAATTTTTTTCTAATAATTTGTTTCTAATAATTCTTTCGAATCGATGAATGAATATTAATTCAAAATGATTATATGTAAAATAAAATATAATAATGATTTAATTGTATATTTTATGAAATATTTGAATCTGTTTTTAGAATTATATTTAAAAAATATTTGATTATATTTAAAAATATTAACACAGTATAGTAACACATAACATAAATTTCTCTATAAAAATATTTTTTAAAATTTTCTTTTATAATATATATTACGATAATCATAAAATATAAAATTATATTGTTATTTAAGAAAAGTTGATAAAAGTAAAATCACTTACCGATCAATTTGCGTAGTTATTTTAATTATCTTTAAGTTTGACAAATGAAGATTTTTAGAATCATAATATTACATTTTGATTCCATTCTGGAAATAAAGAAAAGTTTACTAAAAAATTAATGAAAAGAAATAATTCCATAAAATTGCTAATGTTATCTACCATATCGGAATATAAGCGATAAGATACATTTTCTGGTGATAATAAATTATGATTTTAAATATTAAATATACACACACACAATATTAAATATAATAACTTTTGTCACACTCTCATGGCATGGACTTACTATCAACATATAATTTTGTTATGGCAATACAAAATCAATGACAAAAAATATGATATTTACTGTCATATAAAAACATTTATTAATATATACGGAATAAACAATATAATACTTGCATGATATTATTTTTTTTTAATTGGCTTTTTTGTTTATATATTATTTTTAAATCAAAAAATCAAATTTTGAAAATCAAGAGCTTCATCAATAGTTCTGATAATTCTGATCTGATAATTCTAGTAGTCTTCTGTAGCATAACATTGTCGAATGAATAATATATTGAATGCATATTTAATTCGAATTACATAATTGATCCAAAAATGTAACTTTGAAGCTTTTACTCCTATTTCTAATTTTTGATTATATTACTGATATATTACTGATTATAATAAATTGACACAAACAGAGCAACTAGTGAAAAAAATCAAAAATATAAAAATTTCATTTTAAGATTATTAACTAAATTTATCAATAAAGTTATGATTGATAATTCCTGATCTAATTCGGAGGTAGAACTATAAAGAAATGTTGATAACTACTTATGAAAAATACGATAAGAAATGAAAAATCATATTAGTAGAATTAAAACAACGTACAAATACTTTAACATCGGGATATTGATATTTATATATATATATATATATATATTATTATTATTATTATTATATATTATATATTATATATTATTATTATATATATTATGTGTGTGTGTATGTGTGTGATTAAATATAGAAAAAATTTATCCTAAATTCAAATTCCAATGATAGTACTTAATTTATTATGTAAATATCTTCTGAAAATTAAATCATAATTTTTATGTCAATGAAGATATTTATCTTCATTTTGATAAATAGCTTTCGAATTCAAATAATAATAATTTTACACAATACAAGTAATAATTTTATATAAATGTTTTAAATAAGAATCATTTGTAATATCATAATAAAAGTTTTATAAAAATATTAACCTTTAATAAAAGTTAACAAGAAAAAAAATTGCAAAGATGATTATTAAAACTTCAATTTTGAATCGTTAATGAAATATATATTTAATTAGGTAATAAAAAATTATGATAAAATAAAATTATAGAATAGGAGAAAATCTTAATTACTTTAATATATCAAAAAACTATATTTCATGAAATATATATTGTACTTTTTTAAATCAACATTTTGAAAAAGATAAAGTAATGTGAATATAAATATTTTTTTCATATAGAAATTTTAATTTTTGTTTAAAAATAAACGTAATATTCAAGATTTCTAAAAAATAGATTTTTAAGCATAATTTGAACAATCATATATTAAATTAATAATTTTTTTACAACAAAAAGTTAAAAAAAGTTAAAAATTATTATATTTGAAAGCAAAATATTTATTATTATATCAATTATTATTATTATTATTATTATCATTATTATTATTATTATTATTATTCAAGATATAAAATTAAATATTCAAAGATTTAGTTTTAAGAGATTAAAATCCTCTTGAATGTTTTATTGCAGATACAAGTCAAAATGTGAAGATTAAATTGAATTATTAAGCATATTCTTTTAAACGTTTTATTATCGCCAGACTTTCATAAATTATTATATAGTTAATGTTATTTAGTTTCAATATTAGTTTGTAAATATAGTATTTTATTATATTTTCTTATTTATCATTCTCTTTATATTCTCTTTATTTATGTATTCATATATAATATATATACATATATTGAATTTTTTTTATATTTTTTATACTCTTACACGATATTTTATAGACATTAATCGATTGAAATGTTATAGATGTATATGAATTATACAAAATTTCTTTTTACAATAAAATAATATCTTATTTATATATATTTATATATTTAATATTTATTTATATATAAATCAAGTAAATTTAAAAAGTTATAATATATGATATATATATGATAGTAAATAAAGAATATATTTAATATTTCTATATAAAATTTCATAAAAAATAGAATTTTATTGAAATCAGAATGTATAGTATTTCAAAAAATATATTATTGAAAAAAACATAAAGTATTGATTTATGAGACAAGAAAAATGTCGATTCTGTAAATTAATTTTAATTTCCAGATCATTTTCACAAAATTGCAACAAAAAAAAACGATTCAATAGAAAAAAGCGAAAGCGTGAATAAACAGAAAATTAAAAAATTGAAAAATCAGTAAAGAGCAATGTTAAATAAGTCTTGATACAAGGATCTTTCTTTTATAATTTCAAACAAAATCAGAAATGAATGAAAAAAAAGAAATGCAGAAAAGATTGGAAAAAAAAACGTAACGAATTCATTGGAAGATAAAAAAAAAAAGAAAAGAAGAAAGAAAAAGGTCAATGGAAAAAAAGAATGAAAAACAGAAGAAACAAAAAATGAAAAATAAAATAGAAATCCTTTCAATAACGGTTTTCGTGCTTTATGCGAGAGCGTTCCTCATAAAAAGATTGTTATTTAGGCCAACTACGCAGAATAAATATCATAGACGATATTTTCATGAATATTTTCATGATATTTTCATAAATATCAAGTGCATTTTTTTCGTTCTTCATTCTAATATCACTTTTTTTTTCTTTGTCAGTGCCTTTTTCTTTTTTTTCTTTTTGTCAATGCCTTTTTTTTTTGTTACTAATCTTTTTACTTCTTCATTTCCATTTTTTCTATCTTTTGTAATCCCTATCCTCTTCTTCTCTTTCTTTTCTTTTTTTTATATCTTGCTAGTATTCGACTTTTTTTTCTAATCATTAGCAATAAGATATGCTTTCTTCACCTTTCAAATTTCTCACACATAAGTACTTGCACATGATATTAAAAGTTTTTATTTTAAAATTCTACTTAGTTGCTATTTAAATAAACATTTTTAAATAATATTTCTCGAATGAAATGAGTAAAAAATATATTTTTAATTGTATGTCAATCTTTTGCGTTTGTATTTTAAAATGAGCATAATGAGCTTTTTCGATTTATTCTTTTCTATTTATTTCTTTTTTACACTTCTGTTCATATTTTTATCATAATTATTTATCGAATCATTATTTAAATAAACATTATTTTTCTAACAAATAAGTGTTTTTATTATTGGCTCCACAAGCTCCTTTCTTACGTTTTCATTTCTTTTCTTCTATTTTTTTTTTTTTTTAAATAAAAATGTGCTGGTCAAAATTATATTGTCATAAAGTCATACAATATTAGTCATATTGTCCTACTCGTTACTTTTATTCTGATTTTACTTTTATTTCTGATTTTTTTTTAATTAGCATTATAAAAATATTTTTATCTGCGAAGTTTCAATGTTATTTTATTGTTTGTAATTTGTACAATCAATCATGAATAGAGTTCTAATATTATTTCTGATTTTTTCCGAAGAAAAGAAAAAACATTTGATTTTTTTAAATTCATGGATTATTTAAAATATTTATCTCGAAATATTTTTGATTGTTTATTAAAATCGAAGCTCTTTTAACATCACGCACATTGAACATTAGTAATCATTCTAATCAATACATTAGTAATCACTCTAATCAATAATTTTTATACTTGATGTTTCTTTATTTTTTCTTCCATTTTTTTTTCACTTTTCTTCTATTTTTTCTTTGCATTCAATATAGAATTCAAACTTTTTTATCGCATTAAATTTAAGATATTTGTCTTAAATTTTTTTTAAACGTTGTGAATAAAAGATAAATAAAAATTTTACTAGAATATAATGGAAATTCGAATAACAGATTAAAGAAAATAAATCGATTTGAAAATTTAATGAGGAAAAATTAAGTTTAAAAATTTTTTTAATAAACAATCAAACAAAGCGAAATTATAACTATTTATATTTGTATTATCAATGAGTGAAGAAATGTTAGAAATTACTATTTGTTATTATTAAATACATAAAGTTATCAATTGTTGGTTTATGCTATTCAGTAATTTATTCTCGATAACCATTTCACTCAGATCAAAAGTCTGATCATTCTTAATTAAATTAAACATTTGAATTGTTAAATACCAAATGATCACGATATCAGAGAACAGAAAAAAAAAACAGTTTGCAGATAATATAAAAACATTTGACATTTACATATAGCAATTATTGTTATTTTAGCGAGCTTATTCTTTTAATAGAATACTTCGAATAAAACCAATATCATAATAAATCTTGAATTTAATTAAAATTTAAAAGTGAATTATTATTTTTGCATTTTGATAAAGCTTTTTATTAATATTCATAAATATCCAAATCTAAAATTTTATAGATAGGATTTTCCTTTCTTTATTATTTCAGTTTTTTCAGAATTTTACTTGTTTAAATTTTGAATAACTTATTAATTAAAATTAGTAATTGTAAAAATTATTAATCATTTCAGCGTTAAATGACATAAATGGAATTTTTATAAATAATTTACTCTTTGATTTATATATTTCAGAATTTTTTTTTTGCATTTTGATAAAGATTTTTTAAATATATTCCAGCAACTGCTTCTTTAATTAATAATGAGCAATTAATTATTTTTCTATAAATTTTATAAAATATGATATATATTTTTCTTCTATTTATTTTAATAATATTTTTCTTTTCATTTGCTGCCCTGCTGTTTCTTCAAACACATAAAAATATCAAATATTTATTGTTTTTATTGAGAGAAATTGTTTTTCGAACATTCTTGTCATGGGCAACATTCATTCTCAGGTTCTCAGATTCTCCGCGATTGTCCGGATAATCAATTTATTTGTTTTTTTTTGTTGATAAATTTCTATTTTTCAATTATTTTCATTAGTGCATAATTATATTATTATATTATTGAAAACTATTTTTCATAATTTAAATATGAGAACTATTATCATAAATAATTATTAAATGCTAATTTATATCAAAATATAATTATATAATAATAATGTACTAAATTCAAGTGGAACATATCAAAAAGTATGCAAACTTTTGAAAATTGCATATATGAAATAATTTAATTATATTTATACTTAATTTTAATCGATTCTATTTAAATAAAAAAATAAAACTTTAAAATTATAATCAATTATAAATTTTTAAAATAATATTTTTTATATATATATTTTTAAAAAGAAATTTTATTTAATTATTGACTACTATATTTTACTAACGAACATATTTAACAATTATATTTATTAAACTTTATTAAACTAATTTTACCAAATTTTTCTTTAAATTATAATTTTTAATTTTTTAATTTTAAGTATTTCAAATATTTTTATTATATAAGTTTATATTTATTATAAAAGATTTATACTTGAAACAATGTTTTTGAAATATAACGAAATATAAACAAATAAAACAATTATTGTAATAAAATTATTATCTATGCATGATAAAATTTAGATTTTTATTATTAATTATATTTTTTAATTTATAAAAATGTTAATATTTTAATTAATTAATATTACTAATTGTCAATTAATTATTAATTAATTTTCAAATTTTGCTTATGCAGAGAATAATATATTTATTAGTTACAATTTATTTCGTTATATATTTTTGTTAATTATCAAAATACAATATAATTTATAATACACTATTTCAAAAGAAAGTCTAAATTGTTTTTTTTTATTACATTTACTATTATTTGATTATTATTATTATATTATACCTTATATATTTTTAATTCTTTTCTAATGAATTAATTATTTATTATAAATATAGAATTTAAATATAAAATTCAAATATAAATTCAATATAAAGTTTACATATAAATTCAAATATGTAATATTTTTTAAATTTAAAGTATTGTTAATTAAAGATTGATACTGAAATTGGCAAGGCGAGAAAATATCATTTCAATTTTCAAAATTTTCACATTTTAAATTAAAATAATTTTAAGAAATATATAATATGAATGTTTTTTAAATATTTTTTCCAAAAATATTGGCACCATAATTGCAACATAATCATTCGTTATATAATTGTTTTAACAATTATATACAAGTACGGATAATAGATATATTATAAACTATTATTAGCAAAATTTATGTTGAAATAAATTCATTAATTATATTTGTATAATATATAATCTTATATATAATATATATAAAATACAGATCACTTATATATTAATAATGAGTAAACGTATCTAATGTTCTTCATTTTTTTGTGAATCTAATAACGCTTCTTTAATTTTAATCCAATAACACATATGATGTGAATTCATGAATTAATCGAAATATATTGATCGAATATATGTATATAATAAATTCTTTGTCTTTTTTCTTTGTTCTCTAAGATTTAGAATAAGAAATTTTATTGTCATTAATAACTATAAAATTACTTCAAATCTAATATTATAAAAACTTATTATTGCAAATAAAGTTCATTGGGTAAACTAAAACTTTTTATTTTTAAATTTATATATTAAATTTATATGCCTATTCTGTTTGCTATTCACACTAATAAGGAACAAAAGTGATTACATAACCAATTTTAATGAAATATTATATTTATTTAAATGTTATATTTAAATATTATTTAATATTATTATATTTATTATTTATTATTAATTGTTTATATATTTATTATTATATTTATTATTAATTGTTATATTTAAATATTTATTTAAATATTATATTTATTTAAAAAAATTTAGCAACATTGATCATTTATTTATATTTAAGGATCCTATATTTATTCATTAATTCACATAAGTTTTTTTAGAATAATATAAATAAATAAATAAAATAATTATTCAATTTTGTACAAGAATATTATTATCTGAATATTTTGAGATTTATGATGAGGAAATAATTTCTCATTAAAAGAACATTCTCATTAAAAAAACGATAAATATCAAAAGTTTTTAAAATATGAATTTTTCTGAAATTTTCACAAGTTTATCTTTATAGTTTTATATTTGAATAAAATTTTTTTTTTGCTTGTCGCATGTGATACTTTATTTTTATATGAAAAAACGATATAATATTCAATCTATTATTGATGTCATATATAAATATGATTCCAACATTAAAACTAAATATTTTTTCCGATTTTTATATACTCTTATTATGAACAATAAATTCTACTTATTCTTTAATCTACTTATTATGAACAATAAATTCAAATGTGGAAATTTTACATTTATTTACTCCAGCTTTGCAATAACAATTTTAATGTAAAGAATATAAAAATTCTATCTGAATATATTATTTCAAATATTTATATATAATAACTCACGAAAACGCTCGTTATATCAAAAGATTAAAAAAATGTCAAGAATTCTTTTTGAGATTAAGTCAATTTTCTCAAAAAATATCTCATTCGAGAATATCAGAATTCTTGAGAATTTCGGAAATCTAAATGATGTTTCAGGATTATACTTGTTCACACGATAATATTAATGATAGATAGAAGCTTGTAGATAAATATATATGTGTATAGAATGATCTTTCGACTCAACTTCTAACAAGTAATATATTTTTTTATAATAAATGAATGAATTTATTATAATTGCAGTACGCTTAATCTCTTACAGTATGACAATAAATGATCTCGTCCAATTGTCAATTATCACAAGTTACGTAGTAACATAGTTACAAAGAAAAAAAAATCAATTAAAAGATTTTTTTTCGGTGAGATATAATAATAGCCAATAACGTCGCAATCAGTCCCTCTGACTTCCTATTCCTTCAAATTCGAGGAAAATTCCTGATTAGCGTTGCATAAAAATATGATGATAATTAAAGAAATTGATTGGTATATGTTTATTATAAATTTTTCTTGAAAGCATAGGAATATGACAACATAAGATTGTTACTCGCCATCAAATCAGTCATATCTGGAATATATTATCCTGGAATCACATTGCATTCTAGCGAGATTGAAATATTTTAAAAATATTCAATTGCAACTATCATAAACTTTCCTCAAAAATAGCAGCATCTTCAGATAATATTATTCTAAATCTCTTTGTTTAGGCTTAATGGAGGTCAATAATCGACAATAATGGGAAAAGGTTTTCGTACAAAATCTTCCTCAAATAAATAGGTCATAAATCTCAAAAGCATTTATTGCTTACGAATACATTATTCGCTCATAAAATTAAAGAAATGCTATTAAATTTTAATAAAAAGATATATCTATCACATATTTAATTTCTGGCCAATTCGTAATATAAATAATATTTAGAAATAACTATATATATAAAACTATAATTATTTGATTGATATCAGGATAACACCATTAAGATAGTAACAAGACGTAGTAATAAAATAAAATTGGAAGACGTTATGAGTTATATATATATCAATTATGAATATAAGAACTTTCGTTATATTAAAAATGTTTTTCTCAACGAATAGTTAAACGTATTAATAAATTGATATGTTGTATTTATGTTGTATTGAATTTATTTAAATTATATAATTAATTTATTACATAATAATTTAATTTTTTTTATATAATAATTTATTTAAATTATATAATATTATTTATAATATTATATAGAAAAAATTATATAATATTATTTAACAGATGAAAATGATCCTGATTTTTTAATTTGTAATAAAAATAATATATTCGCAATTTTTAATTTTATAATTTTTTGATGTATAGAACATGAATAATAGAACACTGATGATTTTTTAATTTTCAAGTTTTTTCTCAAATTATTTGAGAAATTATCCGATCGGTCTGAAATTTTTCCTTTGATTAATCTTATTTTCAAATTGTAATACACTAAAGAAAACACATATTTGTTTATTTTTAGAAGATATGTTCGAAATGTATCCTTTGTATTCACAAATTTAAATATATTTCATCACTAGATTTTATCCTTTTTATTTCTCAGATATTATTCATATTTTTTAAAAGCTTTGTTTAATTTTTTCATGAAATATTTTTACTATTCTATGCTTTCTGTATTCGATGGACATCTCATAATAATTTCCATTTGAAAAATAATGGAAATAGTTTAAATAATTTTATTTTTCTAAAGAATTATTTCAACATAAAATTTATTATACAAGTTGAAAACAAAATTAAATACATATATTTATATATTTAAACTTTTTTTGTTTTTTTTTTTTCATATGTAGATTTATTTACAGAAATGATTTGTCAATATTATGGAACACTTTGTAACTGAATAAGATATAATCATTAAAATATACACATATACTAAATACACATAAATAAATTAAGAACAATTGAAAAGATCAATAAAAATGTTACCTGATTTTGTAGAGATTTTATTAATAAATTTATTAATTTAATATTTTTTAAAAAGAAGAATGATAGAAGAAAATTGGTTTACTAAATAAACATGAAAACCGGCAAGAATAATTTAAAATATAAATAAATTTGGTTTACTTAATTCATTGAATAGCATTGAATTATAATTTTATTGGATATCTTAAAATGAATATTATCATTTTTCATTTTTTCATTTTTATTTCATTTAAGATATCATTTTTATAAAAATTAATTTTAGAAAGTAAAATGTACTTGAGTAATCTTCTATTGTTTAAGATAGATGCTGAATGTTTTTTTTTTTTGTTGCCGTAGTAATAGTATTGTAATCGATTGTTAAGTACATCTATGTCAAATGCTCTTTCAATGTATATGTGTGAAGAAAATGTTGACGATTGTTAATGTATTGCTTAAAGTTGAGTGAACTGTATAAGCGATTACACATGCGGTGCGCATGTCTATAAGACATTCCTTGAATTAAAATAATATATATAATAATAGTTGTCGTTGAGTTAGCCGTATCTGGATTATGTCATGCTTAGGATTGAGTTCTGCTCTAGCCAGACTGTCAAAAATATACTATTATAAATGTTTCAAAAACGACAAATAACATCTTCTCAAATAACATCATCCTTTATTTAGTTTAATAGAAATCAGCGATTAATAATAATAAAAAAGAATTTCCATATAAGAAATTTCTCCGAATAAACTGTTTATAAATTTCGCCAACAATAACTGCTTTTAAAAATAAAATTTATATTAAATTTTTCCTTTTTATTTTTATTTTTATTTTTAAAAAATTTATTTTGATTTATTTAATTTTTATATTAGAAAGATATTAGAAGGATATTTCAAAAATATTTTAAAAATATTACTAAAAGTGTAGTAACGATAAAATTAATAAAAAAAATAATTTTTTATTTTTTTTATGTTTTTTCTATATTTTTGTGAAAATTAAGTTTGAAAATTGAGTACATATGTATTTAATTAATTCTCAAATTCTAGATGCATTGCATATAATTATTAGTAAATTATATATTATTAGTATATAATATAAAGAATTTCTTTTTTAAATTTGATTTTAAAATTTTTTAAATTTGATTTTTTTAAATTCGAAAATCCAATTGAAAAAATTTTTATTGTAGATTTTTGATTATTATAATATTTTCAACATTAAATAATCTCTTATCTATTTGTACAATAGATTCGATGGATCATTAAATTTAATTTTCTTGAAAATAATAGAAAATAGAATAATACGAAATAGAAAAACATATTTTACAATTTTTTCAATTTTTGGATGTAAAATAATCACTTTTTGACATTATCTTTAAAATTGTATTTCTTTAAACTAATAAAATAATAAATAATAAATCTACTTATGTTTAAATACCATCCTAATAAGCTCCTGTATCTATCACATTATGTATCAAAATATTTCATCCTCCGAATTAGCAATAATTAATCTCATGCACGTGTAAATGATTTTTTTTTCTTGCATTAACTATTATTGACAAATATATCAAGTTTAAAATTTAATATCTCAATTAATATCTCATTAGCTATATAATGCATATGTAATGCCTTGAAAACATGTTTATTATAAGATCATATTACAAAAAATATAAGTTTTAATTTAAAAATTTGAACATGATTTTAATTTTTTTTTAAGATCATTTTAATCAAATAAATATGGGATCTTTAATATTTTATAATTTTTTTTTTAAATATATTTTTCCATATATCTGTATTGTCTATATTTTTCAAAATATTTATATATTTCTTACATAGTTATATAATTACTTAATTATTATTTCATTAACATTTCATAATAATTCGAAATTTCTATACAATCTAAAATTCAATTAATGTGCGGTAAATGAAAAATAAAATCTTCTCTCAGAATTTATTTTATTCGAATTTCGATAATTTTTCGATTTGATTATGCTTTTCATTTTTTTGATGGTATAGTAAAAACATTTTAATCACTCGACATCGTTAAATAATGACTAATGTATCAAATCAATGCATATAATCTATATATGTATATATCTATATCAATGCATAATCTAGCAATTCAACGAATATAAATGATCAATTGAATAATCATTTACTCATTTCCAAATGAAGTCATCGTTTATATGGAAATGTTGCAAATGTTGCATTGTATGGCAATGACTTATAATATTTCATAAACATTTGCTAACAAATATCGAAATATATCGGCAGAATCGTCAATTTGATTTTGTTCAGAAATATAATTATTTAATATAATATTTCAATTAGAATATAAATTCAATAGAATTAAAAACTTTTCATTGAAAATAAAATAAATACTTGTTGAAATAATATAGAAAATAATTAGGATTCCTTGACGAATTTTTGAAAATATTATATAAAATCAAAGCTTTTGTATATTTAATTTTATCAATTTTTTTATAAATATATATATTTCTTTTATCAATATATTTATAAGATTTATTTATAAATATATTAACAAAATAATCCTATTTCCTTTCCTACTTTAATAATGATTCCAAATTAAACAAACTAAAATTACATTTCTATATTTAAAATAGAATCAGATATTTTTCTATAATTTTAATTGAAAAATTTAAATTAAAAAAATTGTTTTTACGAAAATATGATTATAAATATTTTATGATAAAAGAAAGGATTAATATATTATTTAATAATTCTAAAAAATTTAAAAAATATTATAATATTATTTAAAAGAATAATAATATTATAGGAAATTTTGTTCGAAATTATTAATATTTATGTAAAAGAATTCTTAAAAAAATTTTAATTATTTTTCGCTTAATAATATTTTTTTTAAATTAAATATGAGAAAAAAGGAAAAACTTAAAAAAACAGCGAATTTTCTATACGATTATTTTAAATACTCACCTTTTTTAATTAGATTTTTTTAATTAGATTAATTAACATAACCACATTTCTTCGTTTATTTTTCGCCTTCTCGTCTTGCTTTTATCTATATTTCTTCCATTCTATTTTTTCTTCCATTCAAAATGTTCTTTATGTGAGCTTATTCTTCTTTCCGCTTTTGAAATTTAAAAATATTACAATGGCTTATAATTTTTTTCATGATTTTCTTATTCATATAGCTTTCTCACAATTAGCAGAAAAAACATTGTAATTTAAAAAAAATTAATGAATTAAAAAACAATTTTATACAATGTTATTTTAATATATATGCAAATAATTTTTTAAAAAAATAAAAATTATATACGTTATTTTTATTCTTATTATTTATTATTATATATTATTTTTATTATTATTATTTATTCCGTTTCTTTATTTCAATACTATTTTTATAGTGTAATGTGAATAATTATAAACTCATTTATATTTTTATAATTTTCACAATAATAAAACAAAATTGAAAAATCTATTTATATATTTTCATAATATGATACATGTAAAATAAAAAAATTAGAAATAAAAAATTTTTTTAAATCTGAAAAAAAATTATATTTTCTTAAAAAAACATTTTAAAAAAAATATGAATTCAAGATATAATTTTAATATCTTTTCATTTAATTGATTTTTCTTTTTTAATTAGGTATTTGCATTCAATAGGATAATATAGCCAGAAATACTATTAATTTTATTTATTTAGAATTTTTTTATCATCTTTATTTATATAGATTTTATTCGTTCTTCAATTTAAACAATATTATTAATTTTTGACTTTTCATAATTACAAGTAAAATTCTTACCAAATTATTACGTTTTCAATAGTGAGATCAATCTTTAATATTAACTATAATGAATGATAACAAATCGAAATTTATTCCAAAACCGTTTAAATATAATTTACCAATCTCATTAAAGATGCTAAGAGCACTATTTTTCTACAAAAATAGTTTTTTTTATTTTTTTAATCTTAAAACTAGTTACTAGTTAATAGTTGTTACTAGTTAGTAACATTCACTATTAGTTAGTAGTTGAATCGATTTAATCTGAAACGTGATATCACTTTTGTAAAAAAATAGATTGCAGCTTTTAAAAAATTTTTCCAATTTTTATTATATTATCATAGAAATTAAAAAAATAGTTGATGAGTTTATAATCATTTACGATATTTGTTATAGATTGTATTTAATTAAATTGCAAAAATAAATTAATATATTATAATTATTTTCTTATTATAGAAAACATCTCTTTTTTATAAGAAGAAATAATATAAATTAAGAAAAAAATATAAATTATTTCATTACCTAAAAAATTATAAAAGAAATATAAAATTTTTTTAATATTTTACTAATTATCATTTTATTTTAATTTTTTAAAATATAAAAATGTCTTCTATTTTCATAAAAAAATTTGATTTAAAAGTTATATTTAACTAAATCATGAAATGTTAGGATTAAAAATAGAGTTTTTAATTATTTAAATTATATTCATATTTCTAAGTGTGATTATGGATAAATATATAATATAAAAGAGGCGAGTACGTAAAAGTTTGACAAAAATGAGATGTATTAGAAAGGCGAAATATTTTTCTTTGACAATGTGTGAAATGAACTGTATTTAAAGATGAATATATTTTAGTCAAATATATTTTATGAAACCGTTTATAATTCACAATGTAATCGTATTAGAATGCGATTAGAATTTTCATAATATATATTAATAATATATAGCAATCAATGTATAATTAGATCATGTTCAAACCAAATCGCCGGCGGTCAGAGTACGAGGTAATATAATATAGACTCTCAATTTATATCTGTTTATTAATACAAAAAATTAATACACACGGAAAATTCCTTCATTGACAATTTAGAAAGATTACAAGACATCGTAATGACACTCATTGATTACAAATCAATTCATTAGATGGTGATACTTAAATTTATATTATATAAAAAAAAAAAAATTTATATTATATATAAAGATTTGACATGAATAGACACGTATTCAAGATCTCAGCTCCGCACATGTTAACTATAAATCTAATTAAAGGTAAATTGATATTAGTTAGTTGTCATTGAGGACATCATAGCTAGAGCATATTATACAGATCAAAAAAATATTCTTTAAAACATATAACTTTTTTAAAATTGGATATTAGTTTTTAGAATTGAAGAATGACTTTTTGATTTTAATGCTTTTTTTTTTTTTAAGAATTCGATGGATTAATGGATGATGTGCAAAAAAAATTTTGAAAACATATATATGTGTTAAACTTTTTATCAAAATTGATTAATGTTGCTACAAATGATTAATAATAATTATTAAATATATTGTTTCATAACTTTCGGTAAAATTTAAAGATTTTTATGATATCTATTTCAACCAAGTTTCGATGAAATTTATATATATATATATATATATAATTAACATAAATGATTTTTATTAATGATTGAAGTAAAAAATTTGGAAAAAAAGTTTTTCTTTTCAAGAAATATAATTTTTTTTTAATTTTATTTATATGTCATAAACTTTGTTTAATTCTAAAAAAAAATTTTTATCGCGTTTTAATGTGTATGTCAATATTTTTTTAACCAANATATATATATATATATATATATATATATATATATATATATATGTATGATCTTATAAAATTTTTATTTCGAACTCAATAAAATTCTTATGTGTCAGAATTATGAATTATATTCAAAGTAAACATTTATTATATTATTTAACAGTAATTATTTTATTAATAATTCTAACTTTTATACATTTATACTTTTACAATAATACTTTTACAAATAATAAACAAAAAAAAAATTCAAGTAATACGAAATATATTCACATTCAAATTTTTTTCAATTTTTTGACAATAGTTTTATCTTTATTCAATTATTTATAGATTTGTACATCAATTTACAGATTGCTTATTCAACTTCTCGCTAACTATTCATCTCGATTTCTAAAACAAACATAGATATATGTTTCGATCTTATACCTTTTCGTCTAATTAATAACGTTCCGGACTAGTGACAGTCTTCAGATAAGAATTCCAGGATAGTTTCAACAGTCAATATATTGTATATTTGCTATCCGTAATTGCCGGCGATTTTAGACTTGCTTCGAAATATTCGTTTTCGTGCAACTGGAATAGATCATAGATTAAATACACGATGAAAAGATTTGAAGGATAATAATGAATTGAAATTTAAATCGAAAATTTTATACGATTGTTATGTATGTGACAACAAAATTAATACAAAAATTTTTTAATAGAAAAAATTTTAAACATTTGTAATATAAATAATATTTGTAATAAAAATTTTACAATGTAGTTTATGAAGTTATAAAAAAATTTTTAGAAAGATGAAATGCTAATAATGATTAAAATAGAAAAGATTAATAAAAATCAAACAAAGAAATTACTACATAAGAATAATGCAACAAAGATTCTAATTTGCAAAGTTAAAAAGTTAGATTTTCATTATCAAATTGAAAGATATTATATTATATTCTATTTTATTTTAATTCAAACGATTTGATATATGGTAAAGCATTTAATATTTGTAAATTTCAATAATAGATACTGCCATGTATACATATAACCATATATATATAACCATATATATATCAATATATATCATATATATACATGTTCGCATCCGTAGTAGTATTGTAATGATGATAATGCATTGTTAAATGCATAAGTACATTTATATGTATGTATATATATGTATATATGAAGAAACTGGTGTTCATGACTGTGATGTATTTTTTTCACAATTAATGGACTGTATTAATGGAATTATAAGTGTAATATGCGTGTCTATACGAGAATTGGATCTCTTATAATATTATCACAGCAAGTAATCGTCTCCGATGGTCAGAGCACAATGTGTAATTACAAATTATCTATTTATGGTATCATCAGAGTATGACCTGTTCACAATGAGACATTTTTTATAGATGAAGCTCGTGCCGTCAAAAAATTTCTTCCTAATTCAATTGGAAGGATTTCAGATTCCCGGAGAGGCACGCGAACAATAAATGCTCGCGAACAATATATATATATTGTGTGTATATATATATATATATATATATATATATATATATATATCAAATTTCCATTCCAGATACTGATCAAGTGAATAAATTTTAACTTGAATTTTAGGTATGAATGAAAATGATATTAAATTATAATATTCAAATTTTCATATTTGTAACTTAAAAATAGTTATTTTAATTATATTGATAATATTGATAAAAAAATGTTATAATATAATTGAAAATTATTTATCATAAACAAATGAAAATAACAATATAGTAGTAATAATATAATATAAAATTATGTATATATGAATATAATGATATTTATATTATTATTAGATATAAATTTATTAGATATGAATTCGAATTTTATATATATATATATGTATATAAAATATATAAAAATATGTACGAAGCTAAAATATAAATATAAAAAAATAAGTATTTATTTACTGTTTCAAGTAATAATTTATATATAATTTATTTTTTATTTTTTAAAAAAAAGCACTAGAATTGCTTCCATTTTATTAACATTAATATGCTAAAAAATTTAATATATATTGAATATATTTATATTTGTTTTAATAACATACAATTTCATTAAGATTATTATTATTTAAGTTAAATTTGAGAAATATTGTTAAATAGTAACAATATATTATATAAGAAAAATATATAAATATATAAAACTATATAACACATATACAAATTGCAACAAAAATAAATTTAAAAAATAATCTTTTTAAGTGTATATCCAATTTATCTCGAATTGCTTAAATATTTCGAAAAATATGAATAATATGAAAAAAATGTTTCAGAAAAAAATTGTTTAATATAAAGTTTTTTAAATATATTTAATATAAAAAGATATTATTATTGATATTAAATTTTATTATTGATATATAATATTAATAATTTTCTATAAATTGAGATATGATATCAAGAAGTTATATAAAGATCATTATTAACTTTTTAAATGGATATATAATTTTTATTATATAATTTTTATTATATTAAGCAGTTTATTATTTATTCAAAATAATACTATAAATTATTTGTATGAAAAAATTAAGATATTGCAACTTGAAATTTATAAAATTTATTATGTGAAAAATAGGAGAACATGAACTAGAATATTGTTTCATAAAAATTTCATATATTTTGTTTTTTTTTATTTATTTAATTTTTTAATTTTCAATTAAAATTCAAATTCAAATTGATTTAACTTAAAATCAAATTATTAAATGCAATTCAATAATAATTAATTATTCTTTTTATTAAATATACGAATATTAAGTAGTCATTATAAATCAAAATTATAATTATTGTTAAATTTTATTAAATTAAAATAAATATAACTAATAACATATTGAAACTTAGAATCATAAAATCATAATACTAAGGTTTCTAATATTAAATCAAGATAATTTATTTAACAATTTAAAATATAGGAAAAGTTCTATTACAACTAATATATAATATATTAATACAAAAGTGAAAAATCAAACATCTTTATATAGATATAATATTCAACTACAAATAAAAAACTATTGATAGTTTGATAATGACGAAATTGTTCAATACAACTTATGATAAATATTTATTATGAAGTAGTGGATAAAATATAATTTACATTTATATTTTTTTATAATATTTTAAAGTTTCTTAATAATGTTCTTGATACTTTTATATTTTTTTAATACAAATTTATTATTCAATTTAATGACTTAATATATTTTTCAATTTATTTAATATATTCAATATTTCTCAATATTTATTTACAAAATATAGAAATAATAATATATATTTTTAATTTGTGTATTTTTTATTTATCTATAAACAACAAAAATATTATTATTGATAATAATTCACTTTTTTTTATATCTTTTTCTTTTATATTAATTATATCTATTATTTAATAACGAATCAACGGATCTATTGTACATAACATAAGTTTAAATTTCATTATTTCGCATTTGGATATATGAATTTAGAATTAAAAATTTGTTTTATTTATTAATTACATAAAAAATTATTTTTCTGATTTCAATACACTCGAAATGTATTGTCATGATATTCGAATGAATATTAAATGATAATCAATTCACGATTATAATAATATATATATATATATATATACATAAAATGTATGTAGTGAAATAAAATAAATTAATTTAAATAAAAATAATAAATCAATAAATAATTCTTGCCATTGAAATATTTATTTATTAAATATAATTGATGAATTAACAAGCTTGAACGAGTACACTACTAATTCCACATATTATACTAAATTGTACTAATTATACTAAATTGTACACTAATTAAATACATACTGTAATTTAATACTAAAATTATACTTAGCATAAAATAATTTATATCTTATAGTCACTTTAATTCGCACTTTGATTACAGTAACTCAATAATATAGATTACAATAACATATAGTGTTAATACCAAATACTATTGATTACATATATATGTATTATACACTTGTTAATTATAACTCAATGTAAAAATAGCTTATCACAAAATATATATGATTTATATTTATTGATGTATGTAAATAATCTTTGACATAAATCATGTGCAAATGTATAATAGATAAATGTATAAAATATAGATAACCATATACATCAAATGTAGATAACCATATAAATGGTAGATATAAGTAGAAAAGAAAAATGTAAATATAACAAATACAAAAAGTATGCTTCAAAAAAAAAATAAAAAGTAAAGAAAGTAAAACTCATGCAAACTCAGCGAAAACTGGATTATACTGTTTATAAATGTCGAGACTAAATTATAAATGAGCAATTAATCTGTCGCATGTTTTCTATCAATGCACTTTCTTTGTATTGCAATAAAATTAATGAAAATTACATAAATTTAAAATTAATGCAATATTATATAATATATATAATATATATAATATATATAATATATATAATATATATAATATATATAATATATATAATATAATATATAATATATATAAATCTTTAAATTTTAATTTATTTTGGAAAATTAACATTATCATTCCAAATGTTATCAATAAATATTTTATTATTTTAGGATATCTGATTTTAGTTAGATATTGTAATGTATATAGTATATAATAGAAATAAATATAATAATATAATAGAAATAAATAGTTTTGATATTGTTTTTTTCATATTATTGGAATATTATTATTTTTTGATCTATATCAAATTGATTAAGATAATACATTTTTTTTATGTTTATAAATTGTTTGAATTCGATTTGTGAATACATATGTAATAATACTTTCTAAAATTTCAAAAAATAATAATTATATAAGATAGTACTATATTTACGGGATACAATTTTTCGAAGTCAAAATAAATATAATAATAAATATAAAAATTGATATACAAAAATGTTGGTTATTTATTAAGTTAGAAGCAAGACGAAAATAGAATTTTTGTTTCCAAAATCAATTCTCTAATGATCAGAATATTAAAAAGAACTGGAAAAAAATTTTTTATTTTTATATATAATTATAAATAAATCAAAGTCTGTAAATTTTTTTAAAAGTGAACTTAATTCTTTACTCGAGACCTTTTTCACTCACTCGAACCAACAACTTGAGATTTTCCACGTATTCAATGAATTTCTTATAGTTTAACTTAAAATGATTTCGCATATAAATTAATATATAAAATTTTTATATTTTAATATTTTATATATATTTACATAAAAAAAGAAAATTTATTGAATATTAAATTCTATATCATTATTTTGTGCATTTTATAAAGCAATCGCCAAGATGCATTCTCGATTTGTAGAGCAAGTATTTTTTAATAAAATGTTATTCGATGTTTTTCACCTTTCTTATTTCGTTAAGAGAAAATCTTACAATCTTTCATAACTTTCATCTGTTAACATAACGTATTCTCACATTCACTATCTATTATTCTTTTCGCCTTTCTTACTTCATGTCTATCTTTATTACTGCTTTCCCTTTATCGTTAATTTGTTTACGAATAGAAGTAATTTTGTCATTCATAACATAAATATTTGAAGTATACTTACACGAGATTAATAGAATTTATATAAATAATATATATAAATATAATTATATTTTATAATAAATTTAGATTCTATAATAATTTGCTATACTAATATTTGTTGCAAATCAAATATATATCATTGTATTAATTTCTTTATTTCTTTATTTCTTTGCTATAAAAATTGAAAAATTTAATCTTTTGTATATAAATAATTGATTCATAACAGAATTTATTTTGATAATTAATTTTACTTATTTTTTTATATAAATATTATTAGAATCATTAAATTTCAAATACTCATTTATATTTTTTAAAATCATTTTTAAAAAATTTTATAAAAAATCTTTTATTTGAATTTATATCTATAAAATGATTATAAAATGATTATTATTGGATCCATACATTATTAGATTTAAATTCTTGTGATTAAAAACAAAAAAAAAATAACAAATTTGAATCAAAATAATTGAAATATTAATAAGAAAAGTAGAGTAAATAAAAATTTTACTTCTTAAGTATATAATAAAGAAGTATATATAGTATATAATAAAGAATTGCCAAAATTCTTTTTTTTTTTTTTAAATCTCTTAATATTTAAAATTCTTAAAAATATTCAATGCTAAAAAAGAAGAACGATACGACAATTCAGACAATAAAACAAAAAATGTTCGGAAAATATAATTAAATCAGAAAAATCATTAATAATATGAATATTAAATTGTTACTAAATGCTAATAAAATAATAATTATTCACATATGAAAACTTTACGAAAATATGCTTCTTATAAACCATTAAAATTGAAATTAGCTATTCTATTAATTTGAGTGATATATATATATATATATTTCCAAATATTATTTCTTGAAAATTGATTTCAATTCGCTTGCACATTGCATGCTTTTTGTATTGAATATTTCTTTTTCTATTTTTATTCTTTTTGTGTAAAAAAATTAATTATTAATTAATTGATTATTAATTATTTATTTTATTTTATTGAATTTGATTTTCAGACATCTTTGTAAACGATATATAGAATATTTAAGGATATAAGTAATATTGACATATATATATTCAATGATTTTTTTATTAGGTAAACAAAAATATTTTATTTTACAAAAAATTTCTATTTTTTTTTAAATATATATATATATATATATAGTTAGAATTCACAAATATTTGTATTTGTATTATATATTATAATATAAAATACCTTTCTACTTTTTCTTTCTCTTTCCAATTCGTATTTAAAGAAATAAAAGTATTAAAGAAATGAATTAGAAAATACATTAGAAAATTTAATATAATGTTTATTATAAATAAATGTAATAAATGTAGATGTAATTAAATGTAAAGTGTATTATAATCTTTTTTTTTTCCTTAATTTAATGCATATTCAATTCTGATAATTGTTTTTTAAACAATAAAATTTTATTCAAAATCGTATAATGAAAATATAATATAAATTCTAACATTTCTATTTTGTTTTTAAATGTATAAAAAAATTTCTTTTTTATTCTAAAAGAAATTTTAGCTTTTGATGAATTAATATTAAAACTATTAAAATTATAAATAATTATCAACAAAAATAATTACAAAGATAATTAAAATAGAATTAAAATACTGTTATGAAAATAATTTTATATACATATAGAATTTTATTATGATTTGAATAAAAAGTAATAATATTATAAAATAAATTTTTTCTAAAAATTGCATGTTTTTAACAATTACAAAATTAAGCAATTCGATTCAATATTTTATTTGTTGATTTTTTGATTGATGTTTTTTCAAATGTTAACGAAAAAAATATTATATATATATAAATATATTTTTTTTTACGCATATTTTCATTTTTTAAATTTTTTCATTTGTATAATTCAAATATGAAGAAAAATGAAAATGCGTTATTAAAACGAAAATTATTTAATATTTAAACATATAATAAATAAAGTATTTTTGAAAAATTTGCAAAAGTAAAAGTTAAAATTAAAAAATGTTATTACATTAGAAAAGTGTAAATTAACTAATTTTTTCTTTTAATTAATTTTATTTGAATAAGAAATCTTTAAAGACTTTAATCAAAATGTTAAAGTACATTGAAATTGTACATTAAAATTAAAAATTTTCAAATTAAAATAATTAAGTTAGTAGATTGTTAGAAAATTATAAAAAATCAAATAAAAATTGATTAATTTGAAAAGATATATTTATTCGATATTTTATTCAAGGAACATATAATTTAATATAAAATTTCAGTTCATAAATAAAACTGAACAATGTGATAAATTGCATATGAAAAGTAAATTAAATTCAAAATATTTTATCTCAGAAAACTGTATTAATTTACTTACCTATTTAAATGGTTAATTACATATATTAATTATTGTCTTCATGACTAATAAAATATTAATTGGCAATCGAACTGTCATATTTTATAACTAAATCATAAGTTATATCAGAAAAAAATATATGCGACGAATATTGATTAAAATAAAAACAGTATTAATAAGATTGCAAATTTTCTACTTTTTTCTTTCAAAATAATATTCAAAAAATTCAATATAATACCTACATTTGTCATTTTTTAATAAGCTTAAGAATAGTTATGATTAAATTGTAGTTACCATATTTTGGTTATCATATTTTGTTGAATATTAAGCTTTGATTATAATCGTTCCTCTAATTTTATCTTTTCCTCTAATTTTATCTTTTAATTCTAATTTTAAGATAATTTTAAAAAAGATCTCAAAATTATATTATTAGAAAAATCTGAGATAAATATCTTTTAAATCAAGAAAGAAGAAATTCGAATAGAAATTTTTTTTTTAAACTAAAAATTATATATATTGTAATTGATAACGACTATTACATTTTAGTAATGACATTTTTGTAAAAGTAGTAATTACTTTCAACGTATAATAATTATTTTTAGAAATAAATATCAATAGAAATACTATAATTTTTTTAGCATAATAGAATCGATTATTAAAAATTTATTTTTATTTAAATATACTGAAAATTTACTGAAAAAAAAGTGTCACTAATTGAAGTTTTTTAAATCATATTTTTTTTGAAAACATTTTTTTGAAAACTTTAAATAGATCACATCAATCAATATTATTATTATTTGTTTATTTGTTTTTTATAAATATAATTCAAAAATATTGTTTCTATTGTTTCTATATTATAGATTTTTATATAGATTTTTTCAAGTGATTGTATATCAGAAATAACTATTTTTTTAATAATATAAAAATTTTTAAAACAAAAATATCTTTACTCTTTATTCTTTGACAAATAATAATAAATTTTGTATTATATCCAAAGATAATTTCGAAAAATTTAAAAACAAACTTGCATTTGAAATCATTATTTAAAATTTATTTAAAATCATTTTATTTAAGTTATACAAATAATTAATTTTGCCAGACAAATATAGGAAAGTTCTTTGATATTTCAAAGCATATTTCGAAACATAAATCCAATTTTGTTCTATTCAAAAAATTAATCAATAATTTAATATCAATCGATTTTTGAAGAAAGAATAAGATATTGTATAAATTAATTTAAAAAATATTTAAAAATAATAATTTAAAAATTAATTTGCATAAATGCAAGTTGTATTTTCTTTCTTTTTTTTCATAAATGCATTATTTTATTTTATTTTTTTCTCTTTATTATATGAATATGAAGAAATTAAAAATAAAATACTTTCTATAAATAAAAGAAAATAATAAAAGATATTGCAAACAGATAAGAAAATAGACAAATATATTATATATAATTAAAATATATTTATACTGATAGGATAATAGACAACTTTGAGAAAAAAGTTATAGTTCATCTTTGATATACCAAACAAGCATTTAATAATCGCTACTTCCGATAAATCTTTATAAGAGAATTCGTGAAATAAAATATCATATAAACTATCGGCACGCAGTGTAACAGCTTTATTATTTGTTTTTCTAAGATGTCTTTGCAATAGAAATGACATTTAAATTATTATAATTCATGTTCTAATTCCAAAATATCAATGTAATATGTAAGCCAAACAAGTTTTATCATGTTAATGTTATTTCAGAGATACATATTCTATTGTTTATTGTTATTACCATTTACTATATTTTAGCGATAAATTAAGAATTTCAAGGACAAGATTGGTATGGATTCGATAAAACAGATTTAAATAACTTTAATTATGTTTACTTGCAATTATGAACATGAAAGCATGAAGAAATAAAAAATATAAAATATATAAAATATAAAAAATTTCTTTGATCTTGATATAAAATTTATGCTAACGAGATATTAAATTATAAATTTGAAATTATAATCTATAATCTAATATATTACTAATTTAGTTTTATTTTTCTTTAATTCGTTTTGTCTTATCGTGTAGTTAGTTTTGTATACTTTAAGCATTAATTTTCATAATTTTAAGACTTAATTTATAATAATTTTATCTTGGATGAAATTGTCTTTTGCAATATTTATATATTTGTAAAATAAAGAAGAACTTTGACATTGTAGATAACTTGAGTTGTTATCTTTTATTAAATTTAAGATAAAGTTTAGTTATTAAATGAAAGAAATTAACTCTTTATCAAAAATTAAGAAAAATCAAATTTAATTAAGAAAAAGGTTTCTATATTGTGAATATGTCATACTTTGATCATTATAGATAAGATAAATAAGTAGTTTTGTAACTAAGCGTTATGCTTTGATCACTTATTGTGACATTATGAGAGAACCAACTCTCATATACCGTCTCGTATCTCGATACACGTACTACATTTGTAATAGAGTTAACTTTTCATTAAGGAAATATATTATAGTATAAGTACTAATCTTTTATATATATAAATGTCCTTCGATTGGAATATCATCATCACCTAATATACATTATATCCTAATATACATATAATGAGCTTCCTGTTTCAGCATCAACATTATTGCAGACGCGAATATAAATATTGGAGATTTATTTATTAAGTTATGAGCAATTTATGTTCCGTTTAATTGAATTTGGAATTAAATATTTTTTAATATGTTTAAATTTATAAATATGTTTCAATCATGACACTTTCAACTAAGATCACTTTATCTTTGACGAGATTTATGGTCGGATAAATTCGTATGGATAAATTCATATGGATTAATGTTATATTTTTGTGTAAAATTCATCTGAATTTTTTATTTGTGGAATTCTTCTTCTAAATTCGATTTACTCGTTCCATAATAAATAATAATTGATTAATTTTTTTATTGTTCCTGAATTCAATATAATATCAAGAAAAAAATATTTATTAAATATATTTTTTACCTGGACTTATTTGAGCTCGACTGGCGGTAGATAAACAACATTACTGTCACATATTTACACATTTCATGATTGGCCACTTTTAATGAAATCGGAACGAAAATTTCGAAAAAGAAAAAAGTTATTTTAAATCATTTCAAGAATAATCAGTTAAATCTTATCGATTGATTTCTGAAACATTCTATATATACTATATATATTCTATATAAAATAAAATTTAATTAAAATCCTTTTATTTTTCAATTAAAATGAATATGAAATGAACATGAAATGATAACATCACAATTCATGTTAATGAAGTAGAAGTTCATTCTTATCAAGATTTAAAAATATGAGATAATAAAAATAGTTTATGATAATGTCGATTAAAAAATTGAAAATCTTATAAATATAAAATTTATTTGCATGACAACAATCTAATTAATGAAAGTTGATTTATAACACGAGCGTTTAAGGTTATTTTTGAGTGAAAGTTTTTAAAAGATTTTTACCATGCCTCAAGATTTTTTCGTTTTTACATTCAATAGTTGAAAATGTATTATAAAACAGATGTTTTCTAAAGAATAATTCGGCAATTTGTCCTCTTGACCATGGCCCTTACTTAAAAAACAATTTTAAAACCTCGCGGGCGTCGTTCATTCTTTCCAGCGTTCGATACCGCGGAATAGGATATGATCATTAATATATTCTTTGATTGATTTTCCAAAAAAATCAAGATCACTAATCAAAAATGCAGCAATGAGTCAAGCGAATAAAACGAGCAACATAAAAATAGAATAAATTTAATCATTGCGCGAACAAAATGGATTAGTACTATCAATTGTAATCGCAATCAGATTTATTCAACATCAACAACATTTACTTCTCCTCAACGGGTTGCAATTATCTCAATGAGATTTAGCATTAAATTGAAACTAAATTACTGGAACCGTCATATGTATAATAATATAATATAATATGTATAATATTATAATATATAATATGTATAATAATATATAATCGGAACGCTCTCAACAAAATTGTATTCAATTATTAATTTTTATGATACTATTATAACTTAATATTCTTATAACTTTATATTTTTTTATATGAAAATAATAGATAACAATATAGTTTATTTTATTTTTTTGATATCTTTATTTAGCTTAATAGTAATTTTTAAAAATTGTTATTATATACATTATTATATAGATGATTCATAACAGCAATTTACGTTAAATTATATAATTTAGAATATTTAATTTTAATTTATATTCTACAAATTTAATATGAAAAATATTAGAAAATCTAAGTAAAAGAAATCAAAAAAGTAATAATTCTTTTAATGTAAAAAATTTTTTTTATTTTTTTTATTATTTTGATATTAGAAATGAATATTTTCTGAATTTACTTTTTACATATATGATTTTTGCATTTATAATATTGCTTTGATTTCGATAAATTATGAAATCTTATTTGTTTATTTTTAATTTCCTCCACATTTTTTCTTTTTATTATTTTCATATTTTTTAGTTTTAATCCAAGACCTTTTTTTAAATTTTTAAAATTTATAAAACTATTTTTTTCTAAATAATAATATAATAATAATAATAATTTTTTTGAGTTTCTATTTTTAATTTAATCTTTCATTATTTTATTATTTATTTTTTGTAAAAATATTCTTTTTCTATTTATTTCATTATTATTTGAAGATGAATTTTTTAATACAAATAAAAAATAAACATTTAAAACTATGATATTTCTATAGAATATATATTATATAATTCAAGAATATTTACATATTCATGAGATTTTTGAGAAATTAAATCTAAAATTAAATTGAAACAAATTAAAAAATTTATATACAAAAATATTAAATTATAAACAATTTAAGTTAGACAAACTAAGATGAAAATAAAATAAAATTCTATTTTGACATATTACTATTCCATTTTATTTCCATCTTATTTTGCTTTTTCTTTATTTGTTTTGATCTCTAAAATCAATTTTCTAAAAATAGTACAAAATTGTTTATAAATAATATATAATAATATATATATTATTATACATATAATTGTTTGTTTTATAAAATAATTTGCTGATATTTAAAATTTCGAAACATAGTTAAATCTCCATAATAAAAAGTAACGAATAGTGAAGAAATAGAAAAAAAATATAGTAATAAAATAATTATTTATAATACTTTCGCAATAATTATTTTCAAGAATATTTTTCACCATCATTATTATTAATATTTTTGCAGAATCAGTCATTATTTTTAAAAATAAAATTTTTGCATGTAGAAAAATAAAAAATAAAGATATCTTTTGTTAAAAATTTTTCAAATTATAAATATTGAAAATTTTTTTAATATTTTGCAAGATTCATTGAACTTGAAACAAACAATTATTAACTTAATAACAATATAATATTATTATTATATATTATTATATATATTATATATATATATATTATATAAATTAATAAAATATTTGTTAATATTAATAAGTTAATTTATTAAAATTAAGAAATTAAGAAATTCGTCAATTTCGATATGATTTAAATCTTTATTTTTCTCATAATTATTATTATATAAAATTATTATATTGTAATGATTTACATTATTTATATTATTTGAAAACATATTATATTATTATATTATATATAATATTATAACTATAAAAAATTATATATTTTTATATAT
>NW_025221145.1:204085-227430 GCF_014066325.1 Apis laboriosa | reverse complement strand
ATATATATATATATATATATTCAATATATATACAATATATAGTATATAGTATACAGTATAGTATAATAATATATTATTATATGTATTATTATATTACTACATTACTATATATATAATATAATAGTATAATAAAAATAGTATAATAAAATATTTTAATATTTCTAATATCTCAAAAATTAAGGTTACATAACAGTTACATAGTTGCTAATAATATTCTTTAAAACAGAATAATTTTTTTAAAGATTTTTATTTTAGATTAATTTTTTTAAATTAAATAATTGAAATATTTTTGAAACATAGACACATTAATTTACTAATTAATGTGTAAAATAAATTTTAAGAAATTATTGATCAGAATTACGAAGAAAAAAGTAAAGATTACGATTTTTAACTACTTTTCTGAACTTATAAAAAAATTTAAAATATATCTTTTGCAAGTAGATTATATATGTTCTTAATGTTTCAAAATCAATTAACATTGTTGTAAATATTAGTATATTATATAGTTAAAATTGCTATAAATAATCGAAAATGTTCAAATTCGTAAATTATTACGATTTTCAATCTCTAAATAAAATAAATCTAAGAATTTTTATATTTTTTAATGCCGATAGCTTTTTTTTATTGAAATTTTGTGTATCTATATGCGTATACTATATGTAATTTAAATCTGTAAATGGCATGTTTTTTAAATATTTTTTTATTTTTTTCTTCACGATTTTTTTATATACTCTCTAATCTAATAGACTGATCCTTCTATGTCTCAAAAAATTCAAATTGTTTGGTCTAACTTTAAAAAATCTATTTCAAAGAATGTCCAAATATTATTATATTATAAAGAATATAAAGAAAATAAGAATATAAGAATATAAAGAAAAAAGTATAGTATAAGTATAAAGAAAAATTATTTAAAATGTTGTTTTTTGACAATATACATTTTAAAATCATTAAAATCAATAATGTATATTTTAAAAATATCGTAAATTTTGTAATTATGATAATAAAAAAGGTAAATAATCCAGAATAAATTATTATGTATGATATATATATATTTGTAAATTTAATAATAATAAAATATTTATAATATAGAAGATACTCGCAGATTGTTCGTCTGTGAAAATAAATATAACACACTTATATTCGCTGATAAGATCGATATCGAACTTATTTAATTTCATGGTTTTATACGATACGTGATATATAGATCGTTATTGGCTTTATATATTTTGGTGTATTTCCATGTGATATCTCTAGTCAAAGTTTCTACCATATATTCATTAGTATGCCACTGTGTTCGCGAAGAATCATTTCATTATTATATTTTATACTATTATATATTTTATTAATTATATTAATAGAAAATTATATTATATTATATTAATAGAAAAGAAATCAATTATAAAAAAATCTCTTATAAAATTTCATTTATAATTAAAATAAAAATAATATAAATTTCATTTATAATTAAATTAACTAGTTGAATTATATAAAAATACACAAAAATTGTATGATATTTTTTTAAAATGCAAAATAACAAAATATGTCAACGATATTTATCAATCAAGTAACATATTAGAAAAAAAAAAAAAATGAAAATTTTTAAATTCCTTATCAAAGTTTTATAAATTAAAGAGGAAGAATGGAATTTTTTGCATAAATTCCTGAGCAATGATAATATTTGTAAATATTTCACAATATCTATACATTGTCAAAAATTAATTGATTTCAATATTATCTATATAAAAAATTTTAAACTGTTAAAAATTTGAAATTTTTAATGAATCAATTTTTAAATTTGGTTGTTGGAATTATACATAATCGCATTTTTTAGCATTTACCATATTGAATTTCTATTTTAATTTTATCAAAATATTATATTGCCTAAAAAATGTAATTAATTTGGAATTTTTTGAACATCGCAAAAGAATTCGATGAATTAAAACAAGATTAAATAAGAGAAATAATATTTTAAGAATATAGAATTTCATGCAGCTAGATGAATATTATTAAAACAATTAAAATATTTATATAAAAATTTAAAAAAAAATAGAAAATTTTAAAGTATGAAATTATTTAAAATTTGAAAGAAAAAATATGTTGTAATGAATGTATTATAATGATTAATATTAAAAGAAAAAAATAGAAATGCTATAATAATTTTATCATTATATTAGAATAGAAACTTATTTTTATTTTCTGAAATTTTTTTCTATTTCTAATGATTAATGAAATATAATACAATCATATAATAAATATATCTATTATAATATTTTTAATTAATTGCAAGATTAAGTAATCATTTATAGAATAATCAAAAATTTCATCTATTTAATTTGTTTGGTTTGCACTCGAGATTATTCAATTTTCAGTCATAATTTTCGGCGTAAATAAATAACGTTTCTTAATATATTCTCTTTTAGTTAATTAAAATGTTGATTTTTATTGAATAGAATCGTTTTGATGTATTGTTATGAATGAAAATAAGTATATTTATATTTTATTTAATTTTCTTTTATATCTTAAATATTAGATGTATTAGTATAAAATACATTGATGACATCACTGATGTAGATACTTACATTATTATATATATAATTACATATATATTATAATTATATGTGTAATCAAGCATATATAATCCTATATAAAGATATATTATATTATTATTATATTATATATATAAATATATATATTATATAATAATAATATATATTATGTAATGTTGTGATACATATCCTATTTTTATTTTTTTATGTGATTTCTATTTAATTTTTCTCATATCTTTGTTTAATAATTTCTTATTTCATATTTTACTCATATATTAAAATAGTAAATGTTTAACTATTAATATTTCGTTATGAAGCAAATTATAATAACATGATTTTATTTTTTTGAAAAAGATAAAATTTTTTGCTTTATTATTTTTTTTTCTTAATATTGAAGGTAATTGTTATAATTTCATTATATATTTTTAATTGAAAATCTATCTAACAATAGTTTAAAAATATTTTTATTAGAAAAATTTATTAATATTAATTATCAATAAATGATTATCACTGTTGCATTACAAGTAGCCCGTGCCACAAAGAAACATGAGATCTTTTTCGGTAGAGATTTATAATACGAATATAAGAGATATTAGTTTTGAATAAAAATATTAGTTATATATTCTGACATATCCATATATTTTTAGTCAAGGATATGATATAAATTTGACACTTTCAAAAAATCACTAGACAATAATTTGTAATATTGTGAAACTTTTGATCTGAAAAAAATATTGTATACTTTCCAAAAAATCTGAAGATTTCGTGTAGTTCTAAATATTGTTTTACTTTCAAAAAGAAAATATGTTCAGAGCGCATGGAACAATGACTCTAATATTTTCCAAAAATCAATAATTGGAAAAAACCAATAATTTGGAAATCAAAGCATTTTGGAAAAAAATATGAGGGATACTTCACACCTTCGCAAAGACGCCAAGAAGTTTGCCATAAAAATTCGTTATTGATAGATTATTACAAAAAATCACCATCAAAAAATAATTCAGGACAGTGCAAATAAATGCTTATTTTTCAATATTTAAGTTTTAATTTATCTAAATTAAGAATACTATAGAGTAAATATACTATAGAATTGTGATTTAATTAAAATATAGATAGAGCAACGAATTTAGAACAAATTTGGAAATTGTACATTCCGTAATGAAAAATCATTTATTCATCAAAATATTTAAAAAAAGAAAGATTTTAGAAAATGTGAATATTTCATTGTGACATATTTGAATTAAAATAAATCTTTAATATCTTTAATTAAGAAAAGAAATTATAGCTATTATATTTTTTGTTTAAAAAGAATTCAGTTTTATTGCACAAAAAGAGAGTAAGAATGTATACCGTTTGATTTAAGTATTTCATCGATATCAATATTACAACACGATAATAATAGAATAATATGGATGTTTGTTCGATAATATAGAAACAATGTCAATGATGATAAAACGAAATTATATCATTCAATAATTGATAAAAATAGAAATAAAAATAAAATAATAGAAATGTAAATTTTATATTTTGATGATATTTAAACGTTCACAGTAAATAAATTTTTAAATAGTTATTTAAAATATATTGAAAATTTACTTGAATTTTATTGTATGAATAAATCTTATAGTGTCATTTCATCTAATCAATTTGATTAATGTTGCTTCCTTCAATTATTTATTTCATGCACTTTTTAAATGTCTTTTCATAATTCTTTTTGTCTATAAATGCAATATTTATAAAGCAATTATGAAATTTATTCTTTTATATAAAAAAAGAAAAAATAGAAATAAAAATAATCTTTTGTCAAAAAAAAAAAATCTTTTGTCAATAATGTCACAAATTTATAATTTATTTATATATATTAAATTTAATAGAAATATAATTATTATTAATAAGAATTATAAATATGTTATAATAATAATATATTATAAAAAAAATATTATAAATATATTTTATAATTAATTATAAAATAATGTTATAAATATTATATTATATATGAATACTATATATTATATTCATCTTAATTTCGTAAAAGATGCATGTATAAATAATGTTTCGAAAATATTTTAACATTAATTAAAAATATACATATAATAAAAAACAAAGATTCTAGAATTTTTAAATTATTTCAAGATCAAATAAATATAAACCATGTCATATATACTCCCTAACTATTCTATGATTTTTGTTTAAAATATTTTTTCATATTCATATTATTCATATTTCATATTATTCATATTTTTTAAGATATTTATTTAGAATAAATGTAGAATAATATATAATATGATATATACATACAATATATATTGATTTAATTATCTATATCTGTATCATATTACATGTTATTGCTGTATTTTTTATTTTTTACTATCAGAAAGACGCATGCATCAAAAATAATTCTTAAAAGTATACCTGTCATCTATTTATTTACTAAATATAAATTTCTAATCTAATTTTCAATATCCTGATATTTAAGATATGAGCTTGAAAAATAAATTTTAATTCAATTTTACTTTAAATCAGTTTATTATCAAACTGAGAATGAAATACGTTTTCCTTCTTTTTCTTTTCTCTCTTTTATGCCTTACATTTTTATACATTTACAATATTTCATTTGTTATAATTAATTATTGAAATGTGATTAATATAATTAATTAACACATTAACACATTAATATTATAGTGAGACATATGAATGTAAAAATTTAAAAATTTAATATTAATCTAAAATAACAGATTACATGAATTATCAATCATTATGATTAATCGAATAATTTATATCAATTATATATATATTATCAAAGAATTAATCTATTTCGATTCCATTTAAATAGTATGATGTTAATATTTTTTCACGAAGTTGTTCTATCTGACTTTAGCAATATTAAATTTGAAAACTAATGGTTTCCTTGATAGCCTAATACAACGCATATAAATAAAGAGTAAAATTGAATTTTAATGATCGTGAATTATGCATAATATTTTATTTCGGCGGAATGATAAATCATCGCACACATATTATTAATAAGATTATATATTGATAAAAAAACATAAGATTATATATTGATAAAAGAACAAGGGAATCATTTAAACATATAAAATAAAATGCAGTCATATAAATATGTAAAAGTTAATATTGATTATAATCTAAAACTATAAACATTGTTAACTATAATCTGAAATGAAATATAAAATTAACCACTTTTCATAAATTAATTTCTGAGATTTCTTTTACTTTCTTTATTATTATTACATTCTGATAGTACAAAAGTGCTCTTAATGGGAAATTTATGTATAAGAAAAAAATATATTTTGAAAACCATGTCCATAAACGTAATGATTATTACTCAATTTATTTGTCTATGATTAAATATAACATTTGATATTTCAATTTAGAATGTTCCATGTTAATTTGAAACTATTTAAATCTTTTAAATAATTAAAAATCTGTATTAATTAGACAATACATACATAAAACACAATGAAAATACATATAGATAAAATTTTTTTTCATTATAATTGATAATATATTCAATAGACTACCATCAAAATGTTCTTTAACAGATAAAATAAATATACAAAATTTAAATGAAATTTATCAATGATTTCATAACTTTTTTTTTTATAGAAATGTATGTATTATGAAATATATGAGTTGATTAAGATGCATTGATTGATTAATCTTAATTTTTTGATGCATTTCTAATGATATATTCTTCAGTTGCGGAAATAAACTTTGTTACATTAAGATCGCGATTCTTTTCTCAATCATGATTCTCAATCATGATCTTATAATTATATTAAAGTTCTTATACACTTCATACAATCAGGAAGATTGAGACAATTTATCTGGCTATTAAAAGTGAAGGAAAGAAGAAAATACGAGAATGAACAATTCAATTATTATCAATTAATATTTTTATCATATCTTATAAACAATTTTATTTTCTTCATAAATTTATAATATGAAAATTATATAAAAAATATTAAGAATTTAATTTTAAGAGAGAAAGAAAAAATAATTATATATTTTACAAAAATATATAATTGAACTTTATGTATAAGGCTATCTTACTTATAATATTATATCTTATCTATTCTATCTTATCTAATTCAAATGAGATGATCTTCGCTTCAGAATGTAATAGATTAGCTAAAAAATACATATTATGAGCTTAATAAAACGAAAATTTATTTTCTTTTTTTTACATAAAATATTTGCACATTCTTTATATATATTCAAAGATCATTTTTTATGAAATTACTTTTCATATGTTAAATATTGAATCCAATCATTTTGTTTTGATGCGATTATTATTTGTGCGATTATATTGTTCTACATATTCTAAACATTTAGTACTGCTATTTTTTTCTTTGGGAATAAGATTTTTTTTATGTTGAAAAATCTAAAAAATTTTCAGAATGTAAATTTATTAACTATTTTTCATGTATCTGTTTAATTTTTTTAAATTTTATTGTTTTTTTTATTTGATATTTTTCTAGTTATAGTTTTTTTTTTTTTTGATACTTCTTTTTTGTTTAATGTTTTCTAAAAATATTAAAATGATGGCAGTCTCCTTTTTTAATTTGTCGAATATATTTTAAGATATTGGATTAATCTGATTTAAAAATATATTTGTTATAAAAGTTTTTCTATTAAATTGTGAACAACTAAATAAATTCTGATTCTATAATTTTATTAATATTTATAATGTATTTTATTCTGATTGTACTTTATTTAAGGAAACAAAATTAGAATAATATTTGGATTAAACGATTAAATACTTTTTATTGAAAATTGTTACCTGATTCTGTACAATGACTAATTTCATCCAAATATTTGATAATAATTGCTTAAATATCATATACATATTTTCATTGATATTTCTATTTGGATTTATATTCAATTTCATGTATAAATTGTAAACTTTAGTATAATGTAATTTTTTTTTTTAATATAATTTAGAAATTATAAAAGTTAAGTTGTGTGACTATAAATTATTTCATATTGTTTTATATAACATTTAACGGAATAACATTAACATTTCTACGTTGAATGCCCATCCAGAATTAGAAATATCTTTTCACTTGGTTTTCTGGATTTTCTCTATAAAATGTATTTTCAATCAATTTAAAAATAAAATAGTAATAATATAAGTAATAGTAATAATATATGATTTTTTGTTCATAATCCATTAAACCTAGAGGTATATGATCTTTGAGTGAGATTTTTTTTTATTTTCTTTTGAAGATGATATGCAAACAATAAAAATAGTTCTTCAATATTAACATGAAGTAATTATAACAATTCCATTTTTTTAAAATAAAGTAACACTTTTAAACTCTTTTTCTACAACAATATAGCCAAATTTGTTATTCAGCTGAAAACTGAATGTATTTTATCTATATTAAAAATATTTTTTAGTGTATCTGTATCGAATTTTGTAAAATTTTAAAATTTTTTAAAAACTGTATGAATCCTCATTTTATTCTAGCAATCAAATTCTTTCAGATGTTAAATACTAAAATCAGAATGACGTTTTAAAAACATATTTAACCAATCATATCCAGATAATTCTTTTTTTTTATTTATTATTCAACGTTTCAGCTAAATTGAATAGATCTTATATCTCGCGTGTTGATAAAAAATCAAATTTTTATAGTTTTTTAATACAAATCTTATTACAAATCTTTTTTTTCATTATCTATATCGATCAATAAAAGCGATTATAATATTTTCTTAGAAAAATCATATTAATTTTAATTTGTTTTTTAATTTGACTCTTTAAGATAGAAGTTGAAATGCAAAAAGTCTAGATACCGCATTAATATCTATTCTGTCTCTTTGTATTTCTATAGTTCTCATTCTCTCAATATTTCTTTTTTCCATAATATTTTATTTGTATTATTTTTTCTTTTGTATTCAGTACCATGCGTGATTTTAAATTACTAATTGATTCATTTCAAAAACATTCTTTTCTAAAACATTTCTGTGCTTGTCTTTTGCAATTGTTACCGAAAAAATCTGTTAAAAAAGACATTTTTAATACTCTACATCCATACTTATATCTTTTACAATCTAAAATTTCTCCATATTTTGCTAATTTCAAAATTTATAACACAATTCATATTGAGTTCTGAGAATAAATTATAATTTTAAAAATGCATACTAGGTCAATTAACTAACTTTAATCAGAATTCAAATAGGTAAAAACTTTAAAAAATATATTTTCTTAAAAATAGCGATATTGTCTAGCATATATATAATATATAATTGTATAACGTAATAAACCTGACTCGACAGTACTCAAAAAATGTGTTATTACATTTATTGTAAATATAGATGCACTATTTATTTCGGATCACCTAAATCAAAAGTAAAAGAGAAGTTGTTAAAATCGAAACTGATGAACGATTTTGAATATTGAACAAATGGGATGTCTAAACTAATGTTACTGCTCAAAGACCACCTATTATCGTAGGATTGTATATTCGTTTATATTATGAGCTCTAAGTGAATGAATAATACTTTGACTCTTTCCGGTTAACTGTGATGATTCTAACTATATTTTGATGTGCACTATATTGTTTCGAATTCTATTTGTTCTATTTCTATATCAAATCAATTGTAACATTGTCACGCAAATCTTGGTTTTTTCTCCAATCCTTTTTGGGAAAAACACACAAAAAGGGGGTGGAGAGACCAATGGTCGCGCTGGAGAGAGATCTCGAAGGATAAGTCTTTGCGAGGTCGCGTCGCGTGCGGGTCAGGACTTTTGTGCTCGCTCCTACGGTGATCTATCGTTTGGTATGCAAATGTGGCCGTTGCTGTGATACCTTTGTTTAAATGAAAGATCTGGAAAACGTTAAAAAAACCATGACATAAATTATTGTCAGGCTAATGATGGTATTCGAACTGTTAAAAACAAAGATCAGGTTATGACCGCTTCACAAGCCCTGTCCTTAACAGACATGATTCATTTATTTTTTCAATAACTATATAATAATATTTTATCACATAAAACATAAACATAATTTTTAACATAATATTAAAAAGTATAAAAATTATGATAGATGTTTTCGAATATATAATTTTTATATTACATATAATTTAATTTTTATATAAAAATTTTTTATTTATACTGATTTTTTAATTTAAAACAAACAAAAACAATAGTTGACGTATTTTGTACATAATATATAATATAGTGCCAAAAATAATTGAAAATTAAAACGTTTTATAAATTGAGTTATCTCATCTGCGAGATAATCATATGCGGATTTATTCTATGTGGAAACTACCCTACATTAAACTAGCTTCTATATTTTTTTATGTAATTTTCCGGAACATCAAAAAATAAGATATTAGAATGTTTTGTTCTATTTCCTATTATTCTGCGCAAAGAATTTATAAATTATTCTATTTGCTTATAATTTTATGCTTATATTCTCATATAAATGGAATTGAATTTAAAATAATGATGAACCGAATATGCATGAATTTTTTTTACTAACCACAACAGCAAAAAGTATATTATATCTGTTTTTATTTTCTTATTCCATCGTCCGAAATTTTACTTTACACGAAAAAAATGGAAAATAAGAAAAAATTGATTAATAATCGCTTTGAATTTGATTTTTAATAATTGGCAGAAATAATTGGAACAAAAATTTTATTTTATTTTATTTTCTGTAATAAGAAAAACATGATCTTTGTGAGAAAGAGATATTATATATTCATATAGATAGATGTTTATATATTTAAAATTTATTACAAATTGATAGTAATTTGAATAAGAAATAAATACAAAAAATTTAATAATAATTAATAGTAATAATTTAATAATGCAAATTAATCATTGTCTATAAATTAGTGAAAAAATTTGAAAATTTTTTATTATTTATATAAAATATAATTATAAAATAATTGAATATAGATTGATAATTTTATAAAATAATTACATTTTTTTTACAGACATAATGTTTATATTGAAATACGATATAAAGAAATATAAAAATGAAATAATAATTTCCTTCATGAATTATACAAGTATATTAGGGAATAGGGTATGATATGATTTGATCAAAAGTAACAGCAAGAAAGAATATATTTAATAAAGGAAAAATAAGAATAAACTATGTACATCCAGATGTGAATCATGTCGATGTTTTTGTTCTACTACTCTGAACACACTATATCGCGTTACACGGCGATTCAAAAATATTTAACAAACAAAACAGAAATAACGATTGCGTTCAATGAAACTTAATTTATAACATATAAATATATAAGATATAAATCCTTTCTTTACATATAAACTTTACATATAAACTTAATATTCCTACAAGACAAATATCTTTATAAAATACACTCATAACGGATAAATCATATTCTTTTAATATCATTCTGAGATAATTTTTGAAATTTTTACTTCGGTAATGCTTCGTAAACAAATCAATTAATTGTTTATCAGTTTTAACATATTTAACATTTATTTCTTCTATTCTATATTTTTCGCTAATAAAATGATATTGTGTATCTATATGTTAGATCTTTTACACTCTGGATTCTTTACTAAAATAAACAGCTTGATCACAATAAATCGGTATTGGCAAATTTTGAAAACAATTTAATTGTACAAGAATTCATCTTAATGTGACATGTGACTTCTTTCGGTATCAAAAACAAAGCTAAATTTTGTCTCAATTGCTAAGATGCAGCAACCGTTGACCTTGAATAATATCTTGAGTAATAGTCATTCAATAATAACAAATAATACGATCTAATAAATGGCTCATTTTATCGCATAGATTAACATGAAACACTTCTGTATAATTTGGCTTTTATAGATTATCTTTTCGGGAAAGATGTTTGATGTTGCTTGACATGTATACACATTTCACAAAAAATATTATCTTTTATTATACCATCGATCTTTAAATCTTGCACACTTGAATTTGTTATCATGTATCGCAATATTTTAAAATTTACATCCTAATCTTTCATGCTAGTGTTCCAATGTAACACTCATTAATATATTTTTTTCTGTTACAAATATTGATATGAAATTTAATTTATATAATTTGTTATTAGGTTTATTTCACTTAACAATTAATTTATTATTATTTGTAGAAATATACTTTGTCTATCATCTTCAAAAATAACTTATTCCTTTTTCAGAAACACATCCAATTGACAACAAATTCTTCTTTAATTGAAATACATATAGTATCCGATTGTAATACGTATATGTTTTGTCAGTATTTATCATTTCAATAACGATGTTTTCTTTATCTTTAACACACAAGGTATTGCCATTACCCATGCGAATCGTATATATATTTTCTATGTATATTTTCATATTTTTAAACCATTCTTTTCTGAAAGACATATGTTCCATCGCAATCATCGATAAATCATGAATTTTTATTTTTTATTTGGAAAACATCTTCTACGTTAAATAATTCAACTAAATCAAAATATTTTTATTTTTTTTTCATTTTTTTGAGATACTAAAGATTACCCTTTTTTATATATCTTTTTCAATGTACATTCACGAATCCAATGTCCGGATTTTTTGCAGAAATGGCATACATTATTTCTTTTTATATTTATATCACGAGGATCACGACGAATATAATTCTTTCGATGTCCTCTTACATAGTAGACTTTTTCTGTTTCTTCACAGGATATTTCTTTAGGATATCTCGCATTTCTTCATTTATTAAGTGATCTATCAATCGTCTGTTCCATTCGTAATACAGAATACCAGGTTGTACGAACATTATCATATTTTGTTGTTAAACTTGAAAATTTATAAAATTTAACTTAATATTTATATTTAACAGGATTTTTTTATTTCATATTCATGTCTTTAAGTCTTTGTCAACGAAACTATTTTCGAAATGTGAACTGCAATAGATTCTTTAAGATCTATTTTTGCATTTATACTTTAATTCAAAACTACTTGTACTGATTGATCACTTTTTTCAGTGTATTGATATATAATCTTGTTCATATCTATGCAGCAATAGAACAGTTTGATAAACAGTTAATTGATATAATTTAAAACCTTTTATCAAAAATGCTTAAGCTTTAGTATTCTTTTAAATATCCATAATACAACATTTGCTTCATTTTTGGATCTGGAAATCGAATCATCGATATACATTTTCAATTTATTCTTTACCATGTAAATTTCCATTTGTCGAGTCCATAATTAATAGTTTCGTCTATTGAAAAGTGATACAGTTTTTTTTCAGCCATTTTTATTTTATTTTTAATTTTAGTTTTTAACAAGCACAAAACACATCTTCATAATTACGAAAATTCACAGCAATACACTTCTTACTATTCTTTCAGTATCAAATTATACGATACGATACGAAGATACTATAATCTAGATTGTGAAATGATTTGACCAAAAGTAACAGTAAAAAAGAATATATTTAATAAAAGAAAAATAGGAATAAATTATGTTATATAGATGTGAGTCGTACCGATGCTTTGAATTGATTATATCGCGTCGTATGGCTTTAAGAAGACAAAACAGAATCGAAACAATGATTGCGTCCAATGATATTCAATTTATAATAAATATACAAGATATGAATCGAAACTTTACATAAACTTATCAAAGTATGTTGAGATATATTTTTTTTATTGCAATTTATAAATTATTTCAATCAGACGATTTTTCATATTTTTTTTAATTGAATATGTTATTTAATAATTGTAATAATTTAAGATTTGCAATGTCGAAGATGAAGAAAGAAGAAATAATTAACATAATAATTACAAGTTTTCATTTTTAATTTTATATTATTATAACATTTGTTCAAATTATTTTATTCTGTTCTTTATTTTTTCATTTATTAATTACAATTTATAATTTCTTTTATTGATTTATTCATTGAAATTATTAAATATTCAATTTTATTTTTAAATTATTTTTAGATTACATTTTAAGTTTTGATTCAACAATGAATCAAATTTGTGATATGTTATTACAATATATTAATACAATATATTAATATATTAATACAATATATTATTCATGATATATATTGACTGTGCAATTGGAGATGGATTTCTATTATGTAATTTGTTGTTTTGTTGTTTTTTCTTCATTTATGTATTTTCTATGTCACTTTGTTGCACAATGTTTATATTAATAATATATTCAACATATACGATAATAGTTTTTCTATTGCTTGATACTTTTTTTCTTTATAAACATTTTTGATTGTTTTTATCATTTATTATTATTTAACATTGTTTGATTGATAAAGATTATTTGATAATTTTAATATAATTATTAATTGATGATGACTTAATAGAATTGTAAATTGTAATTTATAAAATGGTTCGAGGAAAGATTCTGCACACGAAAATAATAAAAACAATTCAATTTAACATATGTCTCATTTGAGCTTATTTTCGATTTATAGCAGATTCTTTATCATATATGTTTATTTTCACTAAAAATAACTTTTTCAGATGTAACTACAAATTTGTAGATATTTTACTATCGAATATTTTATTTTTTTTATTTATCTAAGAATATCTTGGATTTGCTAAAAATTTTAATTTATTCTTTTGAAATATTTCGACATTATCAATATTTTATTTATATGCACATTAGATTTTAAATGAATTCGAAAATATTCATGTATTTTTTGAAATGTTTTTTTATTGGACATTTAGTAGGAAAATTTTATAGTCTCCTATATTTATTAAGTATTTTTTTATTTATTTTTTATTTATTTAGTGAATGATTCTTTAGTGATTTCCTGATACCTCATTTACTTCTAAAGATCTTTTTTTTTTCATTTTATATAGATTTGTAAAAAAGTTATCTGTCTAAATCGCTTTAAATACTATTGGCTTTATACTGTATACTTTTTAAGAAATGATTTATTATTAATAAAATTATTAAAATATTATATAAAATATTAGATAAATTAGATAAAATTATTTATTTTAATTATATAGTAGAAACATCAAGTACAATTGATAGTTATTTACGTATATATTATTAGTATGTTATTTATATATTAAAATCTATTAAAATTTATTTATATAATCTATTAATATTTATCCAAATGAACATTCTATTTCATCAAGTATTCAATTTCTTATTCATTTTTGCTTACATATATTTATTTTAATCCTGTTTTATTTATTTGTTTATTTAATAATTGAAATTTTTAAATCATATTCAAAAAAAAATCATGAATATAAATGCAAGTTTTGATTGAATATTCATTTTTAATATTGATTTGGTTTGCGAAATTCAAAGCAATACTCAATTTTTTTAAAGATCCAAGTTCATGTGGTTATATGAAGAATAAACCCAAGCAAATAATTGAAACTTTTTATACAAACTTTTTGTTCGCAAGTATTAAGTTCGCACTTATTGCTTGCGAGATTATGAATATTTTATTTGAAGAAATTTCTTATAGAAGTCCTTTTCTATTATTCTATATATATATATATATATATAATTACTCGCAGACCTCTATTAAATGTAAACAAAGGATGATGTTATCCAAGAAGACGATGTTATCATTCAGATAAATAAAATATAAAAGTAAAAATGAAGCCAATTTTTCGTGATACAATAAGATCATTTCTTTTATAAATAAAGGATTATCAACGTGACAAATTGTTGTGTTTCTCAATATATTATATAACGATTAAAAATAAAATATTGCAAAAATATATTATATTCCTTGAGAGAAAGAATTAATATATGTAATTGAATATAAAATTATGCATTAGATTCAAACTGACAATGCCAAATCTGCAACTATAGCAAAAAAATTTGAGAAAAATGTAATAATAAATCTGTAGATAACACGAAGAACATTAAAAAGAAACAATGTTATAGATATTGAAAAGAAGAATAGATATTATATAGATAATTGAAGAAAAAGAAATATTAAATTATGTTTAGCGTTCGCAAGAAAATATGAAAACTGAATGATTTCAAATTAAAAATATATTATATGGTCGAATGAAACAAAAATTAAATAATGACAGACAGTCTTGATATTGGATTCGAATAAGAAAATCGTTGTAAGTAGCACACATAAAACAAACTTCCAGATATAGAGATTCTACGTATTGAAGGTATATGACAATATTCGGTTGGTTCATTATACAGGATAGAAGATAATAAAATATAATATACAATTTTAAAAAAAAATTTATTAGATACTGTGAAAAACATTTCTCGAAGAAAATATTATATTCCAATATGACCACGACTCTAAACATACTGTTAAAAATATAAAAAATTAATTAAATACAAAAGAAATTTCTATTTTGGAATAACGTTCAAATCTAATCCATTAGATTGGACAAAATCTCAATTCAATTGAAAGTCTATGGATTTAAAAAAAAAAAAATACAAAATTTTTATAAATCACCACCATTATCCATCAATGAATTATAGAAAAGAATTGAAGAATAATGGGATAATATTCATTACAATTATTAAAGATAATTAGTTAGAAATATGCTGAATTAGTTCCTTAAATTAGTTCAAAAGGTTAAAAAACAAAATATTATAAACATTTTACAATAAAATAATATTTAAAAAGTTAAAAATACTGTACAAAACCAAATCAATGAATATTCTTTATTATAAACAAATTAAAAAAATTTAAAACTCTATTGTTTATGTTTGTTTAAACTATATAAAATATTATTGTGATATTTATTTTCTCTAATAACTATTATTATATGATAAAAAATAAAGCAAAATAATGTTTATATAAAATTTTCAATTATTGGTTCAGTTTTGCTTTTCACTTTATTTAATTCAATATAAGTAATAAAGTATAAAGTAATAAATATTTAGAAAGTAATTGTATTTTATAATTTTTTGTATCCAAAGAATTACATTCTCCTAACTTCTTGAATGAATTATAGTATTTTTAAAATAGGCTTAATTTATTTAATCTATGAACCATACTATTCTTTTTTAGTCTTTATAAAGACTAAAGTTTTTAATAATTATAAAATCAAAAGTTAATCTATAATAAATGTAACAAATAAATGACAAATAAATGTAATGTAATTATTTTTAATAATCAAATGATCGGAAAATGATATCGGATTATATTTGATTCTAAAATTCTTTTATTCAAACGTTATAAATATATTTAATATACTATATATCTGAAATATAAAAAGTATTATTATCATTAAATGAATCATTTAGAAAGTACATATTTATAATTTATTTATTTTTATAAAATAATTTAATATCGTAAGTTTAGTAATTATTAACAAAAATAAGTAAATAATTAAATGATAAATATATTTAACTTTATTTAATGAATATATATATAATAAAAGATTTTAATATATTTATGATAATTGTTTTTAGTTAAAACAAATACAAAATTTGAAAAAAAAATATAAAACAATGTTGATTAATGCTTATATATTATATTATAAACAATTTATTTTAGATATAAGGTAAAAGAGATATGGCATTATCTTATTTTATATGTAAATTTAAAAAATTATATATATATATATATATATATATTTTTTTTCTTTAATTTCCAATGTAACATAATACACAAAACTAATAAAGAATACTTGAGAAGATATATGATAATTTTATCTGATTACAATCTTTCTTATACTATATAACTTTGTTTTTGAAAACAAAGTTTTATAAAATTTATCTCATTTGTAAATATTTTCAAACTCTAGAAAAGTCTAAAAAGAAACTCTAGATTAGAAAACTCTAGACCAGTGATTGATTTTCCTTATTTGTAGTTAATTAAAATTAAAAATTTAAAAATGTGCTAATTTTTTCATAAATCAAAAAAATAAATAAATATAAATAAAAAAATATATAAATAAATATAAATAAATAAATAAATAAAATATATATAGGAAAAAAATTTAGAGTATAGCGCAATCGTAATTAAATATTCTTTTTTTAGAAATTTGCAATTTTATTTTTTGATTGATATTAAAAGAAAAGAAGAACGAAGAAGATTTCGAATTTGATGAATCAATTAGTGGTAAAATAATAAAATCATTCATTACTATAATTTATTTTCATCTTCTTACAGAGATTTCTAACAAAATTACAGTCTTTCTGTGAACAATTATGATTATAATAAATAATATATTATAATGATATAATATAAAAATAATATAATAAAATAATATAATAATTAAAATCGCTGGTTACATGTAAGTCTTACTCTTTATTTCTCTTTGTATTGAATTAAAATTCTTCATTAAAATCTAGTCATCATCTATAGACTAACGAACTATTCTTATTTTATACTTAATAATTTCCATAATTCTCTTCTCTACTAGGAATTAAGAATATCTTATATTTTTATATAACTCACTTTAATGTGATTTCCATTTAAAAAATTGATCATTTGTAGGAAAGATTAAAATTGCAGGAAAATAATAAATCTATAGTCTTGAAACAGTTCTCTATAATCGGTTTACAATGCTCATAAATTACAATTATTAATTCAATTTGAAATTTTTGTATAATATAGATAAGTAACTATAGCAGTATATCTATATGTCTTAAAAATGGAAGTAGCTAATAATCAATCAACTAAAAATTTTAAAGTTAAGCAAATCCTTTATCATACCAATAAATATAAATATAATATTCAATAACATCAAAATAAATGCAGAAAGGCCAATGTATTCTAAACAAATAAAAAAAAATTCTTTAAGTAAGGAGTTGACAGCTATTACACAGACATAAATTCATACATGTTTACAAGATATACTAATAAATAACATATATAAAACCGTAGAACTTGAATAACGAACAGGATACAACTTTACTTTAAAACAATTAAAAAAAAATCTAGATAAAAATTTAATTAAATTCGTCGAAAAATTATAGTATAATAACAAATGCACTAAAAAATAAAAAAGTAACTTTTATTTTAACATTTATTTTTACATATCAAATCTTTATTTTATATATATTTATATTATGTATATAATATATATTAATATATATTAATATATATATATAATATATATTTATATATATATATTATATATATTTATATATATATTATATATTTTTATATATATATTATATATATATATATACAAACCTTTATTTTTACATATCAATTAAAAATAAATCGAAGCTACAAAATGGTATTATGAACATTCATCCTAAAACAGATATAAATTAAATAATTAAAGAATTACAACATCACAGAATTAAAAATATGAGTAACAACTAACTAAACAACCATTATCTTTCTATCTCATTGAAATTAAGCTAAAAGATAATAACAAATATATAAAGATATAAAATTAAGAAAACATGATAAACATAATTATTAAATTCGAATCGCCAAGATTAAAATATGACATCTCATAATGTTATCGTTGTCAAGCTTTTAGCCATATCAAGAACTATTGTGACAAACCATCAACTTGTATCAAATGAGCAAAAAATCACTTATCGAATAAAGTAAAATAGAAAACGTAAATTATCGAAATTGTCAAAAAAATTACCCTATAAGCTATAAAAGATGCATAATTCGAAAGCAATTACAATAAAAGCTATTTTCTATTCTTAAAAAAAAAACAAAATAAAAGAAACAAATATAAATCTTGTCAAGAGACAACAAATATAAATCAGACCACAAAATTCATTATTTCTAATCATTTCAACAAAATTCAGCTATCAAACTAATGTAGCTGGGAAAAGCTATATACAGCCAATGGTTGGACTTTACTTTTTATTCATCACAAGATATATAAATAATATTGCTATTCCCATAATCAATCAAACTTAAACAACTTCTGATCCATTCAATTAAAAACACAAAAGTAATTACCAATACTTACAGAACTAAAACAACAATCTCAAATTAAGCATAATAAATGTAGCATAATAAAACTATAAACAAAACCCATCAATAATATAAAATAAAACAATATATTCAAAATAGAGGAACAACAACGAATTACAATAAAAATACAAAAATTTAAAGTATTCATTTACATAAAATTGGCATTGGACTTTAAAAACATGTTTCACAACAAAAATTACATAAAAATTCTACATTATAGCATATACGATAAATAAATATCCATCTGGAAGAGTTGGATGAACAACTATTATTATAAAAATATCATTAGATATCACCTACATAGTATCATGTCACAAGAATCTTAATAAACAACAACAATAATAGTATAATAATAAAAATAAAACGAATAAAAGGAGCAATTCAATTATCTATCGTATATTCTCCTTCAGTACAGAATAATATTTTTCAAAATTTTAATTTCTAACTGCAAAAGATTACAAAAGTAAGCATCGATACTGAAGATCATAAAAAACCTCATCTAGAGGTAAAACTATATTCTCAGTGATAGAAAAGACTTTTTCTGATAACATTAATCCATATATTGGCCAATAGTACACGAAAAAATTCCAAACTTATTAGATTTTATTATAATTAAAAGTTTGAATAAAAATCAAATTAAACAAAATTATATCTAGACCTAACTTAAACTCAGATCACTCACTTATAATGAAAAATTACTTTCAAACATTGTTTGCTCTAAATATGATACAATCTGCATTCTATAAATTGGAAAAAATTTAGATTAATAATAAATGAAAACTTAAATTTCATATTATATCATAATATATTATATAAATAAATATAATATAACAAATAATTTATATCAATAGTAATTTTACTACATATATTTTATTATGAAATATTAATGATATTAATGAATATCATGATATTGGTATATTTTATAGATTCTATGAAACTATAATTTTCATTGGACCTCATCTTTTACGTACATTAATTAAATATATTTAAAATGTTGTTTTATAAAACATTATAAAGTTATATTTTTTATCTACGATATTTCCTTTCTTTGCCGAGACGAGGTGAAATTTGTATTAATATTAATATTTTATTTATTATTTTATTATTAATATTCTATGTGATCTTATACATCAATTTTTTTTCTATATGTTTTTTTCTTTCTTATCTTATGATATATTATATCATCATCTTATGATAATATATAGTATGCGTCGACAAAGTAAGGAGCATTATAATTTCCTGAATATTTTTATATTAAATATAATAGCATCTATTTAAAATTATCGCACAATGAAATATTAATAAAAAAACGAGTGATAAAAGATTAAACTATTTCTATGTTATGGAAAATTGAAATTTGCTACATGCTTATGTCGAATAATCACTAATAAATTGCAACTATGTATATTATAAAAATAACAAAAATATATATAGTAGAAAAAAATGACTATGCCGATTTTTATTTATTTATTTATTTATTTTTTTGATGCCATGATTCTATAAAGTATAATAAATATTATATTATATTAATTATTATATATTTTACATCTTCAGATCCATAAATATTTGTAACAAAATTTTCTACAAAATTGACTTTGAACGTATTTTTATTACATGTTCTATTCATTATGAATAAAAAATCTTAAAAGAACACAGATCACGTATTCTTTTGAAAAATCATATTGAATTTCGTTGTGTTTAAATTTAATTATTTTGTTTAAAATTTCTTTATTAAGATTTTGAACTTAAATATAGATTAATTAACATATAAAAATAATATTCATTTCTTAAAATATCTATACAAGTCCAATGAATCAAATCAGAAACTATAAATAAAACGTATTATTCATGTGAATATATATAAATATAGTTGGATATAAACGCAACAATTGGATTTCACGAAAAACAAGAATTGGAGGAAAAGGCTCACGGCAATTTTGCAGTTGAATTAGAATAGAAATAGAAGATTGGACAGATAGAATTCAATGATACAGTTTACATTAAAATACAATTAGAATCATTACAGTTAGCCGCAAAGAGTTAAAGCATCATCATTTACTTAGAGTTCATAATATAAACAATTATACAATCTTACGTTAGGTAGTTCTTCAAGCAGTAGCATCAGTTTAGATACTCCATTTGTGCAATATCCAAAATTCACCTTTCGACTTTAAATATCGATATCGTATATGAGACATTCTTTTATACATATTCTCTTGATTAAGTGCTGATTTTCTTTTCTTATAATTGGATAAATAGTTTGAAAAAGTTTGAAAATTATAAATTGAAGTTCGAAAAACTTTTTTTTTACTAAACTCGAATTTTCCAAATAACCCATAAGCAAATCAATTACAAAACTTAATTGGTCATTTCTTATTAATAAAATATTAATTAATTATAGAGCCTATAGACTGTGTTAAATATATACATTACCGCTTGTATACTTGGCGATTTAATAATGTATAATATAATACATCTTAGCGAAACAAATTTATATATTTTATAAAGAAAAAATTATTTAAAGTCATTTTGTGTTATTAAATCTGGTCAATTAATCGATTTTGAGATATATATATATATATATATATATATATATATATATATATAGTATATGTGTATATTATATGTATTCTGTATATGTATACTATATGTATATATTTACAATTCATATATGAACATAAATATATATATATATAATCTGATCGTAAAGAAAATGGCAGATTAATAGTGAAAATAGCATAACTATTGGAAAGATATTGCTCAATTTCATCTTAAGGAATGAGAAAGAAAATATATCTAGCAATTATTTGAAATTTTCTTTGTTTACGTTTGTATTTTTATTTAAAAATTTGTTTCATTAAAATAATTAAATTTGAATTTAACCTTCAATGAAATACTTAAATTGAAATTTGATTAATGTATCACAACAATTGATGCAACAATTTAATATTTAATTTATTTAATGTTATTGATATAAATATTCATATTAATATTTATATATCACATATTGATGATAATAAAATAAAAAAAATCTTCAAGCATAATTATTTTTCTCTTAATAATATACAAACAATATACAATTACAAAAAGTATACAATAAAGAAAAGTGTTACTTTTTTAAAACTTGTAATGTAGAATTTTTATATCTTGAAAACAAAATCATATTTCACAAAAGAATTTCAAAAAATTCTAAAACTTCAAAAAAATCTTGCATTTTCCGTTTTTTCATTTTTTAAGAAATTTGGAGTTATTCATTCCATAGAAGACATTCTTTCTTTTTCCTAAATCATCATATAAAAGTATCAATATCATATTATACTATTTTTGGTATAATTGTTTTAAAAACTTAGCATTTTCCTTGCTACTATTAATATAAAATCTTGAAAAAGAAAATCGTTTTAAATTCAAAATGAAAAAAAGAAAAGAACGCGATATCATATATCAAATATTCCAATATTTTATTTTCTAACTTCCATTTTGGAGAAAAAAATCTCCTGTTATAGAATTTAAAGTTCACTGAAATTTTATATGTGATTTCATTATTGAATGTTGTCATTACATTACTATTACTATTTCATAGTTGGCAGCTATTTGTTTCTCTTCGATACACGTATTTCAAATGTTTTATAAACAGATACGCGCAATCACGTATAATCAAATATATTCATTCAGCTAAACCCGTATATTTTATTTATTGTTTTCCACTGCCCAGTCAACAGGTTACGGGCCCAGATTAAGAAAGAAACAATAAATAATTAAGTAAAGTACAATTAAATTGAAAAAGCACGTGGGTTTGTTATCCGGCCTTGAGCAAACGTGAAATATAACCCTAATCGTGATGGAGTACGAAACTGTTCGTATTAATAAGCTGAAAGGATTGGAAAATTGGGCCTCATGGAAATTTCAAGTGCGCGTT